>NC_061122.1:36191420-36445903 GCF_002878395.1 Capsicum annuum | reverse complement strand
ACATTAAATTAATACAATTAAATCTAATCTTTACACACAAAAAATTTTTCAAAGTCGTTCTACACTGATCTACCACCTGTAAACAATAACAAAATAATACGATAATAGAGATATCAAAATAATACAACTAAACCTAACTTTTACATAAAAAAAATTTCTCAAAGCCGACCAATATTTATCTATCACCTGTAAACTGCAACAATATAATACGACAAAAGTGATATCAAAATAATATAATTAAACTTAAATTTTACACACAAAAATTTCTCAAAGTCAATTGAAATTTATCTACGAACTGTAAACTACCACAAAATAACAAATTAATAGAGATATTTCCATAATACAATTAAACCCGACCTTTACCTAAAAAAAAAATTCAAAGCCGACACGTTAATATCACCATTATTTTGGAGCTCGTGTATGTAGAAATCGTTCTATCTTCTTTTATAAATCCTCCATCAAGATGTGTTATGCATGTTGCATTATTTTCGTATAAAATTGTGGGTACATTGTTACATTTCACGCCACATTTTTCTCGAATGAGATGTCTAATAGATCACAACCATACTCATTCTCGGCTTGCTTCATGAATAGCTATTATCTCATCATGGTTCGATAAAGTGTCTAGATAGACTACTTTATATATCTCTAAGATATGACAGTATCCCCACATGTGAACACTTGTATGTTTGAGACCGAGATTTATGCGAGTTAAATAAATACCCAGCATTAGCATAACCAATAAGATCGAGACTGCAATCTTTAGAATAAAATAAGCTCATGTGTTTGATCTCATTTTGATGTCTCCTAGTAGGAGTAGAAATATACCTTGCTAACATATTAACCGAAAAGGTAAAGGCTTACAGTTTTAGTCAGATATTGCTATATATAAGACATTGTCTATAAGACTTCAGCTTTCAGTTTACAGATATAAAAGTGAGTCCTTTCTACACTTAGACAGTATGATTTCAACATAGAATACAAGTATAGATTTTAGAACTAAGTGTTGTGACTCACTAGATTTATGTAGCATGCTTTATTATTCATGATCATGATTCTCAGTTTTCAGTTATTCAAGCTATTGTGAGTCATCTACACTTAGCACGCATTCTTTTGAAAATCTACACTAATGTTGAGATATTGTTTTACTTATGCATTACCCTCATATACTCAATACATTCCAGAAGTACTAATCCACATATACATCTATGTGATACATTTTCTCATAATGTAAGTTCAGGTGCTCAATTTCAGCAGCGTGAGTGATTTCGAGCATCTCCATCTACAGCCTGATAGTTGGTGAGTCATCATAGATTGGGGACCTAGTTATTCAATTTTCAGCTTATTATAGTAGTTGATTCAGTATTTTCAGTCAATTCAAGTCAGCTGGGGACTTGTCCCAGTGGCTCTCTAGTTATTAGTAGTAGAGGCTTATCAGACTTCTAATTATGATTCAGATTTCCAGCAGTGAATGCCCAGACTTTTATGTCAATTATTTTTAGATATCATGTTCAGATAATTTTAGCTTAGCTCAAATAGAATTCTGCATTTTAGCTTTGATTACATATCTATATTTCCTTATTATAAGCTTCAAATTTAGTAGAAGGCTTACAGGGTTAGCTTGAGGCTACTCGTAGTCTTGAGCATCGTGTGATGTCTCGAGATCCATTTTCAAGGCATTATAGTTCTTTAATTAGTATTCTCTCAAGTTTAATTTTGCAGCTATGTAGAACTTGGATTTCAATTATCATATGCATAACTATGTTACTTTTGGATTTTAATTATCATATGCATAAGTATGTTACTTTTTTGGGTAACTTACATAAATCCCTGAATCTTTAAGTGATATTACATAAAATTCTGACTATTTTATTAATTACATTTTATCTCAGAATTTTAAAATAGTGATACATATGTTATACGGTGATATATATAAAAAAATGATACATTTAAAATAGATTAGATCTTTATTTTAGGAAGTAATGAATTTTGTTTAATTCTGCAATGCAAAATCATGTCAAAGCTGTTACAAACTTAAAATCTCCAATTCCATTAGACCAGATTTCAAATTTGAAACAAACCAACAAAAACGATTGAAATTCAATTGTTACAAACTCAATCGATTTGAAATTGCCCCAAAAAAACTTCTTTCTTCCTTCTTGATTTTTTGATTAACTTCAACGGAACTCATGACTGTGTTGTTGCATTATTCTGGGGTCTGGGTTTCAAAAATTAGGTACGACAACTATCAGATTGACGATATTATAATTCATGAAAAAACTTTGTACCACAATTTAATGGATGCTATATCAATTCAATTAAAAGTTGATGTATCTCTACAAAAATTCATGCCAAATATGTTGTTCAAGGCAATTCATTAGCGTTAGAGATTCATAATGATATGGCTGTGAAAATTTTTCTTTAGATTTTGAAACATGAACCTCTATTCGAAAAGTATCCATAGTGTATTACAATAAGTGATATTGTAATTGACAATGATGATTTTGATGCGGATGATAAGGCAATTGACTGTTATGATATTGTAGAGTCGTTTGAACTTGCAGTAACTGTAGTTGGTAATGCTGAATCTCTGTCAATTGTTAATACGGGTGGTGAAGAACTAATAAGTGATTGATATACCGGTGTTGTAAAGGTGAAACAAAAGTATAATAACAAAGCTACTCTTGTATCGGTAATGCGTAACTATGCAATCAAGCACACGTTCAATTTCAGAGCTGAGAGATCTGACAAACAGAGGTTTGATTTAAGTTTTTCATCATCAAATTCTGATTTAATTGCTAATTGATACATTTGGAAATTGTAGTGATACATTTGCCTAAATTACACAGAGTTGTTGATTTTCTTTGTTTGCAAGTTAAGTTTTGTTAAATTTTTTTTATAAAAGTTGATCTATAAATTGTTTGTTGTAGTATGTGATTCATATAATTACTTGCTTACTGTGCATTGTGTTTTTTTGATTAAGAATATCCATTTTGGAGTTTTTATAGAGTAAAGGTGAGTCATATGAATGATACATATGTTATTATTATATTTATAAAATGGTGATTCATATGGTAATTGGTGTTTTTATGTCAAAAAATGGTGATACATTTAGTTACAATTTAATAACACATAACAATGTTTATGATTTTATAGAGTAAAGGTGATTCATATGAATGATACATATGTTATAATTATATTTGTGAAATGGTGATTCATATGGCAATTGGTGATTAATATAATAACAGATTAACGAAAATTCATATTTATGATACATTTTATTGGCGTTTATTTTAGTTATGTCTTGATGTGCAAATCTTCAGAATGTAGTTGGTTATTGAAGGTGTCATGTAAGTTTGGTACTGATACATTTGTAGTACGTACTTTCAATGATGAACACACATGTCCGTTAATGGACAGAGTGTTTGATCAGCACCATGCAATGATTGCTTTTGCAGCTGGAACATGCGCACCATGCGCTTCTTCAAGAATCGCTGCCTCAATTCATCTACACCTGGAACACATAAAAGACCCTGACAATGAAGAACACCATCTCACCCTTAGGAGAAAACTTTGACTTTCTGATTCTGAACTGACTCTTTGAGCTTGACAAGGCTAGGATCCCTGTCTTGATTCTTTTTCACCTCGGAAACTAGAGATGACTCTGAAATACTGTGAACACATACACCACTCTCTCAAAAATCAACTAAGCGAACGCCTAGTTTGGCAAGCTGATGGATCTCCTGAGCCATCTTTTTCTTGCTACCCTTAATGTGAGAAATACATTTCGAAGACAACTTTCCATTTCGTCTGAACCATCTGGAATAGATAGAGCTGAAGCTGAGGTGAGTCGAGTCTTCAACTCTTGAAAGCTCTTCTCGTATGAATCTGACCACTGAAACTTAATCTTCTTTTGATTCAATCTAGACATGGGAGATGCAATAGAAGAAAATCCCTTAACAAACCATCTGTAATAGCCAGCAAAACCCAAGAAACTCCTAATATCTGATGGAGAAACGGGTCTGGGCTAGTTTCTTACTACCTCAGTTTTCTGAGGATCTACTCTAGTGCCATCATCGAAAATAATATGGCCAAGGAATGCCACTAATCTTAGCCAAAATTTGCACTTGCTGAACTTAACGAATAACTAGTGATCCCTGAGAGTCTGAAGAACAATCCTGAGATGGTCTGCATGATCACGCTCTGTGCGAGAATAGACCAGAGTATCATCTATAAAGACTATGACAAATATGTCCAAGTGCTTTTTGAACACACAGCTCATCAAATCCATAAAAGCTGCAGGGGCATTGGTAAGACCAAATGGCATGACTAAAAATTTGAGGTGACCATATTGAGTATGGAAAGTTGTCTTCAGAATGTCACATTCTCTAACTTTGAGCTGATGATAGCCTGATCTGAGATCTATCTTGGAGAAGTAACTGGTACCCTGAAGTTGGTCGAATAGATTATTAATCCTGGGAAGAGGATATTTGTTCTTGACCATGACCTTGTTGAGTTGACGGTAATCAATACACATCCTGAGAGAACCATCTTTTTTGTACACAAATAATACTGGTATACCCCATCGGGAAACGCTGAGTCTGATGAATCCTTTATCTAAGAGATCCTTCAACTGATCTTTCAGTTCCTTGAGTTCTACTGGTGTTATTCTGTATGGCGGAATAGAAATAGGTTAAGTATCCAGAAGAAGGTCTATGCCGAAGTCTATTTCCCTTTTGGGAGGAATGCTTGGAAGATCTTTGGGAAAGACATCTGAGTATTCATTAACAACTGGGACTATTTTGAGACTGGGAGATTTATAAATAGAATCTTTAATATGCACGAGATGATACACACACCCCTTAGAAATCATTTTCCTTGCTCGAAGGTAGGAAACAAGTTGACCCCTGAACGCTGAAATGCTACCCTTCCACTCTAGGACGAGCTCATTCAGAACTAAAACTGAACTATCCTATTTCTGCAGTCGACTGTGGCATAGCAGGAATAAAGCCAATCCATATCGAGAATGACATCAAAATCAGTCATCTCTAACTCAACTAAATCTATTGATGTAGATTTTTGAGATATCATAATTGGGCAGTTCCTGTATACCCGCCGGGCTATGATGGTTTTACCCACTAGGGTAGACACTAAAAAGGGCTCTGCTAGAATTTCGGGACTGATTCCAAAATTACCTGCTATTTATGGAGTAAGAAATGACAAGGATGCACCTAGTTCTGGCAATGCATTAACATGAACATAGAAAATCTATAATGTACCAGTAACAACATCAGGAGAATTTTCCTGATCTTGCCGGGACTGAAGAGCATAGAGTCTGTTTGGGCGTTGCCCACTGGTAGCACTAGAAATGGCAACCTGCTGGTTCGGGCGACCGGACTGAACTGCAAAATGATTTGGCTGACCCTGAAGACTTGACTGCGGACACTCCCTAATCCAGTGGCCTGGCTTGCCACAACCAAAACAGACATCACTACCGGCTCTGCAAATGCCCTTGTGGTTCTTACCACAAGTCTGACAAAGGGGATTCGTTCGGGCACTGCTAACACTGCCCTAAGATTTAGAGCCTGGCGCTTTATCTTTGTTGCCGTCTCTGAACTTTGGCACTGGAGCACTAGCAGAGGAAGGGGCTAGAACGGCTAACTTGGAGCAAAACTGTGAACGGTTTCCTCCATCTGACTTGGGGTGAGCAAAGTTGAAGTTACCTGACCTTGCTCTCTTGTTCTGCCTCTCCCTAGTCTTAACCTTCTTCTCTTCTACTTGCTGGGCATGGGTCATAAGTCTGTCTAAGGTCATATCACCGATCAGCATCGCAGACCTACACTCATTTACCACGCTATCGTTGACCCCTGACATAAACTTGCTCATCTTAGCCCTATTGTCTGCAACCACATGAGGAGCATACCTGGATAGCTAAGTAAATCTGAGAGAATACTCTCTAACTATCATATTCCCCTACCTGAGGTTGATGAACTCAAGAACTTTGGCTTTCTTTAACTCTTGGGGAAAGAATTTGTCTAAGAAGGCCGTGACAAATTCCTCCCACTCAATAAGGCCTGCATCATCTAACCTCTCAGACTTTCACTGTTTGTACCAAGCACGAGATACATCCTATAACTGGTAGACAGCTAACTCAGCACTCTCAATAGAAATAAAATCTATGATGTCAATGACCTTCTGGACTTGCTCAATGAACTCCTGAGGGTTCTCATCAGACTTAGACCCATGGAAAGATGGAGGGTTCATCCGGGTGAAGTCCCGAACCCTAGATGCTATGGGATTGTCCACTGGATTGGCCGGAATGACTAGTAGCCGTTCATTCTATACAGCCGCGGACTGATCAAGTGTGGTAAATACGGCTCTAAACTCCGCATGGGAAACATGTTCGCCCAAAGGATCTTCGGGATGAGGAGCTGGCTGGTTTTTTCTCTTTGGGGCCATGGTCTGAAATAAGAGAAGAATGGATTAGACTGAGAGTTTAACTTGTGATTATGCTTACTAGCATAACATGAATACTGAAGAAAGGGGACTGTTCCTAAAACATCTTATAGACTCCTGTACATAAATGTGGCGCGCAACACACCCATGTACAAGACTCTACTAGATGTGGCTTTCATACTTCCTAGGACTCTATTGAACCTTAGGCTCTGATACCAAGTTCATAATGCCCCGATTTGCTGAACCAAAATGCTACACGATGCTCATGACCTCGAGGGACCATAAACTAACCCATGACTGATATCTGTACCTTTATACTGCAAATCATGACATAATAATGCAGAATACATAAAACTGTAAGGATATAAGGTTCAACTGAATAAAACCATATTTGAAAATCATAACGTATATGTGGGTGAAAATACCCAAAACAACTCAATCTGAAAGCTAAGTCTGAACGTAAATCTAAACATAAATCTGAAAGCCTCTAAACTATCTGAATAAGGAGTTGAAGGAACATGTTTCCAACTAAATTCATAAAACTAAACTGAAGAAATAAATAAATGTATAAAATCATATTGTCCTCGAATCAATGAGGACTCACTGTGTCTCTGTGACTGGAATGCTACCGCTACTGCTGGGCTGAAGCTTGTGTCTTGGAACCTATGGTGTAACATGAAAAGAAAGCACCATAGCGCAAATGCATCAGTACAACTGGAGTACTGAGTATACGAGGAAGGTAGGCTGAACATAAAGGGTTTCATGCTTGAACAACACTGACTGACTAATATGAACGTGGGAGTGCAAACATACATATATAGAAACTGGGACTGTGAATGTGTGATAGCAAGACCTGTAAGCTAATACATAGTTTACTGATAAATATCATGACTGATACTGCAAGCTGATAACATAGACGACTGTATCTGACAGTCCTGTATATACTGAAATCTAAAGAACACCCTGAGTTCTTTTACTGAGACTGATACTGAAACTGTGGGAGATAGTGTTTAACCGACATGCCCCATGTAGGCCGTTATGGCTAAGCTGGGGTCCAATCTCTGCCCCGACTGGAGAGGTGTCAATATTGTGCCACAGGTAAGGACAGCTGTGAGTGACCCTTATCTGGCAGGTACTCAAATAAGAATGGTGGGAACCCTAAACTGGCAGGTTAAGCCACTCCATCAACCCTAATCTAACAGGTTAATATGTCTCAACCTACACTGGCTACGTAGTTCTGAAACTACAAGGATGACTGCTAAGAATCACACCTTGAACTGGAAGGTGAGTTCCCATCCTTGGGTTCACTCGGTGCTAACCTCTACTCCCATATGGAGGGACTGGACATGAATAACTAACTATACATGACTTAATCTTACTGAATTCCGTTGACTGGTGTAATGTTACTAATATCTGACAAATGACTGAGATCATGAGGTTTTCCTGAGTCACATGACTGACTGAAGTCTATGGAATCATAGCTTGAGTTCGATAGGATGAAATTGACACATATGACATGACTTGATCACAAAATTTGAGTCCATAATTCACAATATCATAAGCAGGGGATAGTATACTTCATGTATTTGTTCTACATTTCAAACATGATAGGAAAACATGGATATATTTTATGTACATAATTTATATCTCCATTATCATACATGCTTCATACTACAACAATAACAACACATAATTTTCATGGAAATTCATATTGGAGTGTATGGCTAACATGAACTTGTTATTTAGATATCATGAAATCATGTAAATATGAAGTTCTAACATACTAGGAATTTTATTGAATACTTTTCATGCATTATTTAAGGCATAGGTGGATTTCATACTTTCTTTCTATCAATCCATCTAAAGATCATGTTTTTCAACTAACAACGTAACTTTCATGAGATATACAGTCACGATACTATTATATAGCAAAACTAACAAGCATCAATATGGGTATGATAATATCACCACAACCAACCAAGCTTTTGTATTTTAAAGATTGATTCTTGAAATCCACGGATGAAAGAAATCCGTGGATGAACACTATGCATACCTTGGAAGGGAGGTTCTTGATGATTGACGGAGGAATTTCCTTGAAATTTGATCTTCAAGCTTGATTGTGCAACCCTAGTTGTTTTTATCCTATGGTGCTCTTGGATAATGAACTTTGAGATGTTAATAGGGTTTTAATGTGTTTAGAAGCTATAAATTTTGTGAGGTTAAGTTTAGGGACATGTAAGGAGTGTTAAAAGACTTAACTACCCTCAAAATAACTCAAAAACTAAGTGTTTTCGTGGTTGAAATCATACATAGGCGCCGCATATGATATCGCCTATATTTACATAGGAGCCACATATGACATCGCCTATATTTACATATACGTGCCGCATATGATATCACCTATGCTTTCCAGTGGCCATGTGCGATTGGTTAGGCGACACATTCTACTTTGAAAGGCCATAACTCCTTGATCGGGTGTCAGATTTTGATGAAATTGGTATCATTGGAAAGCTAATTCGATTATCTACAATTTGGTGGGTCTAAATCTTCATAAATATCACATATCAATCACGTTATTCTTGTTCAAAGATGACCCTTGCAAAATCAAACAGTAAGACTTGATGGATTCAACAACTCTTAGCTTGCATCACTCTAAGCGACTCATATGAGCATGCTTAAGACATCGCAAGCTATCCTACCACTAGGATATTCATTGTAAGTCATACAATAAAATTCTACTCATAGGATAGGAGGTTTCATACATAGGAAAACTTATTCACTTCCTAGCTTAGAAACATGTGGGGTATTATAACTCAATACTAAACTGAGACTATGGGAGGTATCATTTAACCAACATGCCCCATTATAAGCTGATTGGGGTCTAACCTTTGACCCTATTTGGAAGGCTATCAATAACGTGCCAAGGGTATTAACAATGACTGTATGGATCCACAAAGCTACTGAAGAACTAAGGTATCAAGACTAAATTGATGGGGGATCCCTGGGCGAAGTCAAACCTAAATTGATGGGTGACCGCTGGGAGGTAGTCAAGCCTAAACTGACGGGTGACTCCTTATAACCCACACTGGCTATGTGTTTATGGAATACTAGTAACAACTTTTCCTAAATGATGGGAAAGCCACCATCCTGCATTCGCTCGGTGCTAAATCCTACTCCCAACTGAAAGACACTAATTTTAAACTAACTGAGCTAATTCGAGCCAACAACTGAGCAATGATACTAGCTAAATGACAAGACTTATGGTTTATATGAAACCATCATGAAGATTCTAAAAAATAGTTAAACACTTAATTTGCATTTATTCATAACCCCAACACTGAATGAAAATAACAATATAGGTATGTAAAAGCTTCAAATCTATAGTGGGGAAAATCATTCTATAAAATCATTCTCTTTGGTATTTCATCAAACACTTGGAATTCATAGACTTGAGCATGGGATAGTTAAAACATGTTCTAGTAATATAATTGCAATACTAAAATCATGGTTTAAGGATGCAACATGTGAAAATCACCATTCAAACATGTCAGGGACAAATTCCAATGAAAACACATGGTAAACATTATTTGAAATCAAATTTTATAATAGCTTTAGGTAGATAATTCATAGAAACATTTAAAAATCATAACTTTAAACTTGAAAATGGATTGTTGGACTCCATGGGTGAAAAAGGACCATGGATAAACATCACACATACCTTAATTGAAGAATTAGTAAAAGTTATTGCTGATTTCTTAAAGTTGGAGCTTGAATTTTAAAGAGGCTAGGGTTTGTTCTTGACAGAGGATTTCTTTCTTTTTGTGAGAATTTGTGAAAGAATGGTCAATTTTTGCCTTTTGGACCCTAAATCTCGTGTTATGGCTAGGATAGGGTGAGGGAAATGACCCAATCGCCCATCGTGGACCCAAACTCATTAAACTAAAATAGTCTAACTGATGCAAAATGAGATGCATTGTGTTGCTCTGTCAACGCGATAGGCGACACGCCGCGTTTCTCCCCACCGATGCGATATCTTATGTGCCATGGCCATATCGCAGAGCCTTGCTGTTTTGATCATCCAAACGTCTCAAACATCATAAAAAAAAATCCAAAACTCACCCGGGATGAACTATCGACAACCCCAATCATGAAACAACTTAGAAATTAACATCTCAAGGTCAAGAAAGTCAAAAATAGAATCATCAAAGTGTATGGGGCTTTGGAAATAACTAAGTCTTAAAACTTAGTGAAATTCTATAAGTCTTGGACCCTTTTAACATGCAATAGTAAGCTGAAACAAGATACAATCTGATGAGGTGTTATATTTTTTTTCTGTCGGTTTGCCTGGTAAGAGCCTTGTACTCAATCTTGTTCATTGGACAATCATTGATGTAGTGACCAAACTTACCATATTTGTGACAAGTGTCACTTGCATTACGATCCCCCACACTTGCTGGGCTCTCTTCTCCTAGAGACAATCCCTGATTTTTCCAATGCTTTGAGAACTCTTTTTTAGTGTATGTTGTCCTCTCATCTTTATCACAGGTAGTCTCTTTTGTATCTTTGAGAACCAGATTTTTCTCAGCCTTGGGCTTAGCCTATAACTTCCCAAACTTCTTTAAAATCTCATAAGTTTGTAGATTGCCTATGAGCTCATCTATGGTCATCTTGTTTAGATCTCTAGCTTTAGTAATGATATCAACTTTGCTTTCCCATTTCTTTGGTAGAGTGCTAAAAAATTTCCTCACTTACTTGTTGGCAGGGATGAATTCACTAATACAATAGAGCTTATTTGTGATTGCAGTGAACTTTGTGTGCATTTCATGAATAGATTCCCCTTCCTTCATGGTGAAGGTCTGGTATTGATAAGTCAACATATCTACCTTGGACTGCTTGATGAGTAGTTTCCTCATGAGCTATCTGAAGATAGTCCTAGATTTTCTTGGCAGTTTGGCAGGATGATATCATATTATACTCATCAGAACCAATGCCACACACTAGTATTTTCTCTTCTTTATAATATACTCATCAGAACCAATGCCACACACTAGTATCTTCTCTACTTTATAATTCTTTTCTATCATCTTTATATATGTGTCATCAAACTCCTTCTTAGTTTTAGGAACTTATGTGGTCACATCACCAACTTTCACTGATCTAGTGGGGACTAAAGGATTATCCTCTATAACATCCCAAATCTTGCAATCTTCAGCCATGAGAAAGTCATGCATCCTTGTCTTCTACCACCCATAATATTCACCCTTAAACCTTAGGATTCTAGTGGTAGATTCTTCTTCTTCTAATCTTGTAGGAGTTGCTATTTCTCTACTTAGGATTCTTCTAAGGGGTTAGCCTTTGTAAGAAAGACCTGCTCTAATATGAAATGAAGGGTTGAGGGTGGGTTTGTCCTTGACTTAGGGAACTATTCCCAGAATCACACAAGCTACAGGAACTAGGAGATAATTAAAACAAAAGTGCAGGAGTATAGAAAAGTAAAGACACGAGATTTTTATGTGGAAATTCCTTGTTCAAGAGAGAAAAAACCACAACCTGCCTCCAGGATTTCAAACTCCACTACATTCAAGTAACTCCTTGAATACAGACTCCAAGGATTAGACTTCTAATCCTTAGTTTCCTAGAAATAACTCTATTATAAGGAAACCACACAGTAACTCTACTTCTTCCACCCTCCAGCTACCTCTAATTAGACTCGTCAAGCTAACTCTAGCCTGACAAAATCACCTAACTCAGATGATTACAAGAGATGGTTACACCATAACACCTACTACAATCATAAGCAATCATAGGCAAGAATTTAAGTATAGAATACAAAGCCTCAATGATTACAAGCAAGTAAAGATCAAATTGATGAACAAAAAGTTCCATGTTACAATTCCAACCTTTGATTGCAACGCTGATTCACTTCAAAAAGATCTGTAATTATGAGAATATGGAAGTGTTGGTCTTCTTGTTATGGAAGATGAGCATTATATATTTTGACAAAAGTAAACCTAGAAACAATCTCATTGGTTGAGGCAATAAAGTGGCAACAAATTTTCACCAACTTTTGTACCATGTGGCAGTCGCGACAGGTTAACTATGATAGCGATAGGTGAGCCCAACCTGTTCCCTAATGCGTATAGGACTTTTCATCACAACAAGGGCTCCAGGGAATAATTCTCAAACTATTAATTTATAAATCATCAAAATTAAGGAATTAACTCCATGTATTCTTAAAGAGTTAACTTGGTTCATAACTATACTCTAATCCTTAATAATAACCTTTTCCTTAGGGTTTGATGAGTACAAAACTGATATTGGAGTGATGAATTTTGTCAGAGTTATCAAAGAAGCTACACCAACTACCAACATCAGGTAAGAAACATTAACTGGAGTAGTCAATCTAGTTGAAACTTGACCAATGAGCATTATAGTTCTCCTATTTCTACTTATAACAGAGGACTCCAACCTACAACTTTCAAATGATAAAATGACTCAAAAAACACAATTTAAAAATTGGAGAAGTTTAATAGTACATTCATTAAATACTGCATATGACCTTTGGGTGCAATATTTTTTTTTGTTTCTATACCAATGTATGAGTGGTTTAGTTTTGCATAAAGAACAATGTCAACCCAAAGTCTTTTTGGCAAGTAGGTGAGCAGAACGATTAGTTATGTATGCATATAAACTGTCTTTAGCTTGGTGTGCATTGTAACTAAAATACTCATTAATGAAAGCATTAGTAAATCATTCTAAACCTTTAAATATAGCTACAGAAAAGTTATGTCCTCCCTCTTAGTAATCCATTTGGAACTATTGATAGACTAGTGAGGAAACAAGTATCGAAACCAAGTACTTTTGTGGAAACATGTTGATAAAAAGGACCAGTGATCCTGCCAAAATAGTCCCAACCTCTATTTAATCTTAGCATAATGGTGGACTTTCTAAAAACTCAAGAATAATCGCCCATGTCATAAATTAATCTAAGTTTGTCATCACCTCCTCATAAAAAATAAGGTTGGCTTCCAACTGATATGGAAGTCCTAGATTCTGTAATAAATGAGCTCACAATACTACATCAACCAAATACCATAGAATAAAAAGGGGGAAACAAAAAGCAACTATGTGGCTGAAGTGGCTGCACATCCATGTCATACACCTGTTCCTTGGTCCATCAATTTTCTCAAACTAATCCGGCCCTTACCCAGACCGTGTGTATAGCAGGAGCTTTAGTATATCAGCCTGCCCTTTTGTTCTTTTATGGCCTTATCATTAAGTAACCTAAATGGATAAAGCAACCGAAACACCATTCCATATCTGATACAACACCAATCATAACTTCAGTAATAGTTAATATAGTTCATGACAGCATGATTAATGTCCATTTTATTTTTCATTAATGTACAAGAATTAATTTTTTCTATCTCTATTGTGAGTAAACTTAACTATAGCCGATGCAGGGCAATATAATGTATCTTGATTTAAACTGTAGAGAACATAATCAAGCACTACTCATACCTTATTTCTAAAGAGTAAGAAACCCAAGGATAATGAAGAATTATACGCTTAAGGTACAAAACAAAGAAATTTGACTTCAAAAAATTAATTCCACTTTTTTCAAGACAAGATAGAGGAAATAATTAAAATAAAGATAGAAAGTTACCTATTTAAGACCTTACAAAGACATTCGCAGAGAACATCTCTTTTTTTAACCAAAACTGAAGTAGATGATAACACTGCAAAAGATAACAATAAAAGATATAACAGAATAACAGAAGAAGTGAAGTAATTTAGACTCTATCCAACAATTGTAGGTATAAATTTTATATTTGGATCTACCACTTTAAGTTAGCGGTACTTTTTGGAAGGAGCACATTCCTTCATATTAATAAGTAGGGATGGACATTCAGTATTTAGTTTAATATTTTCAAATATAGAAGTCAGTAATTGACAATAAAAGTTGATATGAAATATAAAACTTTGAAATTTTGGTGCAGCATAATAATTGAACTTGAGAACAATAAATTTCAATTAGATTTTTGATTATATATGTCCACTCTAATATAAAGGAAATACTCCAATTCCATCGCAACCAGATGGGGTTTTTGTAGAAATACATGATCAAGTCAGTTACTATTTGTTTATTAAAAATTTTAATCTTGAATAATCGAGTATTGAAGATATCATATAATGCAACAAACATACTTTAGATAGTGAACTCATGTCCATTAAGGTCTTCAATAGAAGTTGTTATCTAGTGATGGTGTCGGTTCCCTTGCGGACAAATTTAGCCCTTCTCTGTAAACTTTGCTCTTTTCACCTGTTGTATTATAGTTATAGACTCTTGAACTGAAATTGTAAAACCCTATAACAATTATAGGTTTGGGAAGCATGGTTCATCATGTGTATGGTTTCTTTGAAAGGCTGCACGCGGAGAGGTTTCTATTGAAGCGAAAGATGCCGATGTTTCTGTGTGTTCCCTTCTTTCATAACATTGAATTGTTAGGGCTGTTGTGTGACTTTCTAAAGCGTAATGTTCTAATACAGTTGTGTTGATTTTTTAAGTAGGGGTACTATGGTAATTTCACTTTAAGTTTTTTTGAGTTGGTGTTTTTAAGGTAGTTTATATGTATATGTATATGTATATGTATGTGTATATGTATATGTATAAATATATGTATAAGTATGTATATGTATGTGTATATATATGTATATGTATATGTATGTGTGTATATATATGTGTGTGTATGTGTGTGTGTATATATATGTATGTATATACATTCTGAAAAAAACATTTGAGCAAAACACAAGTATCTAGATACCAGAAAACTTTCATTTTTTGTGCAATTCTCTAACTTCTTGTTCTTTCTTTTCCCTCCACATTTAGATCTTACCAAATATCCCTTGCGATAATGGGAATCCAAAGGCGATCTTCAATATCTGGAGGTGTTCTGAAAGGTCATTATGCTATATACATTGGAGAGAGTCAGAAGAAGAGGTTTGTAGTACTGTATACCAGCCGTCATTTCAAGATTTGTTAGATAAGGCAAAAGAGGATATGTTCATTGATCTCACTTCCCGCTTGAGAAGATTATAAGTAGGACCACGACATAAATTCTTCTGCTCGTGAAATTTGTAAAGTAGTAGGATTAGAAATAAGAAATATGAGATATAGTAGAGACGTCACTTCCAGTTGAATGGGAATTGACAAAGAAAGAAAAATTCCTTATTCTTTCTTAACCATTTTATATAGTAGTAGTAAACAAGGATTCTCTATACATTTTCTCAAAGAAAATATTTTCAAGTCACTTGATATTTTGCATAACCTTGCTTCTAGCTTTATTGACATTGGTAACTAGGTGCTAATTCCTAATTTTAAAGTTCTAAATCACCAGATACAGTGGCAGAGCTAGAAGGGCCAACCGTAAAATAGTAAATTTGAATATCGTGCTTCTATGCAGGTGAACTTCATACCATGTCTAAATGGAAGTAGAAAAGAGCTGTGAAATTACATGATTGAGAGTACGGTATGAGAAAATAAAATGTTATGCTTAGTTTGTTTTTCTACATTTTCTATCTGAATTTAAGCATCCACTATCTCCTATTAGAGAAGTAATTGAAATGTTTGTTGTTCTACAAAGATACCAAATTCTATTTCACTAACGAAATAGGCCATTATCAAGGTGCTTCATTATTTGTTTAAACTTGAGTCTGCTTTACTCTAGCTCCATCTAAGCATATTGTAGACATATCTTGTAAGTCTAAATAAATGTGCTATTTAAAGTCTTCTTAATTCATTAAACTTACTAAACCACTTGTTACAAGAGGTGGTTTGTCTTGCAACATATCCTGATATTATGACCTATTTTCATCTGAGTAAATAACTTGACATATCTGTGACGATGTTTCCATCTCTCCAGACCAAGCTCTACTATTGTGGCTTGACATAAACCCATGAGATCCATTTGTATATTTGGATATTAATGACATTTATCAGAAATAAGAATCAAAGTGGTAGCCCATTTAGTATCATGGATTTATTGTAGAGCTTATCACAGTTAGTTCAGCAAACTAGCAATTGCAGGTTTAGTTATTCTTAAAGGTATAAAGCTTAAAAACATCGATGAGAAATGATTTTACACCCCATATTTTTAGGCTAGAACTTGAATCGTCCTTCCTACTTATATAGACCACTTATTTATATATAGATATAAGTGTGAATATGAATTCTTTTGTGTGGAACATCTTTGGAGATGAATACAAGTCATAAAAATCTTATAACTCAAAGTTGTGCTGAGAACTTTCCTACCGATTGAGTTTTAGTAGATGTTCTAACTTGGGCCAAATTATATTGACTATTACTCCTAGAATATAGAGAGTTATGTGGCCTACTATATATCAAATAAAATCTCTTTTAGTCTTATTTCCAATGCGACCGACCATTTGCCAATCCGAGTTTGGAGTAAAAAAGTTATACACATTTTAGTGAGGAACTATCTAGGGTGTGAGAGGCAAGGCTCACGCCACACGATCGGGGTCACGTGGAATTGGGCCCGCGTCACAATCCTCCCTTCCCAGACATTACAAAATATTTTCCCTTATAAAATTAGGGGCAAACGGATCCTTTCACCCCTATCACTCCTCCAATCTATTTTATAACCCTAAAGTCATCTAAAACTAGTAGAAATCTCCCAAAATTCCTCATTCACTTCCTCCCAAGAGAAACAAGAAGGATTGATCAATTCCTAAGCTCGTCGGTTCCAAATTCAAGATTTTTCTTCAATTTTCATTCATCAAAATGTATGTAGAACTATCCTAACACTCATGGGCGTAAATATGATATTTTTAATAACCCTGTATTGTATATGTATACGTTAAGGTTTTAAATTGATTGAAAAGTATGAATTATGAAATCCCTTTATATGATAAAATTATGTATCAACTATAGGTTTTTTTCATAAACTTTAAGTTGTATTTATGTGCATGTGTTATGGATTTTAAGAATCAATTTAAGAACATGACTTATGAAGTTCCCTCTCCTATTATGAAATATATTTACTTTAATATGTTATGGATTATTCAAACAAATGACTAAAAGCTTGAATTTAAATGCATCATGATCATTTATCAATTAACACTGTTATGTGTTCCAATAGAGGATGTTTTTCCTTATTTTTTAGATGCTCCTTTGTTATAATGGAGAATTGCATGTGATTTATGAAAGAGATGACCAACCTATGTTAAAGTCTTGAAAGGAGAATGTTTTTGCCTAAGTTTACATGTGTTTTTTGAAATAAGAACTCTCATGTGATGTTTATAAACATGAAACATGGTTTTAAAAGGCTAAAATTAGGCTTAAAGAGGGATAAATAGCTAATTGAGAAGGGACGAGTTCAGATAACTTATTATTGAAAATTGTATTTTAACAATATAGATTTATGTTATGGTATCCCAAAAGGGGGATAATTATGGTATGCTATCCCAAAAGGGGTATAATTATGGTATACCATCATACAAAACTCCAATCCATGAAATCATGTAACTCGGGACATCATCTATCCCAAAAGTAAATCAAAGAGTTTTGTCAACGTTTTTTACAAGATTCACAACAACTTTTAAATTATTTATGCCATTGTACTTGATTCCACTTTACTAAGTTGTTTTCATAATGCTTTTATGATGTTGTATAAAATATATTTTGTTTTAGCTTAGTTCTGCATACCAATACATTCTAATTATTGATCGCCCTTGAGAGGCTACATTATCTCATAATGTAGGTTTTGAGGCTCAGTCCCATGGCCCATCACATCAATAGAACCTTCATAAAAGTCGGAGCTGGTGAGCCTACCATCTTCCAAAAGGCTTTCTATTCCTGTGTTTATTTCTTTAGTTTTATGATCCGAACAGGGGCCTTCTCCCGGCCTAAATAGTTAGTCTTTAGTAAAGGTTTCATATCCTAGATTTGCTTATTGTATTGTCATAACTTTATTAACATATTTTGATCATAAGATTTCCTTAAATTTTAGTATATTTTTTGCACTTTTATTTCATATGAATATGCTTGTGATAGTAGCTAAGAGGTCTCTCAGTTCTTCATAGTTCAGGATACTTGTTGTGGCTAGGGCCTCAACTCGGGCTGTGACAAGCTTGGTAGTAGAGCATGGTTCAGGGTCCGAGAGTGTCTATAAAGATGTGTCTAGTAGAGTCTTTCTTATGGGTGTATTGTGCACCACACTCATAATTAGGAGGCTACCAGAAATTTAGGAGATGTTTCACATTCTTTCATACTCTAGATTATGTAATACTATTGTCCATATGAATGTTATCCAAATTCTTCCCTTGCTCTAATTTTATTGGCTATGTCTTATTGCCGAGGCGGTACAAGTGCAAGAGCTTAGATTCCTAATGAGGTGGTACTTTCCGACTTAGTCATCAAAAGGTTATGAAACAACATAAGTACTTGAGAGAAGTCCATTAATACGTCAAAGTGTATTGATTCAATTTTATAGTCTTATCTCTATCAATCATGCATTTGATCCCGAGGTAAGAAGTGCATTTAGTCTTTTTTAAAAGCCTTGTTGTAAATGTCATGCTTATGGGGGAAAGATTTGTATCTAAATGTTGGGATAGTATTTCTACCCAAGAGGTAGTATAAGTGAAGGTCTTATAACCTATGAGTAGTAAGATGATCCTAATTTTAGTGATATGAAGTCATAAGTTTATAAGTTAGAGTGAAGGTAACTTTTGAGTAAAAAGGTAGTTTTAGTCGCAAAACCTTTTTTTTTAAATGGACCTTACTCAGGGCTCTCATCTTCCGTGGCGGTCAGGGGTTGAGCCACACACCCCCAGCCCTTATCATAAATAAAATAAAGTAAGTACACGAAGGGGGGCATAGACCTTACCTTCGACCTATGGTTGTTCAAAGTCAACTAGCCTACTAAGGACAATCAACTCATCCTCGATACTACAAATGAAACCTAGATCTAAGCACCTATAAGAGAGGACTCCTCTCAATACAATATAATCTAGGAACGTATTACAAAGTAAGAAGAAAGTCAAAACAAAAATAAGCCACTTCATAAAAGCTATAACCACATAGAATAGCGTAAATGAAGAAGATGAGAAGAGATGCAATATTCAAACAAGAACTCGTACCAGAAAAAAAACTCCATCCAGGGTGGTTTTTTTATTCGCTTCAACTTCCTTCTTCTAAAATGTGGCATCCCTAGCTTGTCCATTCTGAAATATCCTCTTGCTTCTTCAGGTAAGTGATGATGATCAAAAAACTATTGAATATTATCAAGACACTAACTATGCTTAGATAAGACATCTGCAACATAATTAGTTTCCTTGTAGACATATCTACAATGAAATCACTCTAATATGTTACATAAGTTCTAATGAGTAGTAATGTCTTCTTGAATGCTCCACGGAGGATTGGTTTTGTGTACTAGCCACTTGGTAAGAAGTTTAGAGTCTACTTCAAGAATAATCTTGCTATACCCGTTCTGAATGCATCAAGTAAGACCACAAATAGCTGCCCAAACTTTTGCTTGATTATTAGTCCCAATCCCCAAAGGCATGGAAAAAGCATAGATGAAGTTGCCTCGGTGATCTCTAAGAACCCCACCTGCACCTATGTTACCTGGGTTTTCTAGAGCTCTTCCATCTGTATTAAGCTTAACCCATGGAGATGAAGGTTTAGTCCAACAAACTTTAGTAACCTTGATCTCATGCTTGTAATGTTCAACCATGGAAATCAAATCAGTCCATCTAAACGTCCATTTGATTTGAGGAATGGCAATAATTAGGAGATGAGTTATGTCCTTGGAGATGGAATAAATAACTCTAAAAGTGTTGGACTGCTTATCGCCATACTTATTAGCACATCTATTCTTCCAGAGGTTCCAATAAATAATTATGGGTGTAGCCTGTAAAATAAGCTTGTGGACCTCATTTTTATACTCTGAAAACCATTACCTCATCAGAAAGTTTTTCAAGGAAATGGAGCTATGATGAATACTCACATAATCAAAACAATCCGCAGGTTCCAAACTAAAAGCAGTGATCCTTTCGTTAGTAGAAAGGTTACCTCTAAGAGCTCTCCAAAGAAGAAAATAAATTTTGAAAGGTATATGCTTATGCCACGTAAAAGAATCATACATAGCTTTGTTCTTTTTTTGCCTAACCAGATCCCAAGCAGAAGAGTAGGTAAAGTGTCCACCAGCATTTGGTTTCCACACTGGTCGATTCAGAATCCCCTATTGAAATGAACGTTAGTGTTGAGGATCTTAGGATATTAGATAAACTCAAAGAATCAGACATAGATTTGAGTGAAGGGTGGTATGCCCTTTTAAGGTTATTGGATAAAGTTGTAGGAAGATTTATAGATTTATAGATTTATGGTAGTTAGAAAAGCAGAAAGTCATAAATTCCACCCTTTTGTGATGACATTTCACGACGACTTGTCACAAATGTCGTCAGCTATTTTTTTCAGCAATTAAACAATGTTTTTTTCAGGGTATTTTGGTCTTTTCCCATCTTTTGGAGGCCCCTATATATATGAGAATTCCCATCCAAACCCTAATTTCTTCATTTTCTCTACCAATTCTCTTAAGAAAATATATCTAGGGTTTTATTCAAGAACATTAATCTACCAAAAATCATCCATAAATCTTCAAGATTTCTTCAAGAACCAAGTTTCTCATAGTGTGGGCTTCGAGAATCATTTATTACAAATGCAGATAGAGTCTCAAGCACTAGAATTCATCTAATTTTAAAGATTAAGGTATGTGGGGTTTTAAACAAGAGCAATCCTTTCGTTCTTGTGCCCAAAGCTTTGATTTCTATTATGGATTTATATGATGTTGCAAATGGGTTTATATCAAAACTACTTCATCATGAGACTATGAGAATATAAATTGTTCAAGCTTTGTTATGCATGATTATTTTACCATTCCCAAGTTATGACTTGATATTTAATATTGTGAATTTCATATTTCTACCATGAGTTGATATTTCAAGTGCTTTCAAGATATGTGTCAAGATTTAAGCTTCCTTATGACAAATTGGATTATGGAGTATATTGATTCATGAGATTGAGTTGTTACAATGAGTCTTGATATTTACTCAAAGTTATTGGTGTTTCCATGATTTAATGAATTGATACATTTTGATATTGAGAAAGATTGATTTGATTTGAGTCGAGTTACTAATTCACAAATTGATTATGATTTGATAAATGAGAGAGATTTGATTTGATCTTCATGATAGACCCTTGTGATGTTTGTGGTGGATTTCCTAATGAGTTCTGAGCTTGTGTATGGGAGTAGTATTTAGCACCGAGTGGGAAATGTGGCATTTCCCTCTAAACTACATGCCACCATAGGATTGGTATTGATATTTTTAGGCTAGAGGCCAAGTATGAGATTGTGATCACTAAATTGAGGTTGTACTCCCTGGAAAGAGTACGACACTCCCGCCAATATGGGGTTCTCTCCTTAGGAGGGCAAAATGTTGAACTCCATGTAGCTCACATGGTTTATGTTGGTTATAAGAACCTCCCATGTCTATAAGGGTTGAGTTTCTTAAATTACTGAGTCGCTCCGAGTCTTGAGGTGAAGGGTTGGGTTGTTTATAATGATTTATGAGGTTTTTATCATATGATTTATTTACTATGAGATCATGAAAAGTATGTTTCAATCTAACTCAAGCCAAGTGAGCCATCATTGTACATATGCATATTTTCATAAAATTGATGATGATATTTACATTGTTGCATGCACCCCCACATACTCAGTACATTCCAAAGTGCTGACCCATATATTTTTTCTATGGGCTCTATTTTCTCGTAATGTGGGTTCAGGTACTCAGCCGCAGCCACGTTAGCGATATTTGGGTGCCTCACTACGTTTCCTCAGTGGTGAGTCCTCATGGTTTGAGGACCATGTCTATATCTTTGTGATATCATTTTGTAGTTATGGCTTTCAGTACTATTGAGTCAGTTGGGGGTTTGTTCTAAAGGCTCCTTGATTTTGATGTATAGAGGCTTTGTCAAACTAGAGGGATGGTATTTATAGACATTCAATATATATTTTGGTTGTACAGTTTAGTATTCTCCAATATCTCTCTTGAGCCCGATGTGATATTTCGCTTTATTATGCATGACTATTATTGAATTGAGTATCTTGAGGTAGTGTCTGGGTTCGAGGGTTAGCTTGGGGCTACATGCAGCCCTAAGCATCATGTGACATCTCGGGATGGAAGTTTTGGGGTGTTACAAAGCTTGGTATCAAAGCCTAAGGTTTAAGGAGTCCTAGGTCCTAGGGAGTCTGACAAGCCGCATTACGTTGAGTCTTGATCATCGATGTGTAGCGCACCACATCTATGAGCAAGAGGCTACGAGATGTTTTAGGAAAAGTTATTTCTTTGTTTCTAAAGTTTATCGTGCCTTCAACTGTCTCTTTATCTACTATTAACTCGTTCTCTCTTATAATAAAAAATGCCTCCCTGTCGAGCTCGTAGAAACAATGAGCAACCTTAACCCGTTGATCCCTTGAACGAGCATGTGTCTCATGCGGAATTCTAGGAATCTTTTTAGGTTGTAAGCCAGGCAGTTACTGCCAATGCTCAAGCTAACGCTTGGTCTACTATTCCACCTCTTCAAAAGAATAATTCTACTGCAGTTCGAGTTCATGAATTTATATGGATGAATCCGCCTGAGTTCTATGGTGTTGAAGGTAGGTGAAGACCCACAAATGTACTTGGATGAAATGAGAAAGATCACCCAGATTATGCACATGACTGAGGAGGAGAGTGTTGAATTGGCTGCCTATTGAATGAAAGATATTGCATATGATTGGGTGGAGATATGAAGGAAGAGTAGAGGGGAGAATGCTGATCCCATGACTTGGTAGTTATTCTAGGATGCGTTCTTAGACAGATTCTTTCCTCTTGAGATAAGGGAATCAAAGATAGAGGAATTCAAGAAAATCGAAACAAGGCTCCTTAACTGTTAAGGAGTATTGTCTTAGATTCAATCAGTTATCCAAATATGCTCTTAGTATGATGGCTGACTCCAGGACCATCATGAGCAAGTTCGTGACCAGCGTGTCGAGTTACATTGTGAAAAAGTGTAGATCTTCTATGCTTAATAGAGACATGGACCTTTCTAATTTGATGATACATGCCCAACAAATTAAAGCTGATAAGGTGAAAAAGAGGGAGAGAGTAAGAGGGAATAAAAGAGCTAGATCAGAGTAGCTGGGATTCAGTCAGTCCAGATTCCATAGAGGGAACCGCCCTCAATTCCCGAGACGTTCTTTTATGCCTGCGCCTTCCTCAGTTAGTGCTCCCGCACCTAGAAGCAGGAAGGAGCAGGGGAATAGGCCTATCCCATCCAGGTCTCAGGAAAGTGTAAGTAACAGGCCTCGTCCTCCTTTATGTGCCAAGTGTGGTAGAGATTATTTTGGTGAGTGTTTTGTTGATCAGAGGGGTTGCTTTAGTAGTGGCAAGTTGGGCCACCGACTAATAGATTGTCCTTATGCTAGAAAGGGGAGTCAAGATGCTCGTCCCTAGAGTCTGGATACCAGTGCCCCCGCTCTCGTAGTCCTCCCAGTTCTTCCTCAGGGTGCCTCTTCTAGTACTGCTGGTGGTTCACGCTTGAATCGCTTCTATACTATACCACCCCACTAGGAGTAGGAGGACTCTCTAGATGTTTTCAATGGTATGCTCCGTGTCTTTTATTTCGATGTGTTTGTATTAATGGACCCCAATTTGAGTTTCTCTTATGTGACACCTCTAGTTGCTGTAAATTTGAGATGGACCCTGAATGGATTCCTGTGCCTATTTTGGTTTCTACCCTGGTAGGAGAATCTGGTATTGCTAAGCAAGTGTATAAAAAGTGTCCTATCACTGTCCTTCATTGGGTCATATGTGTTGATTTGATTGAGATAGATATGGTTGATTTTGATGTCATTTTGGGTATAGATTGGCTTAACTCGTGCTATGCATCTATAGATTATCATACCCGAGTGGTCAAGTTTTAGTTTCTTGATGAGCCCATTTTTGCATGGTCCGGGAGTTCTATAACTCCGAAGAGACATTTCATATCCTACCTCAAAGCTAGGAAGTTGATTTTCAAGGGTTGCATCTATCACCTAATTTGAGTTAAAGACCTCAAGTCTGAGACTCCAACTATTCAGTTAGTTAGCATTGTTAATGAGTTTCCCGATGTTTTCCCGAAAGATCTCCCAGGGGTCCCACCTTATAGAAAAATAAAATTCAGGATTGATCTTCTTCCCAACACTCAGCATATTTCCATTCCTCTATACCGCATGGCTCCCACAAAACTTAAAGAGTTGAAGAAGCAACTCAAAGATCTCTTAGACAATGGTTTTATCAGACCCAGTGTTTCCTCGTGGGGTGCACCTGTTCTATTCGTGCGTAAGAAAGAGGGTACATTGTGTATGTACATTGAGTACCGTTAACTCAACAAGGTAATTATCAAGAACAAGTACCCTTTTCCTAGAATCGATGATTTATTTGATCAGCTACAGGGTGCAAGTTATTTCTCAAATATAGACCTTAGATTCGGCTATCATTACCTTAAAGTGAGAGAGTGTGATATTCCAAAGACAGCCTTCCAAAACCGTTATGGTCACTTTGAGTTTCTTGCCATGTCCGTAGGATTAACCAATGCTCTGCAGCCTTCATAGACCTCATGAATTGAGTGTTCAAGCAATATCTTGATATGTTTGTCATTGTATGCATAGATGATATTCTTGTGTTTTCCCAAAGAGAGGATGATCATGCCGACCATCTTAGAATTTTCTTGTGAACTCTTAGATATCATCAATTATTCACTAAATTTAGCAAGTGTGAATTTTGGCTAAGGTCAGTTGCTTTTCTGGGTCACATTGTTTTCACCGAAGGCATTAGAGTTGATCCCCAAAAGACAGAAGCTATAAAGAATTGGCCTAGACCTACCTCCCCATCTGACATTAGGAGTTTTTTGGGGCTAGCTAGTTACTACCATCATTTTGTTGAGGGCTTCTCTTCTATTGCATCTCCCATGACCCGGTTGACCCAAAAGAAAGTTAAGTTCCAGTGGACAGATGCCTGTGAGAAGAGTTTTTAAAAGTTGAAGACTTGACTCACTTTAGCCCCAGTGTTGCTTTACCTGATGGTACTGATTGTTTTGTGGTGTATTGTGATGCTTCTAGAGTTGGTTTGGGTATGCCTCTAGACAGTTGAAGCCTCAAGAGAAAAATTACCCAACCCATGATCTTGAATTAGCAGCTGTAGTTTTTGCTTTGAAATTTTGGAGACATTATTTGTATAGTGTTTATGCTGATATGTTTATTGATCACAAAAGCCTGCAGTATGTGTTTACTCAGAGGGAGTTGAATATTAGGCAAAGAAGATGGTTAGATTTGCTAAAAGACTATGATATGAGTGTGTTGTATCACCCGGGTAAGGCCAATGTTGTGGCAGATGCTCTTAGCAGGTTGTCTATGGGTAGTGTAGCTCATGTAGAGAATAATAAGAAAGAATTAGCTCGTGATGTGCATCGTTTGGCTAGGTTGGGTGTTAGATTGCTTGATTCCGCTGAAGGCAGTATGTTAGTTCAGAGTAGTTCTGAGTTCTCTTTGGTCTCGGAGGTAAAGAAGAGGTAAGACAGGGATCCTAGTTTGGTCAGACTGAAAGAGTCAGTTAGGGACCAAAAGGTAGAGGTTTTCTCTCAAGGGGGAGATAATGTGTTGATATTACAGGGTAGATTGTGTGTTCCTGATGTTGATGATCTAAGGCAGAGAATTATGGATGAAGTGTATGGCGCGCGATATTCTATTCATCCCAGTGCTACCAAGATGTACCATAATTTGTGGGAAATCTATTGGTGGAACGGTATGAAGAAAGACATAGCAGAATTTGTGGCAAAGTGTTCTACTTGTCAATAGGTTAAGGTAGAGCACCAAAGGCCCGGTGGTGTAATACAAGAGTTTAGCATTCCTACTTGGAAGTGGGAAGAAGTGAATATGGATTTCGTAATTGGTTTTCCTCTTTCTCATCATCATCATGATTCGATTTGGGTTGTTGTAGACTGGTTGACTAAATTAGCTCATTTCTTGCCAGTGCATTTGTCTTATACAACTGAGGATTATGCTAGATTGTATATCCGTGAGTTGGTCAGATTGCATGGAGTTCTTTTGTCTTTTATCTCAGATAGGGTACTCAGTTTACTTCACAATTTTGGACAGGCTTTCAGAAGGTCTTGGTACCCAAGTCCATTTGAGTTCCGCTTTTCATCCGCAAACTGATGGTCAGGCTGAGAGGACTATTCAGACTTTGGAGGACATGTTTAGGGTATGTGCGCTTGATTTTAAAGGTAGTTGGGATGAGCACTTTCCATTGATTGAATTTGCGTATAACAATAGTTTCCATTCTACTATTCAGATGGCCCCATTCGAAGCTTTGTATGGGAGAAGATATAGATCGCCTATAGGTTGGTTTGAAGTAGGAAAAGCAGCTGTGATTGGGCCTGATGCTGTGTTCGAGGCTATGGAAAAAGTTGAGTTGATTCGAGAAGGATTGAAGAACGCTCAAAGTCGTCAGAAGTCGTATGCGGATGTGAGAAGAAAAGATCTTAAGTTTAAGGTTAATGATTTAGTGTACTTGAAGGTTTCACCCATGAAAGGGGTGAAGAGATTTGGGAAGAAAGGAAAGCTTAGTTCCTGTTATGTTGGTCCATACAGGATTCTGAGCCGTGTTGGGAAAGTAGCATATGAAGTGGAGTTACCTACAGAGTTGTCTAGCATTCATTCGGTATTCCATGTTTCTATGCTTAAGAAGTGTATTGGTGATTTTGTCATGCTTGATTCTTCTGAAAGCTTAGATATTCAGGATAGCCTTTCATTCGAGGAGATTCTAGTTGAGATTTTGGATTTTTAGATCCATAGGCTAAGGAACAAAAGAAGTTCCTTTGGTTAAAGTTCTTCGAAAAAATCAATCTGTTGAGGGTGATACTTGGGAAGCCAAAGATGATATGCGAGCCAAGTACCCTCACCTCTTTTTTGTGAGTTCGGAGCTCGTAGAAGGTACCATTCTTTCTTAATTCCGCCCCCTTCTTATTAAAGATTCAGCTGTGTGTCGAATTCCATCACGAATTCATGCATTTTGTATAGTATCCAAAAGTATAGAGTGAAGTAGGTCCTTTGAGTGAGTCGTTCCAGCTATACATCCTCATTTTTTCTTGATCTTGACCTATCTGGCAATATTCTGGGATGAATGTTTCCAAGGGGAGATATTGTAATACCCCGAGAACTCTAACCAATAGTGCCACCATGAATCAAGCTCATGAGAAATAAATTATAGTACTGTGGTTATTTTCTGATCAAGGGTGATGTATATTAAGACCTTAAACATGTCCTAGTGATTAGGTGAATCAAAAACATCCCTTATCGATTGAATTTTTGAGAAGGATTTTGGCATAGTCAACTTCAAATGATCATATCTCTTTTTACACTAAGAAATTTTGATCTCATGACCCACCAAAAGATATATAATTGAATTAGCTTTTCAATGGTACCAATTTCACCCAAATCCGATATCAGAGCGAAAAGTTCTGCCTATTTTACTCCAGCGTGTCATCCTGGAAACTGTGCGACGACATTTTGTGACGACTTGTCACAAGTCTGACGGCTTGTCACAAAATGTCGTCACCTTAAGCAGAAAGTCACAAATTCCAACATTTTGTGACGACTTGTCACAAGTCTGACGGCTTGTCACAAAATGTCGTCACCCTTAAGAAGAAAGTCATAAATTCCACCCTTTTGTGACAACATTTCGTGACAACTTGTCACAAATGTCATCAGCTATTTTTTTTAGTAATTAAAGGACATTTTTGCAAGGGTATTTTGGTCTTTTCCCATCTTTTGGAGGTCCCTATATATATATGAGAATCTCCATCCAAACCCTAGTTTCTTCATTTTCTCTTCCAATTCTCTTAAGAAAATATATCTAGGGTTTCATTTAAGAACATTAATCTTCCAATAATCATCCATAAATCTTCAAGATTTCTTCAAGAAGCAAGTTCCTCATAGTGTAGGCTTTGAGAATCATTTATTACAAGTGCAGATAGAGTCTCAAGCACTAGAATTCATCTAATTTCAAAGATTAAGGTATGTGGGGTTTTGAACAAGAGCAATCCTTTCGTTCTTGTGCCCAAAGCTTTGATTTCTATTATGGATTTATATGATTTTGCAAGTGGATTTATACCCAAATTACTTCATCATGATACTATGAGAACATAAATTGTTCAAGCTTTGTTATACATGATTATTTTACTATTCCCAAGTTATGAATTGATATTTAATATCGTGAATTTTATATTTTTACCATGAGTTGATATTTCAAGTGCTTTCAAGATATGTGTCAATATTTAATCTTCCTTATGACAAATTGGATTATTGAGTATATTGATTCATGAGATTGAGTTGTTACAATGAGTCTTGTTATTTCCTCAAAGTTATTGCTGTTGCCATGATTTAATGAATTGATACATTTTGATATTGAAAAAGATTGATTTGATTTGAGTCAAGTTAGGAATCCACAAATTGATTATGATTTGATAAATGAGAAAGAGATTTGATTTAATCTTCATGATAAACCCTTGTGATGTTTGTGGTGGATTTCCTAATGCGTTCTGAGCTTGTGTTTGGGAGTAGTATATAGCATCGAGCGGGAAATATGGTATTTCCCCTGAAACTATGTGCCAGCGTAGGATTGGTTTGATATTTATGGGCTAGAGGCCGAGTATGAGATTAACATCACTAAATTGAGGTTATACTCCTTGGCCAGAGTGCGACGCTCCTGCCAATGTGGGGTTCTCTCCTTAGGAGGTCAAAACGTTGGACTCCATGTATCTCACATGGTTTATGTCAGTTATAAGAACCTCCCATGTCCGTAAGAGTTGAGTTTCTTGAATTACCGAGTCACTCTGAGTCTTGAGGTGAAGAGTTGAGTTGTTTATGATGATTTATGAGGTTTTTATCATATGATTTATTTACTATGAGATCATGAAAAGTATGATTCAATCTAACTCAAGCCAAGTCAGCCATCTTTGTACATATGCATATTTTCATAAAATTTATGATGATATTTACATTGTTGCATGCACCTTCACATACTCAGTACATTCCAAAGTGTTAACCCACATATTTTTCCTATGTGCTATATTTTCTCGTAATTTAGGTTCAGGTACTCAGCCGCAGCCGCGTTAGTGATATTTGGGTGCCTCACTATGTTTCTTCAGTGTGAGTCCTCTTGTTTCGAGGACCGTGTCTATATCTTTTTAATAGCGTTTTTGTTGTTATGGCTTTCAGTACTATTGAGTCAGTTGGGGGTTTGTCCTAAAGGCTCCTTGATTTTGATGTATAGAGGCTTTGTCAGACTAGAGGGATGGTATGTACAGACATTCAATATATATTTTGGTTGTACAGTTTAGTATTCTCCAGTATCTCTCTTGAACCCGATGTGATATATCTCTTTATTATGCATGACTATTGTTGAATTAAGTTCCTTGAGGTAGTGTCTGGCTCCGAGGGTTAGATTGGGGTTACGTGTAGCCCTAAGCATCGTGTGACGTCTCGGGATGGAAATTTTAGGGCGTTACGATGTGTTAGTTATTTGGATTTAGAATCTATTTGAAATAGTCGAGGAGATCCAAATAGATGGTTTTTTTTGGTAGAAAAATCATTTATAGGTTGTGAATGGAAGGATAGAGTAACTATTAATTTATAATTCAGACTTCCTTGGGGAAATCTTAAAGGGGAAGGGGGACTCAATAGTGTTCATAGAATTTTGAAGGTTGTTTAAATGTATGCATAGGTATGTAGATGTAATGTGAGAAAGGAAGAAGTGATAATAGACCGTAATGGACTGGATTACAAGGTTAAAATTGGATACCCTTATTAGGTGTCTTTATCCCCTATGATTCTCTTTTTCGCTAGTAGTTATAAACTACTATAGTATGTGAGAAGACGCGTGGTAAATTTTAAGGTGTAGTCATGATGCTATGATGAATATGAGTTCATTGTCCGTACTAAAGTGAAATAAGAGATTTAGGTAGATTAATTTTTCATATGTTTGGATGGACTAGTATAGCATGTGGGAAGTTTCTGTAATACCCCATACGCTTCTAAGCTAGAAATCTAATATTCGTTCCTACGAGTGTAAACTCTAGACCTGTGATTCATACTTAAATCCATGTTTAATGATCATTAACCCAGTGTGAAGAAAGATTATGAGGTGGGAAAGATGTTCATAAGTTTCAATTAGAGCCAAGTGAGCTAAGAGCCCTTGATTCGGCAAATTTTTAGTGTTTGATTTCACAAGGGTCATCATTGAATGAGTATATATTTTTATGTATGTAGAATTTTTCATCTCAAGACCTACCAAATTGTAAATAATTGAGTCACCTTTCGAATGATACCAATTTTGTCTTAATCTGATACTCGGGTTAGAAGTTATGGCACTTTTAGTGAAAAGCAATAGTTTACCTTGATAGCACCACGTCGTGGTGAAGTGCGGATTCGTAATTGTCCATTTTCTAGTGAAGCATGTGATTACGAAGCATTACAGTGAAACCAAGAATCCCGTTCATCCCTTTCCAATATCTCACCTTGATTTTCCAGTATTGCGCTAAAATTCTCAATGGAATAGACACCGCGTCGCTGTGGAGTGAAAATTCACACTCATTCTTTTCCAGTGACGCAACACAATAGCGCCGCATCGCGCCATTGTGTAAAATGGCACTCATACTTTTTCCAGTGAGCCACCGCGATAGCACCGCATCGTGGTGGAATGTAAAATCGGGATTTCCAGTTCCGAACTAATTTTTCCAAAGGGCAACTTAGTATTTTTCCCAAGCCCTAAATCATGAAAAACACTAGATCAAACCTATTCTAAGCCTTATACGCTCACTTTCACAAAATTTCTCTCCAAGAAATCCTAGAGCTTCAAATTCCAAACCTCAAGAAATCCAAATTCCACCATTCTTTCTCCAAGATAACCCAAAATTCCTGTAATACCCCCAGAGTACACCTTGACCATCATGCGGTGCTTACAGTCCCGAGGAACGACAAGCTAACCCATGAGTTGGTACCTGTTGTGAGCACTGAGTAAAGCTGATAATGACATAACATATGTGGAGTTTAACTGAGGAATGCCATAAGGTTTCAAGTTATAAGTCTGATAAAATCTGCTAACAAAACTGATAATACTGATAAAAACATCTGACAATGACAACTGAAATTTAAGAAACTAACTAACTGCCTGAAATAGTCTGAAAAGCCTCTACTGACTAATTGAGGAGCTGATGGGACAAACCCCCAACTAACTCCGACTGAATGGAAATGACTAATACTGATAAAGTAATTTGGGCTAAGTAAATCATGTCCTCAAAATATGAGGACTCACCACTGCTATGGATGATAGTCTGGAAAATCTATGCGCGATTCGGGAACTGAGCGTTCGAACATATGATATGATACATCATAGCACAAGAAAAGAGTATGCGATCAGTACTTTGAATATACTAGTATGCTAAATGGGGTAGGCTGATATGCATGGTTTTATGAACATAAATAATAACTATCTGAATGTGTGTGTATATATATATATATATACATATAACATGAAGTACTGAATAGAGTGCATGAAATTTCTAGATACTAAGGATACATGAAATCTATAAGTACTGAGGATGCATGACCAAGCATATAACATATTTTGAATGTAATTTGTAAATACTAAAATACTAATTCTGATAACTGAATCACTGATATCTATATGCTATGGTCAAGCAACTGAAATTGAATTACTGGACTGAGACTATGAAAGGTATCATCTAACTGACATACCCTAATCTGAGCTAATCAGGGTCCAACCTGTAACACCAATTAGAAGGGTGTAATTACCGTACCATGGGTACTAACGCTGGTTGTGTGGATCCACTATACTAATGTACTATCCCGAAGGACTAAGGGTGTCAAGCCTAAACTGACGGGTGACCCCTATGAGGTAGTCAAGCCTAAACTGATCGGTGACTCCTCATATCCTATGCTGGCTACGTAGTTCTGGTGTATAGGGACTACTACTAATGACTCTACCTATCTGATAGGGAAGCCTTCATCCCTGCACTCTCTCGGTGCTAAATCCTACTAACAACTGAACTGACTCGAAATATTGAACTGTTCTAAGTTTAACTAATTATGATGACTAACTGAACTGATAATGCTTATAACATATTCTAAAACTATTTTGAATGTATTGAGACTAAGTAAACAACTAAGTTTTTGGGTATTCATAACCCCCAGGACTCAATAACAGTAATAGAAAAATAGTAATAAATTTTAGGGACATAACATGAAAGCATTTACCCAATATTCATAGTTTAAGCAAATCATGGGAATAGTATAAAACCTGAAGTGATAGCATGAATTCCACATCAATAACATTTAATCATGATGTAATTTAGTAAATATCAACAATAAGACATGCGGGGTTTGATAACAACCACAGTTTCATGTAATCATGGTGTGAAATCAAGATTCATGGAGATTTATGGTTGAAATCACAATTTAAAATCATAATAACGTGTAAAGATTACAACTTGAAATTTAAAAGAGGATACTTGGACTCCATGGGTGGAAGGAACCCATGGATGAACACTTAACATACCTAGGTTAATGAATTGATGGTGAATTCTTGAGATTTGATCTTGAAATTTGAAGTCTAGGGTTTTTGTTCTTGAAAGGAGATTACAAAATCCAGATCACTTTATTTTCAGATTTAATTAGATAAAGGCATAACTGGTTTCAAAATAAACCGTTATGCAAGTTTTTAAAGTGGATTTCCAATAGAATGAGCATACAGATTAAAGGGAGTGGTATTTAGCAATGAGCGGGAAGTGTGGGATTAGCATGCCCTATCTTCCACAGAATTACATAGCTAACGTAGGTATAGATTTTGAGACTATTCCTATTTCTATATGGATGACAGTTTTATCTCGTGATCGATCACATGGGTAGTAGGTTATACTCCCTATCAAGAGTATGACACCTCTCACCAACGTGAGGTTTCCTTCTTAGGAGGATGAGACGTTGGACTCCATGTTAGCTCTCATGGTTTATGTCGGTTAAGAGAACCTCCCTGCTAGTTAAAGTAAAAGATAAATAGAAAACCTTTTAGAAAACTAAGTGTAATGGCTCACAATTTTATTCAGATTATACTTTACAGAAAGATAAAAGTTACAGATTTCAGCTTTCAGCTTTCAGATTTAGAAGTGAGCTCTTTCTACTTTTAGACAGTATGACTTATAGACAGAATATTAGTACAACTTTTAGAACTAAATGTTATGATTCACTAGATTTATAAAGTATGATTTGCTATTCATGATTTCAGATTTTAGTATTTTAGATATTCCATCTTATATGAGTCATTTACATTTAGCATGCATTGTTTTATAAATTATAATGATGTGATGATGTTTTACTTATGCATTTCACCCCCATATACTAAGTAAATCCTCAAAGTATTGATCTACATATATTTCGATGTGCTATATTGTCTTATAATGTAGGTTCAGGTGCTTAGTATCAGCAGCGTGATTTGTTTGAGCATCTCCATCTACATCCTACAGTTGGTGAGTTCTCATAGTTCAAGGACTTGTTTATTCAGATTTTACAGCTTATTAGTTTTACATGATTTAGTTTTTCTCTTCAGATAGTTTGAGTTAGTTGGTGGTTTGTTCCAGTGACTCTCTAGTTATTAGTAGTAGAGGCTTGTCAGACTGCTAGATATTATTTAGTCTTACAGTATTGATTTTTAGACATTACTTCAGATTCATTCTTTGTTATTTCAAATAGTTTTCTATATTTAGTATTCTTATGTCTATATTTTCTTTATTAATAGATTCAGATTTAGTAACAGGCAGATAGGGTTAGCTTAAGGCTACTTGTAGTCTTGAGCATTGTGTGATGTCTCAAGATCAAATTTTGGAGCATTACAAATGATTCCAAGGAGGAGATAATGTAACACCCCGCATTTTTAAGCTAGACTTTAAATCGTTGTTCATACGTGTGTAAACTCTAATTCCATGATTTACATTTAAATACATGTGTCATGATCTTTATCCTAGTGTGTAAAGTGATATTAATGTAAAAAATATTTGTATTAATCACTTGGAGAGAATTTAAACTAAGAGTCTTTGATTCGGCCAAATTATGGCATTCGATTCTACAAGGATCGACTTTGAACATGCATAACTTTTTATGTGGAAATTTTCATCTAAATACCCATCAATAATATGTAATTGAATTATCTTTCCAATGATACCAATTTCTCCATAATCTGATACCCAGCAAAAAGTTATGACCATTTTTGTTAGAAACGATAAGGGCTCATGATAGGCCCATGTCGCGGGGACTATCCCCCCAAACTAGGGGCCGCATTGCGGGGGATACTTCCTTGGAGTAGGGGGTGCGCCACAGGGGCTATTCCCCCACTTTTTCATCTTCCCATGGGTTAAGTGGTAATTTGGTCCTTTCCCTTCTACCCCAAACGTCCAAATCACAGTTTATAACACTAATAAGGGCATTATTTACCCATCTTCCTCAAATCAACTCATGTAAAAACCCTCTCCCTTCCCAAGAACAATATTTCACTATTTTCCTCTCAAGAACACAAGGATTCGCGCTTCAATTTCAAGATTTATTCAAGAATCCGTTCAATTAAGGTATGTGAGGTTTATGAACAAGGACATTCTTCCATCCTTGTGCCCAAAACTTTTTTTAAAATTTTAATTTATATGATTTGAAATTAGGGATTATACCCAAATTATCCTGTCTTGAGTTTATGAAATTATCATGTGATTGAAGTATTAAAGTACTTACTTGTTCTCATCTATGTATGTTTTGACGTTAAGATTCTCTTATTCTCTATTATGAGTTGAATGCCATGAGTTTGATTTAAAACATTGATTAAAGATTTCCATTTGAGTTTTAAGCATGATACTATATTACAAGTTATATGAAAGAAATTATAAGATTTAAGGCTTCAGTTTAAGCACTAAGTTTATAAGAAAAGTTTGAATCTTTTGATTCCAAGATAAGACTTGAAATCCACAATCATTTATCATTCTTATGATTTAAAGCAAAGAAAAACATAAATGGTTTCTAGTATATTAACCCTTATTCTATTTTAAGGTGGATTTCCTAAAGCATGAGCATATAAGTAATATGAGAGTAGTATTTAGCACCGAGTTGGGTATGAGTCCGAGGTCACATGCCCCATTACTACATGCCATCAAAGTTTCAAGTCCCAATATGGGTTAGAATAGCTCTCCCCAATGTGGTAAAGATGTTGGAATCCATGATAGCTCAAATATTTTATGTCGGTTAGAAGAACCTCCCTAAGAAATATTAAATATAAAGCTTTTAGAATTAAGTGTTATGGCTCACAAAGTTTATACTTATGCTTCATTACTCATGTTTATGATTTTCCATTCTTCATTTTATTCAAGCTCAAGTTGAGTCATTACACTTAGCATGCATTATTTGAAGGTCTATGAGTATATTAAGTTATTGTTTTACTTATGCATTCACCCCCACATATTCAGTACATTCCAGAGGTACTGGCGCACATATAGGTCTATGTGTTACATTCTCTTATATTATAGGTTCTGCTACTCAGTTCCAGTAGCACAATTGATTACGGGTATCACACCTACATCTCGACTTTTGGGTAAGTCCTCACAGTCCGAGGACCTAGTTTATCAGACTTTGATATTGATGAATTATTTCCAGTTATTTGATTTCTATTTTAGTTTGAGTTTGCTAGGGGTTTGTCCCAGTGGCTCTCTAGTAAGAAGTAGAGGCTTGTCCGACTGTTTCAGTTTTAAGTTCAAAAGAGTTTATTTTAAAGATTTCCAAGATTAAAGACTTTTAGTTTAGATATTGATTTAGTTATCTTTAGATCTTATATGCTAGTTTACTTTCTTTATGAGTTCCAAGCTAAGTAGGCTTAAAGGGTTAGCTTGAGTCTATTCGTAGTCCTGAGCACTATGTGACGTCCAGCTGGGGTACTTTCGAGGCATTACAATCTTCTTCTATAGTGTTAGTCACCTCATCATCTATCACATCAATCACCGAAACAACTTTCAAGTCCATAGGTTGCTTCATAGACTTACACACATTGAACAAGACCTTTTTATTGTTCATCCGAAACTTTATTTCACCATATTCAACATCAACTAAGGTCCTTACAGTCGCCAAAAACGACCAATCAAGAATGATTTAGACCTCATTATCCATCTCAAAATCAAGAATAATAAAATCAGTTTGAAATACAAACCGGTCATTTTTCACCAAAACATCATACAACACACTCGCAAGCTTTTTTATTGAATGATTGAGCTATTAAAAGCCTCGTAGTGGTAGGCTTACCCAAGCCTAAATTTTAAAACATGACCAATGGAATCAAATTAATACTTTCCCCAACATCACTCAATGTTTTTTCAAATTTATACACCCTCAATGGTGCAAGAAATAGTGAACACACTCAGGTCTTCTTTCTTCACCACCATTGTGCTAGACGTATGGCACTACAATTGTGGGTTACCTGGATATTTTCAAAATCTATGACTTATTTCTCTGTTGCCAAATACTTGATGAATTTAGAATACTCGATCATCTCTTGTAAAGCTTCTAAAAAGGAGTATTAAATGATAAGTTGCTAAATTTTGCAAGGAATTCCTTGAACTTGGTATTGTCTTCATTCTTCTTAAGTCTTTGTGGGAACTGGGGATGAATTTTGATTTGTGACAATGGGACAATTAGAGTTTTATCTGATTTTGAAGCACCATCATCAATCTCTTTAAGAGCTTTCTCACCTTTAATATTTTATTCGACTGTCTTTGCCTTTTGAATAATTGTCTCATTAGGGTTTGGGACATCATCGTTTGACTTTTCTAGCTTCTTTCTCTTTGCCTTAGCTTGTTCATTATTTTATTTTTCTTTGGTATCTTCATCAAGATAAACAACATCTTTACCAAGATTTCTATCACTCCTAGTGACAATGGCCATGATGTGAGCATCATTTTTAGGATTGACAAGTCACTAGGCAATCCACCTTTTGGACTTGTATTAAATTGTGCCAAGATTTGGTCCAATTGAGTTTCAAGTTTCTTTATAGAGGCCAAATGAGATGTCATCATTTGATTGAGTTAGGAAAAAGTACTTTTTATCTCTCTCACCATCTTATCAGTCTCCTCAGTACCCATTAAGATATGAGTAAGGACATCTTCACTTTTAAACTTCTCCAGGTCAATGGAGCTTGACTCTTTACCCTTGGACCTATCATGTGAAGGCACGTACAGATCATAGTCTCTATATTTATCTTTCCAATCTTGGTCTATTTCATGATATCTATCACTCCAATCTCTATCACAATCCCTTTCCTTCCAAAATTGATTCCTAGCTTGCCTTTGATAGGTAGGACGGGAATCCCCCAATTGGTTCGACAAGAACCAAATTTATTCATCAAGAGACTTCGCTTCCCCTTTATCATATGATTTAACACTCTTATAAGCAATAGCATTAATTTCCTTAGAAGGAGCTCTCATTACATGCTTGGTGAGAAGATCAAGTTGAGTTATCACTTTAGTCATGTTCTCATCTCTTTCCTTATCTTTTTTCCTTTGCCCTTGGCATACAAAATATATGGAGGGAGACCCTATAGACACCTCAGTATCATTTGAATTCTAACCTCTACTTTGTTTGGCCACTTGATCTAACAAATCTTCTGCAACACCATAAGATAGTTTGACCATAGAACTACTAGCCGCATTATCGACTACCGTTTTATTCAATTGATCCAATGCCCTATAGAAAATTTGAAGAAGCATTTTATCTAGAACCTCATGATTTGGGCATTACATTATCTTGTTGTTGAATCATTACCAAGCCTCATATAATGTTTTTCCATTAAGTTGGCAAAAGTTGATGATTTTATCCCTTAATTACAACATCTAAGAAGGAGGAAAATATTTTTCCAAGAATGCTTCCTTAAGCTCAACCCATGAAGTGATTGATAGATCCCGAAGGAAAAGACCGCAACCATAAGACCGGTTCTCCCATCAAAGAGAATAGCAAAAGACGCAATCGGATTAATTCTTGAGATATATGGGCTATGTTAAATAGAGAACACACATCAATAAAATTCTTTACGTGTAGATCAATATCTAGATATGCTTGGCCTCCCAATAACCCTTTCATTTCAAGAAAATGAAGCATCATGGTAGTAATATGAAACATTCCATTTTTTTCGCCGGTGAAATACAAATAGCACTATCCCGGTCCGCACTATGAGGCGATCCCATCCTCAAGAAACCCATTAATAGTCTCAGCATTACTATTGTGTTGGATCATAGTATCATGTATATTATTATTCTCCCCCGAGAAAGGAAAAAAACCAACAATGTAAACTAAAACACTATAGATAAGCCAATGTGACTAAAACATTACAAAAGTGAAAACTATGTTTCACTCCCCGAAAATGGCACTATTTTTGATAACGCTCAAATTAAAATCTTAAATGGGTGTAAGAGATCATTGTTAATACAATAACCCAACATAGGCTGGGTTCGAATTCACAAGGAGTGAAGACACGAAATCCAAAGCTCAAGAGTGTTGATAGTCAACTAGGAGTTGACCTATAATGTGTATAAAACAAACATAAATGTAAAATGGGGGAATTAGTTTGAATGATTTTATATTAATGATTTCTTTGATTTTAGAATACTATCTTGGTAATGAAAATACTAAGAGTGTCATCAATTGATAATAGGACTTAGGGTTATGCAATTCTAGGTCTGAGTTCGTGCATGGGTAATTGACAATTTATCCAAATTTAGTTAGAAGTCATGGGCAGGACAAATTTAACGGTCTTTATTCCAATATTTCAATAAAACACTAAATTTCACAAATGGGTTCTTTTAAACACCTCATAAGTGTAACAATTGCACCAATCTATTGCCTCAATTGACATCCTTGTGTCTAAGAGATACCATTAAATGAAATGATTCAAGTTATTGATTGCATTTATTCCTCACTCATATCCTCTTTTTCAAGGATGATATGGATTCATGGGTAATTAGGATTTGAAAACCCCAATACTTAGTTAAATCATGAAATAAATGCAACACCTATCATAAATAGCTACTTAGGAGAATAAATAAATAACACCCATGCATTAATCACAGCCTATTCAAGCATAACCTCAAGATTAAGCATTAGCTACTCATAGAGATAGAAGGTAAGGATATATCCATTGAATTGATCCATGAAATATAAAGGGAAGGTACTTCCAAGCTTTGAGTTTCAATAAATCTTTAATGGAAATCACTAATTTCTCACTTATAAATCACTCTAAGAATGTTCATCACTCACAAATAGTGCAAAATGTATTTTAAAGCTTCAAAGATTAAAATTGTCTCCTGGAAATGCTAGGGATTGAAATTTTTATGCATTAGGATAGAAAGTGTCACGACCCAAATGGCCATGAGTGGCACCCATACTAACCTTCATGTGGGAGAACTATCTAAATCAAACCATTACCCAATCACTTAGTCAATATTAAAAGGATATTTTCATAAAACCATCTTAACAATAATAATCTGGGATTAATCATTAGTAGCGCGGAAACCAAATAATCTACTAACTGAAATTCCCAAGATACAAAAGTCATCGTACAAGAAATACTAACAAAGATCATGTCTAAAGAGATATTCCAAAATAAAGTAAACAAAGAATGTTTCATTGCCCGAAAGATGGACAAGAACAAATGAGATGACCCATGGAAGCCTGGAGATGGAGTGCTTACTCTTGGATCAAGATCTGCTATCAAACTCTAGAGGTGAGATCATGTATGAGCCTCTAGAACAATTTCTGCACTCAACAAAAGAAAAGTATAGGGTAGTATCAGTACAAACCACTATGTTTTGGTAGGTATCACAGGCCAACTCAACTTAATAACATGTACACAACATAAATCAAATAACAAGTAGAAAGGCATCATCACATAACAAATTCTCAATGAATCAACAATACAATAATAACAGGTCAAACAGTGCTCACAGACAAGCCACATCACCATCAAGAGTATCAACCATATTGTGAACATCCACAAAATCAACACAAATATGTACACACATGCTATGGGACTTATTTTTTCCCAAATAGTCATGACCTGCAGGGAACAATCTATGTTCATATACCGTACCGATGTGGTACCCGATCCAACATAAATATAAACGTACCGGTGTGGCACCCGATCCAACATAAATATAAATGTACCGGCATGGTACCCAATCCAACATAAATATAAATGTACCAGCGTGGTACCTGATCCAACATAAATATAAACGTACCGGCATGGTACCCAATCTAACATAAATATAAACGAACCGGCATGGTACCCGATCCACATAAATATAAACAAGTATTATCAATATCAATTTACACAACCTCACAGCATACAGCATAATGTACCAAGTTTTCAAGTACACTTAAAGTCATAAGACAATTCCATCAAGTAAATTTTCAATAAATATTTATACACAAATCAATAACCCAAACATCAACAATTTCAAGCATATCCGAATACCAATCCACAAGTATCCAATTTAGGAGCATACACACAATTAATTTGAGTCTAAACTCCAATTAAACCGTAACCTACCTCAACTAAAGAATCCAAATGTCATTATTCCACAGTGCCTTGCCCTTCCTAACAAATTCAGAACGTTCAAAATCTGTTCAAATATATAGTCCTCATAAGAGTACGAATCTAATGACATCCACGTCTTAAATCCTTACTCCAAATATCCTTGACCTAAACCACAATTTCTTTAATCCCAAAATATGAAACAAATTACGAAAAGAAAAGAAAAATAAAGAAAAAATAATAATTAAATAAAATATAGGTTGTCGGACATACTCTGCTAAACATATGCAGTGAATTGTGTTTCATTAAAATGCCAATAATGTTTTATGAAAGTGCTTCCACCCATATGCCAATTCTATTGGCCATTATTTAATAATTGATGTAAATTTTCTTTTCACCATTAAAGTTTATATAGCTTAATAAGTATCAATAATATTAAATAATACAATCTGCATATGTGGAAAACTATACAAAAATTACTCCTCACCTGAAACAATTCCTTTCAACTCCGTAGCAGTGCAACGACTTAATTTTCTGATAAAAAATCTGATCTTCTCCTTTTTTTGTTTTTGGTTATCATTCAAAAAGGGTTTAACCCTATAACTGAAAGTATGTGATACGAGATAGTAAAAATATTATGGTTTTGACCCATTAAACCACTAATTAAATTAATTATTTAAAAATCCAAAACTTTTAATAAATTTTGAAATTTATTTAGAACTCTATAGAATTAAATTAAATATGTAAATTGACTAAATAGTATATCCCAAATCTATTGATAACAATGAAACACTATCCGGGGTCATCTTGATCGAAGGATGATCGCAGTCGAATTTAACTTCCTTAAACTCAATATCCCAACTAGTCACTTAAATCACTTTCGTACACCTCAAAAATTGTTACTACCCATCCAGTGAATCATAGATCACACATACAAACTATGGAGAGAGAAAAAATGCAAAACACCAATAAAATTCACGAAATGACGAGGAGGGTCGTTACATCAAGACATAAAATTCCATCATTGCCTCTAAAGTTATGTTCGACGATCGCTTAAGCAACTCTTTTGGTCGAGTATGTGAGTTTTGTTATGGGCTCAACATTCGATTACACGAATAAACAGATCGCTTACATGATTTTTAATCTACATAGTCCAATCGCTTACATGACGTATGTAGTCACTTATGCAACACCTTTGACTTTTTGGTCGATCACTTACACAAGCCATATGATCACTTATGCAACTTCTTCCACTATCTTGACAAGTCACATACGCAAACTTCAGACCACTTAAGCGGTATCTGAGGGTCATTTTTGAATGGCTATTTACGCGATCGCATAATCGATCCTTAGACCGCTTAAGCGGTATCTGAGGGTCCCTGAGTCACATCTTCAGGCTTTTTCTTGTTAAGCTCTATTTTATTTTTTAGCTTCGACTTCACTCTTTTTTTACTAGACTTCCATAAAAATCTACCAAATACTAAAAATAAGTGAATTTTATAAGGTAATTAGCCTCATAACATCAATTTATCCACAATAACTCATAAGAAATAAGATATCGATGAGTGGAAAAATTATCACTCATCAAATAGTAAGGTCAATTTGGGTATTTGGCCTTAGATCAGATTTATGGCGTAGTGTTAGATTTTGACTCTTGTGAATAACAACTTGGAAGTTATGCTAGAATTTGGAGTATGGATGCTTACTCATCTACAAGATTGATTTGGATAGTTGGGATCGAGTAGGTTGGCTTTGGTATTGAAGTATAGTTTTAGACTGCATAACTTGGTTGCAACCTTCATTTTAAGTTTGACTTAGTTGGGATTTTATTTATAGGCCTGCTAATCCTGACTTTTATCTATCTATTTGGTCTTCTTCAATTCAGATAGAGTGTGGTTGATTGATGTTTGAATAATATTCGACTAGCTTTTAATGATGGTTTCTTTAACTTTTGACCTTAGTTTTTAGTACTCTCCAAAAATTTTGAATATCAGCTCAGCGAAAGAGATGTGCTTAAGTCGAGATTAGCATGGTTTCATCCTCAGTTTGTGGGACACCCTGGAGAAGATCGTTCAATTTTTAGTATTTATGCTTTGGACTTGTGGCTATCAGCTTTGAGGGTCATTTGGACTAGTCGTATCCTGTGAAGGAGATTGTAGGCTTTGACCATCTCTATTTCTGAGTCTAGGTAGCGCTTAATGGGCTTATTCTTATGCTTTCCACTATAGATGTTTGGTGGATCAGCTTCAAATCTTCGAGGTTAGTATGATGGGTTGCCAGACAGGACCTGGTTGACATTTTGGGTGGTCAGAGTAGATAGCAGGTTTGGAAAGGAAAATGAAGGTTATATTTGGATACTGGAGCTGGTCGCATCATTCATGCCTTGGATTGTGACATGACTCAAACTAGGTCCTAGTCATGTAAGGTGCCTCAAGGCCAACCAGGGCTGAAGACCATCACTAAGATCCAACCATAACTATCCTACAACCTATGTCAGATGAATTTCGAACATATAACAAGATATATCAAAATCAATTGAACGTTATTTAAAAAAGTTCATAACCATAACCAACCAAATATCAAACCAAATTACCAGTCGATGTTAGCCCCAATGACAATACCAATACCGAGGCTAACACTAATACCGACACTAGTTATGCCCATAGTAGTCACACAAAGCCTTTATTCAAAAACCAAGAATATCCGATCAGGACATGCCCCCGACCATAGCCAAAACTAGAGTCTAAGAAATAAAAATATTGTAAAGAAGTCCATATTATGAAATGGAGTCTTCATGTGTATAGAAGCTCGCCACTTCAGTCTGACACGAAGGCTGTCCCCAAATCTAAGTCACTGAGTAGGAGGAGTAGTATGGTCGGTTCCTGCATCGCTTGGGGATACAACGCCCGAAGAAGATTAGCGAGTAAATTCTAGCAAGTACTTAGGAATAAGGATAAAATAATGTCATTCTTTACAACCAAAGTAAATAACGATATGCAACCACATACATACATATATACATGTCGGGAAATAGAACAGGGTTCAGCATGTCTTTAACATCATTTACCTGTGTTGTGTAGCTTTACTATCATAATCCATACATAGGCTATATGGGTTCAGTATTACCCCCTGAATGGGCCCTACTGCATGTACCCACATGAACCAGAGATATCATAGGGGCCGTGGATTCCCATATACCCTTCGCCTTCCATGATACATATATACAAGTATAAAATTGGGGGATTCCTGTGTATCCCACAAGCATATGGTCAACAAGACCAATCCTCATATCAGAAAACATGAGTTCCCAGTGTCTGTCCATTGGACTCACACCTTAACGGTTAGCTATCACAACCCGCCATTATTTCCTAATTAAATATTTAGCACATAACCAATCAACCAATTCAAGGAGTCCATTATAAAATGGTATCGTCATACCGACTATAGCTTGCAAGAAATATCACTCCAACACTTGGGGGATTCCTATGTACCCCACAAGATTTCCAATTAAACCAAAACCATGGCCACCAAGGCCTTACCAAGATATTTAAAATCAACTATATCAATTTAGGTTCCATTACCATTTATGCAATGCAAAGGTGTTAAGATTAGTTAAACTATGTCACAAAAGCATTCTCATTGGTATTTTAAAAAACATGTTGAGGGCATATAGTTTCCAAAGGCAAAACCAAGTATCAATTAACCATTCCCATGCAACCACATGTTCAAATAATTATTATAACATGAAAAACCATAAGTAAAGCATGGGAAAACATTATTCAACCATGAACAATCATAAACCCCCAACATCTATGTCAAAACCAAACAAATCCGCATTAATACCATGAAAACCATACATTAAAACATGTTTTTAGTTGAAACAAAAATGAGGTAGGAGTAACATGCCTTAGACACCAAGGAAGATGGAGAGATTCACTATTGAAAGACCCTAATTATTTGCCCTATAGAAACCCTAGGTTTTTTTTCAACCAAGAGCTTAAGAGAGATTTTAAGAGTGTTTGATTGGGATTTTAATAGTGGGCTAATAAAGTCCCAAAAGATGTTTTATGTCATGGAGTCAAAAAGAGTTAAGATAAAAAATATCCAGAATACCCCCAACTTAAATAGAAAAAATTCCGCAGGTGGTTATGAGTTGACCCTCTAACTCGTCACCACAATATATAACTTGTACCATCCAGTCGTACCTAGAACAAAAAGTTGGACACCCACACACTTTCCACCATATGACTCCATTACCTTAACTTGAGACCAGACCAGACGACTTATATGGTCCAGTCATACTCAAGATAGAATTTAAAGGGTTTGACACTGGATAACATACGACTACACCTTACCACTCATACCATATCCTAATGGATCTTAGTGACCTACTCATACTCAAAGACAAGTCAAGTTACTAAGTTACTGATTTGATTAAGGGACCGACCCAAACGAATCGTCACCACCCCTAATGACCCATTACCACCAAATCGTAACCACAACAGAAACCCAACCACCATTCTCCAAACTCCTAATGACTAGGATCCTTTGAATGTGCCCACACCATTTGACTCATATGGTGAGTTATTTATTAAACAGTAAGCGCAAAGCTTAGGAATTTTCCATTGGACAAAACCCAGGGTGTTTTAGATTGCCTTTGGCTTGGTTGAGTTTTTTCTTTGTTGTACTTTTATCATTGTGTGTTGTGGTTTGAATTTGCATACATTAGCCATTTTTGGTTTAGTTTAAGGTCAGTCACTTGTTGTGGTTGAGTTTTGATTATTTGGGAAGTGAAGTAAGAAAGTTTGTTGTAAAGGGATACCTATGGAAAAATCCCTTGAAAGCATTATATATATATATATATATATGTATTATATTATTGTATATCCCTCTCTTTCATTCCTATTCATATTGTATATGTATCCTTGGCCTTGTATACTATTATATAACTTTCTTTTACTCTTCCTTTGTATATTGACTAGTGATATATGGTATTGTACTTTAGATCCTGAGTACTATTATAATAGGATAGTTTATCCTTACTGTCCCATTAGCATGATTGTGTTTAGTTTCCTGAATGATTTTCTGTAGTTGTACTCCTGTTTTATATGTAATTTATGCTTGCATTATCTTTAGAGCTTAATTGGTTGATGCCTACTGAGTAGCACTTATTTGGTACTTATATTATACTTCTACAACCTACAGATCATAGTACGAGTTCTCACCATTGTTGTGTACATCTTGTGGAATATCTATGAATCATAGATTTGGGGTGAGCTCCTAGCATGTGAAGTATCTATACTCTCTCTCTTATGGATTAGATTGATTTCTACGTTGTATTCAAATATGGCTTGTACCTATATTTACTTTATATTTCACTTTATACTTTTATTTTATTAGAATCTCTTGTACTAACTTTATCAGGTCTTAGGTTTGTTTTATGTATATCAGCCTCTTTATCATATTTATTATGTTCTTTTCTTTTATTTCTCTTGATAAGCCATTACTAGCTATTTCGAACTATAGGTTGTCTTACCTATTGGTGGATTATAGTAGGTGACATCATGACCTGAAAATTTGGTTGTGAAAAATTATGTCCACAAGTAATTGCTAGCTCATGGCTAACTCAAAACCTTCCTAACTGATTGATTCCTTGAGAATAATCTTGTTATAGTCAACTTCAAATGAGTATAACTCCTAGATTTTGAAGTACTTTTGAGTTCAAGACCCATCAAATGATAGATATTTGAATTATCATTCCAATGAACCCATTTTCACCTTAATATGGTATCAGAGTAAAAATGTTATGGCCATTTCAGTGAAGCACTATCCAGCAATTAGAACCTACGAGCATAGGTACGATCGTGGTGAGATTGTATGACCATACAATGATCCTGCCTGGTTGAAATAGTCCTAAAACATCTAAAAGTTAATAAGTAGACCTTTCAACCATGAGAGGGAACCACGACCATGGTAAAAAACTACAACTTAGGTATGATCTTGACTTGTAAAGTAGATATGGTTGGAATCTATAACCTACGAACCAAGGTACGATCATAGGTTGGTCCCACAACCATACCAAGGATCGTCTGGTGGAGTTCAAAGAGCTCATATCCATCTCCTAACCATGAACACTACCCATAATTGTAGGTGGGTCCCATGATCATAGAAAGGTCTCATACGTCCCTTCCAACATCTTATCAGTTATGAATTTAAGAGGTCACATCAGTATTTTTCCACTTTTTAACATCAAAACTACATCGTTTAAGCTAATTCAAGGCTGATTATTAAGTTAATAATACCCCAATCCCTCATTACTCAAAAAAAATTGATGCTTAACTGTAACACAAAAAAATAGGATTTTCTTTCCTAAAGGAAGAATTAGGGTTCTTCAACTTTAGTCCCCAATTTCAAAGATTCCTTTTGATTTTTCATCTCTAGGTTTGTAGGATTTCATCAATGGGTCTTCTTTGAACCATTGATTTTAGGGTTCATGAATGTTGTGAATTTCTTGATATTCCAGTTCTTTGATCTCACTAAGTAATAAACCCATATTTAACATGTATTTTAGTACTATTACATTCTATAACCATAAACCCTAATTATAATTGAACGATATGATTGTTGTACATGAGTAGTCAAATTCCTTAATTCACGTAGTTTATGAAATTTGCATAATAGTTGCATTCTTTAGAGATGGTGGGTTATGAACACCCGATGACCTAGGCCTTCATGCTTATACTTTTGAGTATTATATCATCCAATTTATATGTTTTTAATGCCTTCAGATAATGCATTTATTTTAGTCTTCATATTATTAACATTATTGATCCTTTCAGTTACAATGTCATTTCATTGGAGTGGTATTTAGTACCGAGTAAATGTAGGGATGAAGATCCACCCCATAGTTAGGTAAAGACCTTTAGAAAAAGTATGTAATCCCTAAAAGTATGATGCGGCCATAGATTCTAAAGGGTTAATTGTAAGACCAGGCTTGTTACCTTAGTCCCGTTGGACACTAGTTTAGTGGATCCATGTCAGTCAGTAGGCGTACCTTTGGCAAGGAATAGAACACTCTTCCAGCTGGGATTATAGGTTAGACCTTGGTTAGCGTAGAATGGGATACATTGATTATTAGAAGCTCCTACAGTCTTGATGATTCCTAAAGCTACACCTCCAAACAAGGCTAAAGCAGTTGCAGCAAAATATAGTAACCCAACTAGGTTAGGGTCGAATCCTAAGGGAATGCATGTTAATATATCTCTCACTTGATAGATTCAATGGGCAATGCAAAAATTAAATGTGGGGGGAGGGGGGGTTGTAGTTGTAAACAGTCCACAGTGATAGAATTCAACTTTAGTTGTAATCAATCATAGATGAACGCTAGGATTGTGCTCCCCCTGGCTTATCAACTCAGTAAGTTTATCGTGCGTTGTTGACCCAACCCAATATCTTACATGTAGAACCTCATAATTTATGTACCATCAAATGTCTTGTGGACTCATTGATGGATTTCAGCCTTTACCTTTTGAGTGTCAGAATATTACATCACTAACCCTTATCCTAGATCCTAGTTAACTATTCCCTTTTGAGTCTCAAGTTAATAGATGAAAGATAATCATCTTAAGTAGATGATGCTAATTAGCCTAGATCAATAAGTAATCTTCAAGTTACTGTTGTGATTATCTTTTCCTAATATCTACTCCTCTTGTGAAGTAAGTGGTGATATACTAGATGGGATCTTAATGTTGTAACCACTAAGAATTCTATTAAACAGAAGTAACCACAATACATACAAGAATATCGATTCAGAACAACTTAGCACTTCCCTTACTTTGTTAGTCCGCCAAGGTTCCCACAACCCTAGCTAAGGGATTTAGCCTCTCATTATTGTGAAATGATCGACAGAATTCATAATCGAAAGCATTAAATAATATCACAATGATCAACGAATAAAACCCAGAGTCTTTAACTAAATTATCAACCAAAATCAAGAACAAAGTAATCCCAAGATCAAATTTGGATCTCTGAATCAAATATATGTTTGTGTAAGTATCAAAATATTTTAAATAATAAAAAAACATCAAAATGGTTTATATAGAGTACAAGGAAGCCCTAAGAAACTATTCCCGAGCAAAAGAGAAAAATCAGGGTTGATGGTCGCTTACTGGGCCACCTACGGGATATAGGTGGTACCTACGGACCATAGGTGGTCCTATGTAGGTACACTGGTCAAAAATATTCTGAGTAGTTGTCTCTATTTTGCTCTTTTAAGACCTACTCTGCCACCTAAGGATCGTAAGTGGCACCTACGGGCCGTACGTTCCCTCCATAAGTGGCAGGTCTTTTTTCTTAGCTCTTGAGTCTCTGGATCTCACTTTTCTGACACCTAATCAGGAACCTATGCCCAGTAAGTAGTAAATATGGGTTGTAGGTGCCCACTTTAGTGGTCCAAAACTTCAACTTTCACTCTTTTTCTCTTGAAGAGTTCCAAAACCTGATTTTCTACAAAACACAACACAAAACACAATGTATCTAACAAAAATGCCTAAGTAACTTGCATATTTTCATCGTTTCAAGCATCAAAAGTGATATGAAACCATATCACATCGACACCCTTAGCTTAGAACATTTTCATGTCCTCCGGTAACACGACATAACAAAATAAAGAACGACGCTTAACTGGGAGAAATCTAAGCTATCTACAGTTGTCAATCATTACTTTAAGCTCAAGACTATTGCCCCCTCCCATTTCAATAATTCAAAACCAACTGTGCGTATACATGAAGCATAATAATGTAATACAAGGCAATCAAGATATGGCATTACATTAGCAACAAAAAACCATGCATTTATACAAGTTACACTACTCAAACAAGTAAGCGGCTAGTAATACAACCTATGTGCCCTCCATCACTTATATGAACTCATTCATGTGTCAATGTAGGGACGGTCAAGAGACACTCACACTCACAAGAGAAGTTCCACCAATGCGCATAAAATACCATAGGCTTGTCCTTATTTTTGCTACCTTATCTTTTACACAGTCTGGTTAGGATCACTATAGGACTTTATTTGTCTTGTAATGTAGGCTTTGGGGTTGGTATGATACATATGGATATATTTAGTGACTAAGTTTCCTTGGAATTACACTTACTTTGGGGTCCACTTATCAACTAATTTCCTTTTTATTCCACATTATTTCTCTTTTTTAATTCTTTTATTGGACATTCAGGTTTCTCTTTATTCTTTCTTTTTCTCTTTTTCACAATTTTTATTTTCCTTTTCTTCTTTTGTATTTTTCTTTTTTCTACCACACCTAGCCCTACTATCTCTTCTCTTATTTTATCCTTCTTCATACCCTCTTAACATTAGCACCCCTATGATAGCCACCCTCAACTTAGGCAATTTTCTTGAGTTGAGGTGCATAATGTCCAAGGAGGACCAGAGCCAAAATAGGTTCATTGTAACACAAATGGAAAGTTGAAAGGTGTAACAAAAAAAATAGGATATACGGCTCAATAATAGAGATCAAGGGGTATTTATTCACACATGGAAGGTTATTTAGGCTAAAAGTGGACTAATATAAAAATGACCTATGATCCTTTCCTAACCGACTATCTAATAACCTAGGCAAGACTAATTGGGCAAGTTTTGGATTCAACATACAAAGAGAACTAAGTAGTATCTCACACATATATGGCACAGGGTTGCATCACAAGCTACTACCTTTCTATTTCATGCGATTGTTAGCAATGATTATCATGTCCCTAATCCTAATGCCATAATGAGATTCAAAAAAGTCACACACATATGTGTATATATATCACAATTCAAAAATAAATTTCTAGAGGGGTGTCATTTTTCTCAAAAATCACAAAAACATATCAACAACCTTAGATTCTAAAAAATCTCCTAATTACGAAAAAAAACACAACATAATACGAAACAAAACACAATATGACACAAAATTAACCTAGGCATGTTAGTTCTACAACCATACCGCCGCCGATAAGAAAAAATAAGCAAGACAACAAAAACCTACATTGGTTATGGTATACCCTACCCCAACTAAAAGACTGTACATTATCCCCAGAGCGTGTAAATAATGTAAAGAAAGGGAATAAAGACATACCTGGGCTATGTAGGGGTATCTCAACTAACGAAGGCGATGGTGATACCAGTCAGTACTAGAGGGTGCACCTACAGCTATCTCGACATGCCTCTGCCTATCAGTAAATTCAGTCTCTCTCAAATCATGTGTGGCCTATTTTAGGTCCTGATCAAATAGTAAATCAAAATCATGTAACTCTACCTCTTTTCCTCTCTTGGTTCCAACTCCAAGGACCATCTCCTCATCCTCTGCAAACAAGTAAAAACATCTAGGTCAATATAGAGGTATGGGATGAACAACTAAAGGTATAACTTGAGGGATGGTAGGAATGTTGCTCTCAGTGAGAGAGCGTAGCTCTACCCATAGTGTAGACACCTTCTCCCTAATCTCACCCAGATTGGGTGTCTTAATATCACTGAACTAGGCTAACACTCAACCCTTAAAATATTCTATATGAGCATGCACCTCATCCTGGAACTCTAATATCTCATCCCTGTGTGAATCTTGTAATCTAGTCTCTACTGCCTTTAGGATCATTCGGACCCAAGGCTGGATCTGCCCATATAATGATGCCACATTGGCCTCAACATTCTCTAGCTGGGTGGTGGTAGCACTCTTACTCTCTACTAAGTTATTCAAAAACTCTCTTGATACAAACACCATACCTATGACAGTAGTTGTAGTGGAGGGGCGAGGGGGTACTGAAGATGTACTCACTGGGTCTGAAGTAAAAGCCAAGGATGAAGTGGATATGGCTGGGTACCCTCACCCTATGTGCTCATCCTGAGGTCCTGTTTCTTCTCTCCTATAAATCCATAATAATACCAACATCTTATCCTTTTCTATCAGTAGACTTTACAAGAATTGTTGGGCCCTCAGACCAAGCCAAAATCACTATCGATAGCACACGAGATCATTGGGTGATATGTAAGCCTATGCTAACACATTTGAGCCTTTTAACTCTAAATAATTGTAAGATTTTGAGAAACTTTAGTTGTTTTTTATTAGTTTACTTTGATTTTGCAGTAAATGTTGAGATGCAAGGGAACCGGAAATAATGGAAGCAAAAAGGCTAAAAGACAAGCGTGGCTGACGACATTCATGATAAGTCATCATCCCAATGATAAGCTATCAAATACAATGTCAGCCTTAAACATGAGATGACTTTTAGCTGGAAGAGTTGACGATATTTTGTGATAGGCCATCAGGATAGTGATAAGGCATCAAGGATACCGTCAGACGTAGATAGGATATGAGAATTAGAGCAGGAATGTGACGATGTTCTTGATAAGATGTCAAAATCTTGATAAGCCATTATTGTTGTCGTCAGTCTTAGACAACAAGAGCCAAAAGTGAAGAGGAGCTGACGACATTCGTGATAAGTCGTAAAACTTCTAATAAGCTATCACGGATGTCATCATTTATTCCGAGTAAAAGTTGTAACCTTGATTTTGTTTCCATAATTAGGGTAAACTATTTTAAAGCTTTATTTTAGGGTTTTTTAGGGGGATTTTCTAGATATTATTCGACACTTTTATTTTTGACAATATACTTTGATATTTTCTCTCTCTACTCCTAGACTTTAACAACACAACTATTTCGAGAGATTATTATCAGTATTTTTGGGATTTTTCTTTGTGATCTAATCTACGATTCACTGGTTATTATTCATCTCTGTAAGTTTATCTTTCAAATTATGAATTCGATTATGTGTTTCGTTCATTGCATCATGAGTGGCTAAACTCCCTTAACCTGAATTATGGGATCTAGGGTTAGGTCTTGATGAGGTGCTAAGTATTCAAGCTTTAATAAGTGGTAGGATTTCTTGATAATTCTAAAGTTTTAATTAACCTCTATTGGTTGCAAATAATAGACACACCTTCTTTGATTTGCTTGAGAAAGAAATCAAATATAGTAGGAAGTGAATTATCAACAGGGACTCGGAAATACTTCATTTAATAATTAGCATTGTAACAAGGTTGGTAACCAGAGGTAAAATCTGAGCAGTGAATAGAAATTCCCTAAGTCTGAGAGGATTAGAAAATTAAACGCTTAAGTAGGTCAAGAGACATTTAAGCATGACATCGATAAAGATAGCTTGTCATCTAACCCACCGTGAGAATCTTGAATCCCCGTTAGCATCTTTCATGTACCGAAAGCCCTAGTGAACATAATTCTGGTTATTTCATAAACTCTTGATTACAAACACCAAAATTAAAGTGACAAACAATTATTTGTTAAACTTAAACCCCATATTTCAAGAAACATTAGACTATTAGTGAATTAAATCGCAAACGACTTGAGTTCATACCATATTCCCTGTGGGATTCGACCCCAACCTAGTTGGGTTTTATATTGACAACGATCGCTTACACCCATTCAAGAGTGTAATTTTAGCGTTATCATTGGGCAAGGAGTGGGGTTTGTCGGATCCTTGATCATACCCGTCTGGGCTACACCTATCGCCTCAACTTTGTGGCCAACACCTGGAACCTCAGGTATACTGGCCTCATCACACAACAATTGTTCTATGTAAAGAAAGGGCAGTGTGGCCATCTCACCAAATGCCCACTTATGAATCTCATATCTGATAATGGCTACAAAGTCAATATCATAACTAGCCACTATTTCTGCATTCATTGCTACACCATCCCATGTAAGTAAGTTATCCACTGCAGTTATACATAAATGATAATGGACTACCAGCCACTAAAACGTTTTGGTGAAATTCAGCATCGCCTTATTAATCATACCTTGACCCTCAACCCATCGAGCATCCACACCAAGAGGGGAAATATAATTGGTGATCCACCTCACCAAACCTACCCTCTCACTCCTATGCTCAACGTGTCACATAACATATCTATGAAATTCCAATCTCAACTGGTGATCTTACGCTCTACTTTAGTCATAAAAGCTATATAATCAGGTTTGAATTAAATTCAATTTATGGTCGTTGTTGAAATATCAACCATAGCCCCTCTCATTAATGTATGCTCTAGTGAGGGCTACTCTGGATGCATACTACCTTTAGTTATGTTCAAAGATATTGTGGCATAATAGGACGTATGAAAATCCCACACCACTGCCTTGCTATATGAACCCTAGGGTCTAGCCATCTACCCTAACTGATAGTGATCAAATACATCCTAAAAAAGTAGTGCTCCATCCAACCCTGATAACTCTATCCATATCTTCTCCCAAATGGTCTACTTAAGCCAGCCTATCTCAGTTACAAAGTTGTCTCTCTTATAAATTAGTTGTAATCCCTCTACATACCATCTTGGGTTCACCTCATAAATAGGCTCTTCCAAGATGTGAGTAGGGTTGAAAGTCTGGTCTTTCTTGGCTTATGGTATCTGATGAGATATTTATATTGTATTCTCATCAAATTGGGGTACTATAGATGATGGATTAGGAGCTGCGACTATGGACTCATCCTAGGACCCCTTCTTAGACTGGGATTCTTGTGTATCTGTCTCTGGAATTGCTTCAACTACATCTCCTTATCATTATAATTCTTTCCCTTATAAAACTGGGGAAAGTGTGGCGGTGAAATCCTGACCAACTTCATCCTTGGCTTGGGTACTGGAATGCTCGCCTCTAGCTGAGCTCTAGGCCAAGTAGAACTAGGTCGCCTGCACTACTGTGACTATACTGCGAGCTGGAAGCCTAAGGTAGCTTTAGTAATCGTCTTAGCTCCAGCATGTCTCTAAGCCCTAGTCTATGAGTGAACTACTCTGGTCAGGGCAATAGGGTACTCTCTACTGAGCTACCGCTGTTAGGGGATTCCTCCATTCTCCTTGATGGTCCTGTCTTATTTTTGGAAGCCTTTGGTTCTATGTGTACCTGAAAAACCAAGTGTTAGCGTCTGAAATATAGTGAGGGACTGCAAAATTTGAAGAAAAACTCAAAATTCTGAAACTTTGAAATTTTTTCTAATCTTTACATCCCTATAACTTAGATGCAGTCAAAGAATGTCCAATATTTGCATGTAAAACTAGAATCAACATTTCAAGACAAATGTGGCAGACAAGACTCTTGAGATTCCTCGACCTAGTCAACTTCAAATTCCAGTTTGGTCATGATCATCAAGTTATAATTCAAGAACAATGCACATATATTCAATTTTAGGCTAATTCTAGGCTCCTATACATAAGGTTGTTGATTTTCACATATTTTTCATGCAAATTGAGCATATCAACTTACTTATTTCAAGTTATGAACAATATACTACTATTAGGAGCCAAGAATATTTACCTTTTGAATCAAAAACTGGAAGTGAAGATTGATAAAATAAAGAAACCTTATCTTTAATGTGCAATATATGCAAATTAAACAAGTTGGTATCGAGCAAAAGTAGATTTCCTATCTTTTATGAAGTACGGAGGAAGTGGAAAATTTGAATTTGAGTGGGTATTTGAAATTTTGAGGTTAAATGGGGTTTAGAAGTGGGTTAGGGTGTATAAATAGGGTAAAGGGGTCGATTTCGGGTTGGGGTGGTTCAAATTTTTAAAAGAAAATGGGCCCAAAATTGGGCCACTTACGGCACCACCTATGGACCGTAGGTGGGTCTAATTTTTTGGCCCTTTTCATGCTCTCTACACTTGTTTTTTTGACACATATTATACTACTTATAAAGTCATAAGTGGTATTTATGACCTCATTAGTATGTTCACAAGTTCAAGTCCAGATAATCCCAAAAAATCCTCAAAATTTCCTTTAACATTCAACATACAACTTACCTAGCCTGAGTGGGACTTTTGACCCCCATGAGTGGTTCTAGAACTCCCCTTACCTAGAATCTTATGAATTAAGCATGTATTTCCATGTTCTAGGTCATTCCTCATGCTATTTCACCTACAAAAAAGAAAACAATGTGAACACAAAAATTATTGGTTGTTTCCCACCCAGTGCTTGATTTAACATTACAGCACGATGTGGCTAAGTTTGTTGCTCAAACTTCATCAACAAGCCCATGGGTTTCCTCCTATGCAATGCTCAGGCTGAGGCTACTCTCTTTATATATATATATATATATCACTGTCAATCAACAATTTGTTAACATTCAAAGCCCTCGAGATGTTAATAGAACTAACATTCAAGAAAAGAGGCATTCGCCAACAATAATTTTTATGGTCATATATGATGCATATCAAAAAATGGGAAATTAACACCCTAATTCTAAGAACAAGAATTAAAGATAAGAAGAATAGAAAGATAGACACAAAATTGAAATCAAAGTCAATTGATACTATAAAAAAATAGGATAGAAAGCTAGACAAAAAATTGAAATCAAAGGCAATTGATACTATTAAAAGTAAAGATCTTCAATGAATGTATGATTAACACCTAAATCAATAAAATGAGCAAGACACAATTAAGAAAATTAAAAGCAAACAAAGATTATATTAAAATCCTAAGACCTCAATTGGTTGATCCAAAACAAGCACCAATACTATCAAGAACCCTCAAAAAGAACAATTTTCTCAAGCAAGCAATTCTATAAACATTGTTTAGTAACAAACGCATTAACATCAATTCTCACAAGAGTTTCAGACATAATCTCAATATTCAAAATAGTTTAGTCTAAAGGAGCTATTTTTCACAATTTATAGGTAAGTTAATTATTATAACAATATCCTTCATGAAATAAGGACCTTCATAAGCAAGAGGTTTGCATTTTAAAAATAGTCACTCTGCATACATAGCCTCTTCTCTATTTTTCAAGTAGCCCTTCACATGGAGCTTTTACTTCCCCTTTTATATGTTCTTGAGATTCAACTCTTTATTTCAAGATATTGATGAAGCTCGACTTGCATCAATCGTTGACTGAAAATACGCTCATATGAGGTCAGGGCCTCAATTTGAATATGCTTGTCCCCTCAATAACAATCTCCCAGCACTTTAGGAAGGGACCCAGAGTTGACGATGGATGGATGCTCCTTCACCGGCCTAATACAATCATTCACTTCTATCTCCACTCTGAAGAACAATGGTGCTTGAAACCCATCTTATTTGTGATTACTTCTTTAGTAGAGGTAGAAGGATCAATTTGCGAGTCCTGATCATGCAGAACAGAAGGCTACCCTCCCCGAAAAACCTTTTTATGGTGACAATGGGCAAAGGAGTATAGTAGACATCATCCACCCAAGCATTGGCCTCTGAGATCAATGGAAATCTGCTCGCTCCATCAGAATAAGTGAATGGTGGAAAGGTAACGGCAAGAAAAGAAAAAAACACAAGCAAAAGAGAATGTACAAAAGGATATCTCAAAGAGAAATAGAAGATACCACAAAAATGAGACTGCAACAAAGGGATAACCACCAAAGATACAAAGAAGAGAAAATCGGGGTCACCACCAAAGATCCGAGCGTCAAAATTAGCCCTGACCACAACAGACACTCCAGCAAGTGAACCACACAAAGAAATGCGAACAATCAAGATATTTAATATGAATCATTCATTTGAATCGCGTGCATCAGAACTTTTCGAAGCATCCTGTGCCCCATCAAGGAAAATAAAGAGACTTCCACTTCCCAAGTGCAATTAGCTGGACACTTAAGATGTGGGGGGCTATCTATGGGGGTAAAAACTCTAGCCCTTGTTAAAATTAATGTTAATCTCAAAGCATTGAATCATGATTAAGTAAGAGAGTCTGATGCGAATAAGAGATCAGTGGGGGTCTACTCAAGCCCTAAACCACAATAGATCATTAAGTCGGGAGCTCCTCCTAAACAATAGAAAAAGTTTCATAACCCAACCGACATCCACTTTGGCCTACAAGAAGCAATATCTTCAGTACTGGACTCGACACTTTATTTGAGGCGCAAAGAACGATGATAGCAAAATTATCAATAATCAACCTCCATACCTATACTGACCTGCGGCCACTTGATAAGTGCAATTTAGAGTAGACCTTTTGTAGAATCTAGACAAGTCTTTCGTAGGATTATCCAATAGACCTTTTTTACCTATAAATGGGAGTTGAGAGTTTTTTATATCATCTTTCAACCTTGCCCTGTAAATAAACCTTTTTATATCATATTTCTCACTTGCAATCTTTGTTCTAAATACATAATCTCACTCTCGTCTCTTTTTCCGTTTTTTGGATCACGAGATTTAACGAAAAAAATTACTTTTAGTCATTGTTACTACTATTGTTTGTATCGATTCTAGTCGAAAAGAAAGAGAACATGATGACCGGGCCTAATTCAATTATCTTTAACCCTATTTTTATAAATTGTAACCAAGTTATACCTCTTAATACGCAGCAACCAAGACTAAATATGATGATGTGACTGTGATTTGTATCAGCATTTGCACGCTGGCACAAAAATTACCCTGCAAAGCGATCATTACACTAAATGTCTTCAGTTACATCAGACCCAGATTGTCACTGTAGTTGTGATCCATTAGTCCTCGCACACTGTCAACATATTGATGCAAGCTGCAGTATAAGACCTTCCATCTTGAGCAATAGTATTCCTTTAACTAACTAAAGTTAAAATTTGATAGTGCATGGCTGGTGGCCATCATGCCGTGGGGTGGAACTTCAAGTGCTGGTGGCTATCATGCCGTGGGGTGGAACTTCAAGTGCTGGTGGCTATCATGCCGTAGGTTGGAACTTCAAGTGCCTGTACTTTAACAACATATAAAGAGTCATACATGAGTTATAAAACATTGTCATGATCCTACCAAGCTTTATATTAGCCAAAGAAGACCCTTCCCATTCCATGCATCTAGTGTCCTACTACAGGGCAATGCCGATACTAATCATGTTGTAACTTACTTCCTAGAGGCTTAACAGAGATGGTCTAGTCATCATGACATGGAAATAGCAAATATTGCACTTTTTTTCTTTTTGCTAGTTCCAATTTAGGAGAATTTTTATGTGGATCTTGTAACCAAAACTAACAACTTTTGTAACTTTTCATTGAATTATGTTACCCGGAGATTTCCTTGTTGCATGTTTACCATCAAAATCTGTTAATCAAGATCGTGCAACTGAATACAATTTTCATTAATGTTACTATATTCAAATGCAAACGAGAACTCACTTTCAGCCAACCGAGTCACAAGTAACGCATCTCTACAAAAGGCGGAGGCAGAGGGCAGGGGAATCTGGGGTGTAAGGCAAGCATTGTAGTATATTATTGATTTATTGTAACCGGAAGTGTTTACCGTCGATTTGGGATTTGGGATAGTTAGATTTGTAGGTGAGTCAAGAGCATGCACTACGATTTAGCTTTGAGTAAGTAGCTAGAGTTTGCAAGATAGAAAATAGACAAAGCAGACAATACAACTTATAAACAAAACAGAGGTCGAAAACAAATCTGGAACGACAACGTAGGCCAGAGTTCCTTAGCCACAAGCTGGTCTTAATCGTAGTGGTTGAGTTACTTAGATAGCGAGCGTAATGGGCAAAGATAACTAAAACAATAGAGAAAGCTTAAGAAAGCCAAAAAATTTTATTGCTTGAGGATAGAGATGGACAAAATTAGATGGATGTTACAATGGGGAGGGGATGTCTATTTGTAGGGTACACGGATAACCTTCGACCAATAGGAGAGCGTCATTCGAACCCTTCAGTACAACAACCAATGGTCAAGAGCCACTTGCTGTTTAGCTGTTGGAGGATACCAGCCCAATATCGTGTCTGACGCGATTCTGCCGAGGGTCATCTGTGCACCTGAGAGCCCTGACACACTGCCCTTCCTGTCCTGTCTGTCCTTCCGTGTGGTCACCATTGCTGTTAGTTTCGAGTTATTCCTTTCTTGTCCAAGAGAATGTTCTTTTATCTCGGTTATATTCCCGGGATAATGCCACCGTGGGACGGTTCCAATCCTACCCGACCTGAGTCGGCCCAATATTTACTATAACCATTTTACCCCATACGGGAAGAATCTAGTATACCAAGTTTGACAGAATACAAAAGCAGAGAAGCATATCTATATACGCACACAAGACATTTCTTTGCAGCTTTGAAATTCCCAAAATAAAAAGCATCATATAGCTCATTTATACAACAAAGCAAGTTCACTATGTACCAGGAAAAGAAATATTAACAGTTGATTGACATCCCGTTTACTTTTTTTCACTAGTGCTTCGCCACGTTCTTTTTTATTTCAAATGTCAAGTCACTACTATGAAAACAAATAATTCTTCCCAGCCCCCATTTTGTTGACTCATACCAAGGCAACTCCCACTGTATTTTCCTTTACCTTGGGTGAAAAATACGGAGTATCGCATGTATTTATGTTCACTAGTTAGACTGTTAGAGCAAGAGCATCAACAGACTTGGGCGCTCATAGTCCATGAATGCAGTTTGTTGACAAATGCCACTAGAAACATCTGGCATCATTCAGGAAAAAAAAAACTTGTGTGAATGCAAATTATACTTAAAAAACATTACCAAAAGAAAATTATCAAGGTCGTAGCATTTCCACTCAGTCATCCCAAAAAAAGAATAAGAGGCCAAGACCTAAGCAATAGTGCTGTCAAATTAGTAATCCTCCCCAGAGACGGCTAATGGAAGCAGAGATTATTAAATGGTTCGTTGAAGGGATTTTCTGTATACTGCCTGAACCCCTAGAGTGACATTTTTAATGTAATTTTTAATGTAATTGGTAAAGCAGGACAAATTGCATAAACTGGACAGTCAATACAAGAATGTACCTGATTAGCTGATGCCGTGTCAAGTTCTTTTTTCTTTATTTCCAGACAATGTCCCCTAAAAACTGAAGAGCTGGAACACCTCTGATCTCTACATCAACAAGGGGTGCCTGGACCAACATCAGGCTAGAGAGCTCTTGGTCATTCTGGATCATATCGAGAGCACGACTCTGGTCCTGTGATACTTCAACCATCAGTCTTTCGTAGCTAGAACTATGTAGAGAAGTCCAGGAAGTCGATCCAGATGCATTAATAACTATATCTATATCTATACTACATTAAAAGTGGGAAGCTCTTGTGCCAAAAGTTGAATTACAAAAATACTCTTCTGATTTAAACAAGTACCCTTTATTAAAAAATTAATTACATAAATACTATACTAATTTATTAATAGAAAAAGGAACTGATGCAACCCTGCTTCATTCATATCGCTATGAACAGTAGCCAGAAACACCTCTTGGCAACACGGATCCGCTTCAACGTTGCTCTGCCAAGAGTTGCCACAATTTTTCCTACCCTTAAACAATCAAATCTCCAAATGGCAATTTCTCCACAGATTTTCAACTTCTATCTTAGACAGGTTTCATCTCTTACTACTCCATCAAACTCTCCATCTTCTTTTCACAATTTTTTCATCTTTTGCTTTATGTCCAGAATTTCAGTGTCACTGCTATTCTGTCCATTTAGTCTTGCAGCTAAATCATCGGCAATATCTATCCCAAGCGAAACCGACTTGTACGTTCACCTATATTTACATAGCAGGTAACTTTCTTATTGTATAAAAATTTCATAGTTCTCCTTGGCTCTGTTTCTTGACTGATTTCTGATATGATAACTTAATTGATTTCCAGATCTTCGTCTATCTACAAGGATAACATCCGTTTCAACCAAAAAAAAATGCAAAAACAAGGTGAAAACTTCAAAGGTCTTGAACATTACCTTTATAATTAAAAAAAAAAAAAAAAAAAAAAAAAAAAAAAAAAAAAAAAAAAAAAAAACCTTCACAGAGGTCTCAGTTTCGAGTCCTTGGTATGGCTTGAAAGGGAGCACTACTCCCGAATGGGCCCCGCCCAGCGCAAATTCGGATTAGTCGGACTCCAACATGGGTAACAAACCGGATGGGAAACCAAAAAGAACTTACATGCATAAAGATTACGTGAAAGTTCACTTTCAAAATTTGAGATGATACGAAGTAATTTTATTTGAAGTGTGTATATATATACATACCCTTCTAAATAACTTAAATACTACTCAACACATTGAAACAAAAAGCCTAATACTCTGGAGAGGATGCTCAATGATAGATGAAAAAAATCTTTTGTTATATCTCTGTGGTATAGGTGTTTAGTCAATTGAATTTCTGTAACTACATTTATAAATTATAGCTTGCTACTGTCAGTGTATATATTACAAGACTTTTGTGTGTTATTCTTCACATCAAGTCAACATTTTGAAGTGTTTTGAAGCCCAAACTCTAAAACAAACTTTCAGGACTTTATTTTGAACGTTGGATCTCTTTCTCTTAAAAGAAAGAGTCTGCCTTCTTCATTTTGCTTCTTGAATTTGTGTCAGACAATGTTCTCTGTCTTATCTATTTTCCGAAACGTCATCTTACTCTTGATTTAATGAACTTATTTGTGGACACTGAATCCCAGTTAAAGGGCTTAACTTTTGATTCTCTAAATGATATAGAGAATCTAAAGCTTATCAAAGAATACGACTTTCGATAGTGTCTACTAGAGAAATAATTTGAAGGGGACATACATAAAAGTTTAATTGATAGTGTGGTGGCTATAACACAGATAGTGTTACGCAAGAGTGCTATCTTTTGGTACTGTAATTTAAAATAAGTTAAATTCTTTTTAATGTATATATTAAATAGTTTTAGTATATATAATCTGTAAAAAATAAGATAGAACTACAGGTGCAACGCACGTGCAAAGGGAGTAGTTATATTCAAAGCACAAAGGTTCTTAAGAATCTTGATTGAACGCGTTGCCCACATTAAAAACTCTAAAATAAACATAATTCTCATTTACTATTTTTGTCAAATGAGCCTCGGAGTAACCCGTAAAGTTGCTATCATGTGACCGGGAGGTCACAGGTTCAACATTGGAAACAGCCTCTGGCAGAAATGCAAGGAAAGGTTGCGTATAATAGATCCTTATGGTCGGGCCCTTCCCCGGACCCTGCACATAGCGGGAACTTTGGTGCACCAGGCTGACCTTTTATTTAAAAAAAAATATCATTCATTTATTTTTCTAATAATTAGATTGTTACAAAATCACTGAAGATGTGTAACCTTGCATATATGATAGTCTAGCAGATTTGTAGGGATTTGATTATCTAGTTATCATAGTTAGCTTATATTGTTCCGGTAATTATAGCATTGTAACCTTTTAGTAATAAACAAGTTATTCCCCGACCTTATCTTCTTACATGGTACAAGTTATTTCCATACCTTATCATCTTACATGGTATCAGAGCATAAGCTCATTGATCTTGTTTTTTGCTGTGTTTCGATAGACAACTCATCGTCTTTTGTTGTCTCACAGAAAGAGAGTCGATTTTTCAATCAATCACTTTTAAGTGGTCATTTTGGGTCACTGCCACCATAGAAGGATATGGATCACCCTTTCCGTCCGAACCAGCTTTCGCCTGCATCTAGGTGTGAAACAATTGTCCTTCACGCACCACTTACACGTCTCGCTTGTCCATCACGATGCGCATGCTCCGACAGGATCGGTCGGGGATTGCAGTTCCATTGATGGAAAGTCAGTTCCGACATACCCCAGGTGTTGAAATACTGTTCGGTGAATTTTTTCGTCACTTCCAGGTTCTTTCCCGGTAGCTTCTACGATTTCAGATCTGGTTTTCTGATTTGGTTTTCTATTTGGTGTGGCTGCTGAGATTTGGTGCAGCTGCTACTACCGAGTTCTGCCCAGTAGTGTTTGTTCATATAAGTTCTTATTCTCTGGTTCCTCTCTTCTCAACATGCTGCTAATTTCACAAAGAACTCTCCTTTTCGATACTGGATTGCATTTGCTGGTTTTGATTGTGTTTGTTGGCTTCTCCTATATTAATATTTTGGGTATTTGAGTTAAAAATATAAATCAAAGGATTAGAAAGGAGGAAATATGACTACAAATCAGAAGGGTAAGACAATATTGGTTTCGACAGATGAGTTTGCAGAGTTGCCTTATTTTGGTTTCGGCGGATGAGTTTGCAGAGTTCTTTCATTATCAAGAGTCTCTTACAGAATTCACCTAAGTTACTACCCTTGTTGATTCAAGAAAAGCATGTCTTGTCTCCTCTTCAAACAACTGGGTGATTGATTCAGATGCAACAAATCACATAACAGGTAATCCTAATATATTTTCTACCTTTCAATCACACAACGCACCCACTCACAGTGTTTTGGACGGCGAAAGGCGACAAAGCCCGCCTCGCCACGCGGCAAGGCGAGCGCCTTTTGAATGTGTGGTGACATTTAATATAAAAAATTAAAATAACATATATATGATCAAAATTTCAATAACACAAATATATTAGGAAATATTTTAAGTCAAGAATTAAAAATATATAGTATATAGATACTAAAAGTGTAGAACTTAAATGACTCAACAATTGAAATTGAAAGCTGTTAACGATCAAATAATTTAATTAGTATATTAATATTACCATCATGCTATGTTGATTCTACAATCTACATAAGTTATTAAAAAAATTTACATAATGTTATAAGAAAAACCACTGGTTATGTATATTAATATAATAAGTATATTAAAATAAATTACATAATAAGTATATTAATAGTCCCACTGGTTATAACAGTAAAACTATTAATAACAGTACCAAAATAGAAGAAAAAGTTCACTGTTACAAGTTCACTGAGTTGCCGGCCGCCGGAAAATAGAAGAAAGAGAAGATAAAAAGAGGAAGAAAAAAAAATAATAGTACCAAAAGACATATTCAGTCGCTGGATTAAGAAGAAGAAGAAGACAGAAGAAGAAAGAAGGAAAAAAAAATAGAAATCACTGCTTACCGGAGTTTCGGAAGTCGCCGGAGTTCGTCGCCGGTCGCCAGAATCAAACTTTTGAGGTGAATGGTAGCAGCCGCAGTCACCAATTTGTAAGTTGGTAGTTTAAAATGTGTAAATAAACCCTAAAATTAGCTTATATACCTCAAACCCTAATTTTTTAAAACACAATTAAAAGGCGTCGCCTTTCTCGCCGCCTTGCCTCGCCACGTCGCCTTTCTCGCAAAGGCGTTGCCTTTTGATTTTCGCCTCGCCATGGACTGAAGAGGCAACATAGGCTCGCCTCGCCATTTGCCATTGGCGACGAGGCCCTCGCCTTTTACAACACTGCCCACTCATATAATAGTTGTTGATGGGTCAACATGTAACATTATGGGATCTGGGACCGTCAAAGCAACCTCCTCTATTACTCTCTCATTTGTATTAAGTCTACTGAAGTTGGCCTTTAATTTAATTTTTGTAAGAAAACTTACTAGAGATCTCAAGTGTTATATTTTGTTCTTCCCAATCATTGTTTGTTTGTTTCGTGATCTTGTGACGCATAAGGTTATTGGTAAAGGACATGTAATTGGTCAGCAATATATCCTTGAAGAATATACGCCTCGATTTGTTGCCTGTTCAAGTTTCATATCACCATTTGAAGCGCATTGTAGATTAGGACATCCTTCTTTACCTTTGTTAAAGAAGCTTTGTCCCTAGTTTCAAAGTGTTCCTTCGTTGGACTGTGAATCATGTCAATTTGCAAAACATCAGCATGTTAGGTCCAAGGGTGAATAAACGGGTTGAGTCAGCTTTTGAGCTCATTCTTGGCTTTAGGGACCATGACTTGTCGTTTCCAAAACTGGACACAAGTATTTTGCCACTTTTGTGGATGATTTCTCTCGAATGACTTGGATTTATTTTATGAAAAGTCGCTCTAAAGTATTACTCACTTTTGTGCCTTTTGTGCTGAAGTTGAAACTCAATTTAATGCTTCGGTGTGTATTCTAAGGAATAATAATGCTAAAGAATACATGTCAGAATTGTTTCAGTCGTACATGAGACAACACAGTATTCTCCATCAGTTGTCGTTTTGATACAACTCGGGCACTTTTGTTCCAAATGAAGGTTCCTAAACAATTTTGGGCTGATGCAGTCTCTCTACAGCAAGTTTCTATATAATCGAATGCCATCTTATGTTTTGGATGGTAATGTGCCTTATAGTGTTTTTTCCAAACAAATCACTATTTCTGGTGGAACCTAAGGTGTTTGGAAGCATATGCTATGTTCGAGATGTCCGACCGCCCGTTACCAAGTTGGATCCCAAGGGATATCGGTGTTATTCTACTGAACTTGGCAAGTATTTGGTGTCAACTGACGTGGTATTTTCAAATACTACACCATTTTTCTATGTGCCTCCTATTTATACGAGTCATGTAGAGGAAGATGAGTGGTTAGTCTATCATGTTCGTTCTTTGACAGAACAATCAGAAGTTGTTGTTTCTTTGCCTCCAAGCTCTTCTATTGAGCACTTGATGCAAGGATGCCAAGCTCGAGACCATTCACGCGTAGCCAAGCTCGAGAGTTACAAAACTCCAAAGTATGTTCATGTCCATGGCCGTGTGTGAATGTGTTGTTTCTACGTCTAAGGGACTACATGTATTGGTGTGTGAAGAGGGACCTTGAAGTGTGGCCGCACCTTGGGCGCATATGGAGAGCATGTTGGATGCAGGACCAATTTGCCCCTGATCTGTGGCCAATCTGCTGCCAATCTGCTGAAGCAGATGCAACACATATCAAACCAGTGTAGTCTGCTCCTGACCTGCGGCCAATCTGCTGAAGCAGATGCAGCGCATGCCAAGGCAGACTGGATGGAATTTCAGTCAAGGGCCAAGGGCAAGGGAGTCATTTATCAATCATTTTGTATTTCACTATATAAAAAACGTGTTAAGAGTTATTTCTAGGTAGTTCATTAATGATATTTGAGACTTCAAACACTTGTAATATTTTGAACTTCTCTCTTCCATTTGAGAGGTCCAAAACCGAAACACACAAGTAGAGTGATACTTGTGTTGTATCTTGGCTAGAAACTAGGATCTTGGGGTTCATTGAGTTCCTCTTGGTCCAAGTAAGAGTTTGGTGTTAACATTCATTAATCTTAGGGTCCTTACATGTTGTTAGGGTTCTTAGATTCTTGAATATTGTATGTCAAACTATCTATCCATCTCTTTTGTTATCATTGTGTTGTTGTTGATCTTTGAAGACTAGTGAAGGCTCTTTCGATTCACTAGCTCTCTTGTTAACTTGTTGTTCTTGTTGTTAACTTCATCTTCTTGTTCTAAAAACGTGATATTAAAGTCTAGTGAAGCCGTGTGTGGCATATTTCGATTCACTAGCACCTTGTTGTTCATCTTGTTGTTCTTGTGTTGGCTTGAATCTCATGATACACACTTAGTCTTGTATCAGCACTAATCGACTATTGTACCTCCATCTGTGTCAGCAAGACCGCCAATTGTTCAAGTTTACTCGAGGAAGAAAGAAGCCAACAATACGTGTCCTATACCAGTTTCATCCGATCCTCTTCCGATTGATTCTCCAAAAGATCTTGACCTTCCTATTGCTCTTGACAAAGGTACATGTAATTGAAAGTCCACATATTCCATTCCTAATTTTGTTTCCTATGACCGCTTATCCTCTACGTCTAGATCTTTGATTGCTTCTCCATCTCTGTACCCAAAACAATGAACGAGGCTTTGAATCATCCTGGATGGTCTGATGCAATACTTGATGAAATACATGCCTAAGAGCAAAATCACACATGTGATGTCGTGGATTTACCCAAAGGAAAAAAAACCAGTAGGATGTAAGTGGGTCTCACAATTAAAGTTAATCCAGATGGTTCTGTAGCAAGAATTAAGGCCAGACATGTGGCTATAGGATATGTTCAGACTTAAAGGGTAGATTATTAAGACACCTTCTTTCATGTTGCCAAACTCACTTCTGTACGCTTGTTATTTCTCTAGTTGCTTCCGTGAATTGTCCTTTACATCAGTTGGATATCAAGAATGTGTTTCTTCAGGGTGATCTTTATGAGAAAGTGTATATAGAGCAATCACCTGGTTTTGTTGCTCAAGGGGAGTATGGGAAAGTTTGTCATTTGAAGAAGTCTTTGTATGGCTTGAAGTATGTAGAATGGATCAAAACATCTCTAACTTTTCTGATGCTGAACATGTCAGGGGGAAAAGTTAAAATTAAAAGAGTTGCCAAAGAAGAAAAGATCATTCTTTTTACAACTGACTAAAAGAAAAAGGTAAGATAAACAAATTGAGACAGAGGAAATAGTAATTCTTTTTTGCTTCTTTTAAATCATTTTTTTATACCATGCGAGATAAACATATGTTGTAAGGGCAATAGTTGACAGTATCATAAGATAGATATGCGATTATGAGGTAGTTCGGGATTTTGGGCTGAAAATGAGTAAATGTGATCACTCAGTCTTTTATCGACAATCAATAGCTGGTAGTATCCTCCTTGTTGTAGATGTTGATGACATTGTAATCAAAGGAAGTGATTACGCAGGAATTTCTTTCTTCAAGTCTTTTCTGCATACCAGATTCCATACGAAGGACTTGGGTTAGTTGAAATACTGTAATGACTCTTCAGGTCATTTTTCGTATTTCCACTTATTTTCGTCGTTAGAGCTTTCCTATAGCTGCCCCAAGTCATTTATGACTTGCTGGGACTGACAGTTCAGTTACCGGGCAGTTCGTTTGGTTTTTTAGAGCCAATTCCCTGTTTTGAAGTCTTCGCTGGTTCAAAATAACCACCGAGCCAAAACTTCAGTCAAACAATCCTGTATGCTAAATCTGGTTGTTCCAACAACTCTAGAATGTTGATTTTAGGCTAGCTGGACTTTTGGTTCGGGTTCTGAGGCACTCCGGCTCATTTTAAGTTATTGGTTAGAAGTTAAGAAAATGGCAATTTGGGTGTGGGACCCACTTTTTCTCGAAACGACCTCGGCTGAAAATTTCGACTGCGCCATTGAGTCCGAAGCATCGAATTGATAGGGTAGCATAGTCCATTTGCGTGTACGGAATTCTAGATGAATCCCAAGGGAGTGAGCTGGTGTGGGTGAACCTGTGATCGCGGTCGCGCTGGTGATATGGCAGGCAACCCTATCGCGAAAGCAACTACCCTAGCAGCCGACAGATGTCGCGATCGCGTATGCGACTCTCGAGCACCTGGGAAGGGTATAAATACCCCATTTCAGCCCTACTTTTGCCTATTCCTTATCCATTCTCAAGAGACTTAAACCCTAAAGAGTGGAATAGCTTAGGAATAGCATTGTGGGTGCTTTTGGGAGCTTGGATAAAGATTGATTATGCATATTTTCTTCAAACTTGAGGTAAGATTCCACCATTTCCATGGTTAATTTCCCTTTTCTTCTCTAAAATCCCTAAACCTTGGTGACTTGATCTTAGCACCAATATAGGCCATCCAAAGACCATAATTTAGGCATAATTGACTTAGTTGCTCATGCTTTAGGTAAAATTTCTTAGGGTTGATTGTGGCTTAGTTAACATCTAAAGGTGGATTTAGATACCTTAGCCTAGTACGGGGTAGAATTTGCCTTGTAATGGATTTCGGGGATTTAGAAGTAGGCTCTTTGACCCACCTTAGGCCAAGATTCGTGTTGATCCTTGAAACCTTTTATATGTTTGTTATACACCTTGAAAATTCTTAATAAGGTAATATTGAGGAGATTTGGCACTTGATAGTTATGATGGATTGGTATTAGGAGTCGATGCTTATTGGTATTATGATAATGATATATATGTACATGCTCGAGTCCGGCTATTGATTATAATACTGATGATATATTTATCGATTTGAGTTCGGCTATTGATTATAATACTGATGATATATTTACCGTTTCGAGTACGGGTATTGTTTATGATTTGATTATATATGTATGATTACCGGTTTAAGTCCGAAAATTGGCCATGATAATGATTATATGATTACCGGTTCGAGTTCGGCTATTGATTACAATATTGATGATATATTTACCGGTTCAAGTCTGGGTATTAATTATGATGTTGATTATATAATTACTAGTTCGACATCTACAGATTCTATAGTTGGCTCCTCCCTTTTTGTCTGGATATTGATTATGACTATGATGATACATGTATCGGTTCGAGTCCGGCAAGGTAGTATGATATTGATAATATGGATACCGGTTCAAGTCCGGAAACGAGAAAATTGTTATGGTCTGGAATGACATGGGCGAATTCTAGTTGGATCATGGAGGTTGGTAAATGATGGTGTGGTTCTGGTTATACTTTACTTGATTGTACCCTCCAGGCTTATGGGGGCCTCCAGGAAAATTGTTATGGTGTGATTGTACCTTCCCTTTCTGTCTGGATATTGATTATGACTATGAGGGGAGATGTGGCTGATTTTGTAGCTCGTTTCCTATGTTGTCAGCGGGTGAAGGCCGAGCATCAACGACCTGATGGATTGATTCAAAGGTTGCCCATTCCCGAGTGAAAATAAGAGCGAATTACCATGGAATTTGCTAGTGGGTTGCCTCACACTTCCCGTGGTTTCGATGGTATTTGGGTCATTGTGGATCGATTGACCAAGTCGGCACATTTCATTTCCATTCAGATGTCCTTCGGTGCCGAAAGGTTAGCCCGTATCTATGTGCATGAAATAGTACGTTTGCATGGTGTGCTTATATCCATCATTTCGGACCTAGGTTCCTTGTTCACTTCTAGCTTTTGGAGAACTTTTCAGGAGGAGTTGGGTACTTCAATTTAGCACCAATATAGCTCGAAACTCACCCATTTTTTAGGATAAATGTTCCTAGAGCATATGAGGACATTGGGTGGTTTCGGAAATGCGATTCCTGTAAACGGCCTACATGGAATTTTACGTGATTTTGAATCTGAAGCACAATAGTGCAATATGAGTATCATTTTTCTCATTTTGATGAGTTGATTGCAATTTTGATAGTGTGGCACCTTGTGGAAGCTTCTCGAAAGGAAAAATCGGTGCTTTAGCGAATTCTTCGAGCTTTCCTCGGCGTCCAGGTAGGCTAGGGTTTTTCCTCTTCATAGATTGAGTTATGTCATAGCATGTTTATGATATTATGTTAAGATTTGGGATGAGTTTTAGGTGTTGGTGATTGAATTTGCAATACTTGGGTTAGTTGAACCTTTTAAACCATCCGAAGACCGTAATTTAGGCATAATTGGCTTAGTTGCTTATGCTTTAGGTAAAATCTCTATCTTAGGGTTGATTACGGCTTAGTTAACATCTAAAAGTGGATTTAGATACCTTAGCCTAGTACGGGGTAGAATTTGCCTTGTAATGGATTTCAGAGATTTAGAAGTGGGCTCTTTGACCCACTTTAGGCCAAGATTCGTGTTGATCCTTGAAACCTTTTATACGATTGTTATACACCTTGAAAATGCTAAGGTAATATTGAGGAGATTTGGCACTTGATGGTTATGATGGATTGGTATTGGGAGTTGATGCTTATTGATATTATGATAATGATATATATGTACCGGTTCGAGTCCAGCTATTGATTATAATATTGATGATATATTTACCGATTCGAGTCCGGATATTGATTATGACTATGATGATACATGTACCGATTCGAGTCCGGCAAGGGAATATGATATTGATAATATGGATACCGGTTCATGTCCGAAAATGGGAAAATTGTTATGGTGTGGCATAACATGGACGAATTCTAGTTGGGTCATGGAGGTTGATAAATAATAGTGGTTCGGGTTATACTTTACTTGATTATACCCTCCAGGCTTATGGGGGTCTGCGTTGGGTTACTAATTTTTCCGCACTTATTGGTTTATGGGGGCCAATTTTGTAGTTATAATTGCTTGCTCTTTATGTTATTGTTTCGATTTATTTATTTAATCATCTACAGCGATGTGGGAGTTATTCTCAAGTTTGCCCCTTTTTCTTGACTTAGTTATGTTATCTTACATTTTATCATATTTATATCATGGCACCTCAATCAGCCGATGATGTCTACTGAGTACCTAGGGTTTTGGTACTTATACTACACTTCTGTACCATTTTGGTGTTGGTTCGAGTACTAGCTCGCCGTTGATTCGAGGATCGTGCTGTGGTGGATTTCGGAAATAGGGTGAGCTCTTGGAGTCGGAGTTGCCCTATTTCCTTCTATTTATCTATGTCTAGTCTTTTGTTTCAAGACCAATTGTATTGACTATTCTAGGACTTATGGTGTGTTGTAGTAGCTCTTGTACTGACTCTACCAGGTTATGGGATGGTTTTCTATGTTATGGCTACCTTTCAAACTATTTTTATTGCTTTGCTTAATTATGAATTGAATTGTCTATCCTTTTTGGGGCATGTACCACCAAGTTGGCCCATTGCAAATAGCTCCGAGCTACGGTTTTGCTTACCTACAAACGAGATTTAGTAGGTGTCATTATGACTCGTAAATCGGATCGTGACAAATACTTTTGGGAGTGGAAGTTAATTGAGTCAAGAAGGGAATTATCCTGTCTCAGAGAAAGTATATTCTTGACCTACTTGCAGACACTAAAAAGTTAGCAGTCAAACCTTGCAATACTCTAGGATTCCCAATATCCATCTTGTGAATGACGATGGCGATCCTTTTGATGATCCTGAGATATGAAGGTTAGTTGGGAAGCTAAACTACCTTACTGTAATTCCTTAACGATATTGTCATTACGATAAGTGTTGCTAGCCCGTTCATGTCTGCAACCTACGATCAAACATTGGGAAGCTTTAGAAGGCATATATAGCAATCAAGGTCATACTCGTTTCAGATATCTTTTGCAGATGTTGCCTATGTTGGATCAATTTATGTTGGATGCAAAATTGATAGAGAACGACTATAGGTTATTGTGTCTTTGTTGGAAGGAATCTAGTTTCACGGAGGAGTAAGAAGCAAAGTGTTGTATCTCGATTTAGTGCAAAATCTGAGTATAGAGCTATGTCGTAGTCTACGTGTGAGATTATGTGGATACATGATCTTTTAACAGAAATTGGCCTAAAGCATCATACACCAACAAAGCTTTGATGGGATAATCAAGCTGCTCTTCATATTGCCTTAAATCCGGTGTATTATGAAAGAACTAAACATATTGAGGTCGACTGTCATTTTATTCGTGAGAAGATAGAGGAAAACTCGATTTCTACAGGTTATGTGGAGACAAGAGAGCAACTAGCTGATTTGTTCAAAAAAGTGTTGAATGGGACTCGAGTTAATTACCTGTGTAACAAGCTAGGCATGACCGATATCTATGCTCCAGCTTGAGGGGGAGTGTTACAGAATCACTACAGATATGTAATCTTGATATATGGTAGTCTAGCAGATTTGGAGGGATTTGATTATCTAGTTACCATAGTTGGCTTATATTGTTCCTATATTTATAGCAATAGCAGTTTTCAATAATAAACAAGTCATTCCCATACATTATCTTCTTAAGTAGACATAATAATTCAATTGTTTCCCTAATATTTACGAATTTGATTTTTTAATTCCTTTTGGATCCATAGTTCATGCACATCCCAACCTAATTCATAAAAAAATTTCGTCCACTTTTTTTGTGTTATTTCTGTTAATAAATTTCACTTTAAGCACCTTTAAGAGTAATAAACTGATATCATCAGCAGATGTTATCCATTTGTTTTTGTTCATTTAATTTTGTTTTGTAATAGGACTCTCTAAATAAAAACAAGACACGTAAAGAACTTCAAGCCTTAATTATCATCATAGTATTTAGGATTTTCAAATTAATTAAAGTTGTAGCTATTTTTTTTATTTTTTTTTGAAACTGGTAATGTTGTACTCAGCATTAAGGATATGTTGGACACCTTTAAAAGAGAAAAAGGGAGACAAAAGGAATGGAAACTACTTACAAAGACCCTAACAGATCTACTAGTTCTAATTCATCTATGACTATCTTTTTACACCAAAAATAAAATTATACAATACAATTCCATTTAACTATGTGAATGGAATTGGACCTATCTTCGAAGCTTCTGCTATTTCGCTCTTTCCGTACAAACACCACCAAATGCAGTGTAGGATGATTCTCCACCATCTTTTCTGGCTCTTATTTCCTGCTCTTTTGATCCAACAGCTCAATAGCTCTGCAGTATGCTCGGACATAATCCATTTCATCTCTTTGAGTGTAATAGCTTGTTTGGGATTTTGCTTTTTTCTCAAAAATGGGCACTTTCTTTGAAAAAAAAAATACTTTTTTTTTTAAAAGAATGGTGTTTAATAAACTTGCAAAAGTGCTTTTAAAAAAAAACAGAAGCAGTTTTTTCTGTTGTTGGGAAGAAGCAGAAAATTTTTGTTTTTCAGAAAAAGTATAAGCACAAGCAGAAAATTATTTTTTTCATGACAAAATATCCCTATCTCCCACACACACACACATCCCTTATCAATTTATTAGCATATCTTATAAGTTTGATTTAAAAATTTTATGCTTCATATTTACATTATAATTCTTTATTTCATTCTATGATTTATATATTACTATTTCATTCTTCACTCCTTTTCTTTAAGTAATATCGAAAAAATCATTTATGATGATTAAAGAATAATAACTCTTTATTTTTATTACTAATGACAATAAATGACAAACGAATCACGTTGCAAGATCAAATGGTATTTTGACAGCACTTGTAAATATTTTTTCTCAAATATTTTAGTAGTAAAATTATATTGATACATGTCCTTTTTCGTCATTTGTCTCTCAAAAGCACTTCTGAAAAAAGATTATCCCAACACAATTTATTTATCAAAAACACTTTTCAAATGAATTTACCAAACACAAATTGCTTTTTTCAAAAGCACTCTCAGAAAACCTATTTTATAAAAGTGCTTCAGAAAAAAGCAGTTTTCTAACCGCAATCCCAAACGGGGTCTAAGAAAAAGAGCCCATAACTATGTAGTATATTTGCAAAATTTAGAAAACGGTGACTATTTGTTTCATCTGTTTCACCACAAAGTTGGCATCTGGAAACTAGAATCTGCTCCTTTTTCTTCAAAACTTCTTGTGTCAGACATGCCTTTCTTGCTACCAGCCAAGTGAAGCATTTAACATTAGTTGGTGCCATGTTTTTCCAAATATTGTTCCACAAAAATTGTTGTCTTCTGTTCAGCTGTGCATTACCTGTTTCTTAAGCTCTCTTAACAGAGAATTTCCCATCCTTATTATGCTTCCATCTCATAGAATCAGGATTTGGGGTAGTGCCTGTGAAATCCTCAAGTCTAAGAAGCAAAGTGGCCACCCTATCCACTTCCCAATCGTTCAATAATCTTCTGAAAGATAGATCCCATCCCTGAGGAGTCCAACATTCTTTAACAGTTGTGTCAGGGTTGTTGCATATGCTGAACAGAACAGGAAAGGTGTTCTTTAGAGGTGTCTGGTTGTTCCATGCATCTTGCCAAAACTTTGTTTTTTCCCCATCTCCCCACTTTTATAATCATGTTATCTTTCAGCTTTGAGCAAAGATCCCTGATTGTTCTCCATGCCCCACACCCATAGAACATAGAGCTTTGTTCCTACACCATGGGTTGCTCTCACCAAATTTACTCTTGATGATCTCCTTCCATAAAGCCTGATCTTCTCCACAGTAACTCCCACAAGCATTTTATCGAGAGACATCATTTTGTCTACTTAGATTTTTTATGCCCAAACCTCTCAAGCGCCTATCTTTCATTGCTACTTCCCATTTTACCAGGTTTTATCCTTTATTCTCCTTGCATCCATGCCAAAGAAAATCCCTTCTGATTTTGTTCAGCTTCTTCACAACACTCTTGAGGTAGAAGAAAAAGAAACATTACATATAGGGGTAGACGAGATCCAGGTGGATTTTAGGAAGTATGCTAGTGGGGCAGGCTTAAGGTGGCTGACTGATTTGTTCAACGCCATTTTCACGACTGCGAGAATGCCTGAGGCTTGGAGATGGAGTACGATGATTCCTTTGTATAAAAACAAGGGTGACATTCAGTGTTGTAATAACTATAGGGGAATTAAGTTGTTGAGTCACGCTATGAAGATTTGAGAGAGGGTGGTTGAGCGGAGATTGAAGAGGGTCGTGTCCATTTCAGAGAATCAGTTTGGTTATGTCTGGTCGCTCGAGACGGAGGCAATTCACCTGGTGAGAAGATTGGTGAAGCAGTATAGGGAAAGGAAGAGGGATTTGCACATGGTGTTCATCGATCTGGAGAAGGCGTATGACAGAGTCCCTAGGGAGGTTCTTTGGAGATGCTTGGAGCTGAGAGGAGTGCAAGTGGCGTACATCAGAGCTATTAAGGACATGTACGATGGAAGGAAGACTCGGGTGAGGACAGCGAGAGGAGACTCGGGGCATTTTCCGGTAGAGACAGGTTTGCACCAGGGATCGACTCTCAGCCCTTTCCTTTTTATGTTGGTGATGGACGTGTTGACGCGGAGTATTCAAGGTGAGGTGTCGTGGTGTATGTTATTTGCGGATGATGTAGTGCTAATTGATGAGACACAGGGGGCCCTAGAATCTAAGGGGTTCAGGTTGAGTAGGTCCAAGACGGAGTATTTGGAATGCAAGTTCGGCGACTCGAGTCAGGAGGACGGTGTGGTGGTGAGGTTGGATTCTCAGGATATTTGTAAGAAGGATAGTTTTAATTATCTTGGGTCTATGATTCAGGGGATGGCAAGATTAAGGAGGATGTCTCTAAGCGTATTGAGGCAGGTTGGTTGAAGTGGAGGCTCGCCTCGGGAGTGTTATGTGATAGGAAGGTGCCCCTTAAGCCCCTTAAGCTTAAGGCAAATTCTACAGAGTGGCAGTCCGTCCGACCATGCTGTATGGAGTTGAATGTTGGCCAGTCAAGAATTCCCATATCCAAAGATTGAAGGTGACGGAAATGAGGATGTTGCGTTGGATGTGTGGTCTCACTATAGGGGATAGAGTCAGGAATAAGATTATCCGAAAGAAGGTAGAAGTGGCTTCGGTGGAGGACAAGATGAGAGAAGGCAGGTTGAGATGGTTTGGGCATGTGATAAGGAGGAGCATGGATGCCCTTCTTTGTAGGTGTGAGAGACTAGCTTTGGACGGCTTCAGGAGGGGTAGAGGTAGGCCAAAGAAATACTGGAGGGAGGTGATTAGGCATGACATGGAGCAACTACAGCTTACTGAGGACATGACCCTAGACAAGAAGGTTTGGAGGTTGCGGATTAGGGTTGAAGGCTAGTGTGAGTGTGTGGGTTGTGGCTAGGTGTTAGGAGAGTGTGGGGGTGGTAGTCCTTTTAGGTCTGTGAGTGTATTGTTTACTACTAGGAGAGTATCCGTTTTCCTATTTCTCATTTCGTATTGCTTGTACTTTACTAATTTTGTATTTCCTTGATATTTACTGTTATTATTTTATCACTTATTTTTGTTGTGTTATACATCATGTGTCGAGTTGCATTACGACCTTGCTATACTATTCTCTCTCTTGAGCCGGGGGTCTATCGGAAACAGCCTCTCTACTTCTTCGGAGGTAGCGGTATGGACTGCGTATATTTCACCCTCCCCAGACCTCACTGTGTGGGAATATACTGGGTTGTTGTTGTTGTTGTTGTACATATATGGGTAGAGAATCTAGAACAGAGTTAACGAGAGTGAGTCTTCCTCCTGGCGAAAGATACTGGGTCTTCCACCTTGTCAATCTCTTTTCTGCCTTCTCTATTATGCAATCCCATATCACAACCTCTTTATGCTTATTGCCAAGTGGCATGCCCAAATAAACTGTAGACAATCGTTCCACATTACAGCCTAGTATGTCAGCCAGAATCTGGATGTTAGGCACAATAAACTATTCTTCACCTAATTTATCTTCAAACCTGAATTGGATTCAAAACACAGTAATAGCAATCTAATGAAATTTATCTGTTCCTCAATAGGTTCACAAAAGAGAATCGTGTCATCAGCATAAAGTAGGTGACGTATCTCCTTCGTTTGCCCAATAGCACCGCCTATTTAGAACCCTCCAATACAATTGTTTTGAATAGACCTCCTCATCATACTATCAAAACCTTCCAATGCCAGAACTAGAAGAAAAGAAAATAAAGGATAACCTTGTCTAAGGACCCTTCCAGATGGGAAAAAACCAACTGGTTCGTCATTCACCAAAATAGAAAACCTAACATTACGGATGCAAAAACTAATCCACCCCAGCCATTTCTCCCCAAAACTCAATTGTCTAAGGACGTTCAGCAAGAAATTCCAGTTAACATAGTCGTAGGCTTTTTCAATCATAACTCCAGGCTCATCTCCTTTCATTCTAGAGTCCACACACTCATTTGCAATGAGTGCAGCATCCATGATTTCCCTCCCTTTTATGAATGCCATTTCTATCACTTTTTTCAATCTTTCAGCCATCAACTTAGCTATCACCTTGTAAATTCCAGTGATCAAACTTATTCGACTAAAGTCCTTCAGTTCTACTACCCCTACTTTCTAGGGGATGAGTGCCACATAAGTTGCCTTGAAGCTTTTCTCAGTCCTCTGATTAACATGAAAATCCTGTATGGTATTCATAATATCCGCTTTTAACAAGTCCCAGAAAACAAGGTAAAAAGACATTGAGAAGCCATCAGGCCCAAGAGCCTTTTCAATTGATGTTGTCCAGTATCATCTCCTCTTCAAATTCTCTTAGTAACCAGCTTTGTTCCTCTTCAGTTATACTTGTGGGGTTGTTGAGCTGCAAATCTGGTCTCCACTCTTCAGATTCCTTGTAGAGATTTTGGTAAAAGCTAAGGATGCCTCCTTGATCTCTGCTGGATCAGTAGTATTGTTACCACCCACCACCAATTTTTTAATGGAATTATATCTCTTAAGAGCTGTGACAATCCTGTGGAAGTACTAGGTATTTTTATCCCCATGCTTTAGTCATTGTATCCTTGATCTTTGTTTCCAGCATGAGCTGTGGCAATCCTATGGAAGTACTTGGTATTTTTATCCCCATGCTTTAATTATTGTATCCTTGATCTTTGTCTCCAGCCTATCTCCTCAAAACCTATTTGCAAGTTGGTTTTTTGCAACAATTCATCATCTGTAAGACTCCTTTGTTCCTGGATACCTTCCAAATTGGCAATTTGGATTAGGAGTTCCTCCTTTTGTTTTTTTCAGGTGCCCTTGTTACCTTTACTCAACTCTTTCAATTTTCCTTTGAGTAGTTTCATTTTTTCAGCCAGAATGTTGCCAGGCTTGCAGTTAATTTTGAAAGATACCCACCATGTTTTCACATTCTCCTTAAACCCCTCAATCCCCATCCACCAATTTTCAAACTTGAAATAAGATTTATTGGAGTTCATATTTGTACATAATAGCAAAAGTCAAACTGGATAATTTCTTGTTTGATATTTAGTAAATTGTTCCTCCCATTGAGATGAGAAAAGGAATCTATCAATCCTGGAAGCAATATGTATAAGATCCTCCAAATAAAGGCGAATCTACAAGCTCCAATTCCTCAATGCATTCAGAGAATTCTGCCATGGCTCTATTATTCTGTGGCAGTTTGTTCTTTCAAAAGGGTATCTGATGACATTAAAATCACCACACACCACCCATGGCCCTTCACACAAGCTTCTCGTGGCACCCAGCTCACTCCATAATTCTCTCCCATCCACTCTAATATATTTAGCATACACAACTGTCAAGAACCAGATAAGTCTTTGGTTCTTTCCAGTCAACTTACAGGTAACACGCCGATCTCCACTTTCCACTAATTCCCCTTCCCATATCCTTTTACCCCAAAGGATGAGAATCCCTCCACTGCTACCCTCTGCCTGTAAGTGTATTTCCCCAACCCGTCTATTGCTCCAGATACTCTGTAGCAGCCTACTAACACTACCATCTAATTTTGTCTCCACCAGAATATACCAATGATACACAATATTCACAAGTAGGAAATTGTAATATGTCCAGCAATTAGTTAACAGTGTGGTTGCTACGGTGTAGTTAGTTAGACAGTTAGTTAAGCTGTTATAACTAACTCTAGTAGCTGAGCTGATTGGGTAATGAATTCATGAGCTCTATATAAACATGTAATCACATTCATTTCATTCATAGAAATATAGAAATTACTTTCTTCCCTCTAAATCTGTTTCTCTGTTTTCTTTTTAATTGTTTCTCTCGAGTTAGTTACTCCTGAGACGATATTTTCGATCCTCGAGTCCATTGAACTCCTGCTATCGAGTAGAATCTAGTATCATTGGTATCAAAGTCATACTTCCCTTGGATTTACGATGACAAAGACAGCAAGATCTTCAGAGAATTTTGCTTCTGAAGTGGTTGAATTACGAGAAATGGTGCACAAATTGGCCGCAGATATAGGAAATTTGACAGGGAGAGTAGAGTTACTACTCTGAAGAAATTGAACCAGGTGGTTCTGGAATTGAAGGAATATTTGATGAAGTTTGCAGAAAATCAAAGGGAATCTGAGGAGAGAGGCAACAGGGATCAAAGCCCTGGCAGTTATCATAATCCCCAATCTAATTTTTCGAAGTGGTCGCAGATGGAATTTTTGAAGTTTACAGGGGATGATTTACACTCTTGGTTGTTCAAGATTGAGCAGTTTTTTGCAATGGAAAAGGTCCCTTCTTCTGAGAAAATTACTATAGCCACATTGCAATTGGAAGGTCAAGCAATTCAATGGCATTTATCCTTCATGAGATATCGACAATATCTTCAACCTATAGGGTGGAATGAGTATGTGATGGCATTGGTGGAACGATTTGGATCTGATTTTGATGACCCTATGGAGGAGTTGAAGAAGATTAAACAAGTAGGCACTGTCAAAGAATATCAAGTTGTGTTTGAAAGACATCTTACAAGAGTGAATTTGTCTGAGGAGAATGCAATTAGTTGCTACATTGGGGGATTATCACCAGAACTCAACATTGTTGTCAAGATTACCAACCCCACTTCCTTATCTCAAGTGTACAGAAACGCAAGATTGCAGGAGGCATACTTGGATTCTATTAAACCTACAGTAAGTTCACATTCTGTACTTAGTTCAAGAAAAATAGGAGATCAAAAAAATTTCAGTAATAAACCTATACTACCTACCCTTAATTCAACTCAAGGAAGCTTTAATAAGAATCTGAATAGACGAAGGTTGAGCTTGGAGGAAATCAATGAAAAGGGAGCAAAGGGATTATGCTACTTTTGCAATGAAAAGTATACTATGGGGCATAATTGTAAGACTTCTAAACAATTGTATTTGTTAGAATTGGAAGAAGTAGATGAAGCAGATAATGTACTGAATGAAACTGAGGTAGAAGCGCATGAGGAAGAGAAGAGCAAGTTGGGAGCTATCTCAACCTGCTGAACATATGGAGATCTCCATTCATGCTTTAAATGGATCCTTAGGTTTTAGGACTCTAAAGGTGATTGGATACCATGCTAAGAAAGGGTTGCATATATTGATAGACACGGGAAGTTCTCATAACTTCATAGACCCTGACTTAGTACAGCGGCTAGGGTGTGCAGTAAGATCTACTAGTCCACAAATGGTTGCTGCAGCTAATCGAAGCACAAAAGTAGATAAAATGACAACCATCACTTGGTTGTTGCAAGGAGCTGAGTTTTCAGCCGACTTTCTACTACTACCCTTGGGATCTTGTGGTGCAGTGCTTGGGGTGCAATGATGGTTGACCTTGGGTGATATCAAGATGAACTTCAAAAATCTGACAATGGAATTCTGGTACAAAGGCAGGAAACATGTACTAAGAGGTGTTGGGAATCAGGTGCAGACTTTAAGTGTGCTAGCAAACTGGCTAAATACTCAGGTAATCAATCCTAACTTTGTATAATTCAAGTGATGCCTATGGGAAGTGAACAAATGAGGTGGCATTCAGTAGATGTTGATGAAAGTGTACCTGAAAATGATCAAGCTTTATTAGATTTGTTGTTGGAGTTTCTCAAGTTATTTGAAGAACCTAGTGGTCTACCACCTTCCAGGGGGTGTTTGATCATAGGATTGTCCTGCAAGCTGGAACTGAACCTACGAATAAAAGACCTTACAGATACCCTTCCATTAAGAAGGACATTATAGAAGGTCTGGTGCAGCAAATGTTAGAGCAGGGGATTATACAACCTAGTTGTAGTCCATTTGCATCTCCAGGAACTACTGGGTAAGAAAGATGGTACTTGGAGATTATGTGTTGACTATAGGGACCTGAATAAGTTTACTGTGAAGAACAAGTTCCCTATTCCTATTGTTGAAGATCTATTAGATGAGTTAGGAGGATCAAAATTATTTTCAAAGATGTGCCCAAAACTGCTTTTAGAACTCATTCAGGACACTTTGAATACTTGGTGATGCCTTTTGGCTTATCCAATGCACCTGCTACATTTCAAGGGTTGATGAACTTTGTATTTCAGAAATTTCTCAAGAAACATGTGCTAGTTTTCTTTGATGATATCTTGGTTTGCAGTAGAACTATTGAGGAACATGTGGTACATCTAAGGTCTGTGTTTGAAAAGATGACCAAGCATTATTTATTTGCCAAGAGGAGCAAGTGTTTCTTTGGAGTTCAGAAAATTGAGTACCTTGGCCACTTTATTTCATCAGAGGGAGTGTCAATAGATCCTCAGAAAATTGAAGCAGTGAGGAGGTGGCCTATTCCATCTACTCTTAAGCAATTAAGAGGGTTCTTGGGAATGGCTGGTTACTATAGAGGGTTCATTCAAGGGTTCGGTGTGATCAGCAAACCTTTAAATGATTTAACCAAGAAGAACAACTTTCAATGGTCATCCATAGCCCAAAAAGCTTTTGATCACTTGAAGGAGGCATTGACACAGGCTCCTATTCTTGCTTTGCCTGATGTCAACAAGACATTTGTTGGAGATGATGCTAGTGGATTTGGAATAGGCGTTGTACTTATGCAAGAAGGGCATCCAATTGCTTTTATAAGCAAAGCTTTGTCCCCTAAGCATGCTGCACTATCAGTATATGACAGAGAATTATTAGCAATTGTTCAAGCCATCACTAAGTGGTCTCAATACTTATTAGGGCAATACTTATTAGGGCAAAGGTTTATAATAAGGATTGATCAGAAGGCTCTGAAGTTCCTTATGGAGCAAAAGCTACACACTAATTCGCAGCTCATATGATTAACCAAGCTAATGCCTTTTGACTACTCTATAGAGTACAAAAGAGGAGTTGATAATAAAGTGGCCGATGCCTTGTCAAGAGTCACAGGAGCTGAGTTGCTAGCCTTGTTCATTTCACCTACAAATACTGATCTGTTTCAAGCTATTGTAGCGAGTTGGGATACTGATGTTAATCTTCAAAAGCTCATTGCAAACTTACAGCAGAATCCTACAACTCATAGGCAATTCACCTGGAGTCAAGGTCAACTAAGAAGGAAAGGTAGGTTAGTGGTTGGCAGGGATCCAGATTTGAGAAAAGAGATCATATCATTATGGCATGCTAGCCCTCAAGGTGGTCACTCAGGTGTTGAAGCTACATTAAGGTGACTGCTTACACTTTTTTATTGGAAGAACATAAGATGGGAGGTGAAGAAATTCATTCAAGGCTGTGATGTTTGCCAAAAGAACAAGTCTGATTTAGCGGCATATCCTGGTCTTTTACAACCTTTACCTATCCCTAATGTGGTATGGTCTCAAATTAGCATGGATTTTATTGATGGGTTACCTAAGTCTCATGGTTATGAGGTGATTCTAGTGGTAATGGACAAACTCAGTAAGTATGGACATTTTCTTCTACTCAAGCATCCTTATACAGCTCAAACTTTTGCCAAAGCTTTCATGGAAAATGTTGTGAAGTTGCATGGACTGCCTGATGCTACATCACTACTGACAGAGATGTTTTCATCAGTTCTTTCTGGCAAGAATTATTCACATTACAAGGTGTTAAGTTGCATACATCTTCTGCATATCACCCCCAATCTGATGGTCAAACTGAAGTTTTAAACAGATGTTTAGAGATGTACTTGAGATGCCACTGCAATGAGGATGCATCGAACTGGTTTTCTTGTCTTCCTATGGCTGAGTATTGATATAATACCTCTCATCATTCAGTTATTCAGACAGTTATTCAGACAATTGTATGAGGTTTTGTATGGCAGACCTCCACCACTACATTTGCCTTACCTTCCTGGTAAATCAGCTTCAACTAAAGTTGATAACACCTTGCTGAATAGAGAGCTCAAACTTCAGTTGCTTAAGAACCACCTTACCAGAGCTCAGATAAGAATGAAACAACTGGCTGATGCTCATAGAAATGATAGGAATTTTGAGGTGGGAGACTGGGTTTACTTCAAGGTTCATCCCTACAAGTAGGTTACTATCACTAATCATGCCTCACACAAGCTAGCTGCTAAGTTTTATGGACCTTTTCAGATCATTAAAAGAGTTGGTCCGGTTGCCTACACTCTCTTGTTACCTGATTCTGTCAAGATACATCCTACTGTCCATGTTCTCTGTTAAAGAAATGCTATGAGTTGCCTCCACAGATCTCTTATCATCCTACAGTTGACTTGGCAAATCCTCATTGTCCTGAACGTGAGCTAGTCTTACAAAGAAGGATGGTAAAGAAAGGGAATAAGGTTGTTGCACAAGTGTTGATCAAGTGGACTGGTCTACCTGCTGATGTTGCTACTTGGGAATTTGTTAGCGTACTGAAGACTAGGTTTCCTTTGTTTGATCCTTGAGGTCAAGGATCTTTTGTATGGGGGGAGTACTGATACACAGTATTCACAAGTAGGAAATTATAATATGTCCAGCAATTAGTTAACAGTGTGGTTGCTACAGTGTAGTTAGTTAGACAGTTAGTTAAACATTTATAACTAACCCTAGTAGCTGAGTTGATTGGGTAGTGAATTCATGAGCTGTAATCACATTCATTTCATTCATAGAAATATAGAAATTACTTTCTTCCCTCTAAATCTGTTTCTCTGTTCTCTTCTTCTTTTTAACTGTTTCTCTCGAGTTAGTTACTCCTGAGATAGTATTTTCGGTCCTCGAGTCCATTGAACTCCTGCTATCGAATAGAATCTAGTATCAACCCATCTGTCATCTATGGCCCTAATCTTGTTTGCACTGGGACCTGCTGATTTTACTGCCCCACTTTCCTTTAATTTTTTATGAAGATCAACTCTGTTTTTTTCAAGTTCACAGTTGTCTATTGCACCTGCACCTACCTCAATGCTACCACCTCCAAGAACTGCATCTCCTTGCTCCGAGACCTGTATGTGGCCAAAGACTTGCACCAAACTAGCAAAAAGAATATATCAAATCACTGTCGGCAATTTCTATCATCGCCGAAATTTTCTCCCTTGGGCTTGAACTTTGATCCTAACCCATCTCAAGTGGTTTTTCAATTCCATCTCTTCTTCATTTTCTATCCATCCCCCATAATCAACGCCTATCTTCCTCATGACCTCTTCGCTCCATAGCTGTAGTGGAGCCCTAACACCTGTATCCAGTACCAGTCAAACTTTATTAGTTAAAAGCTCCCTTCGTTGGGTTCCACCAGTCCAGCTTTAGGATTGTCCGTTGTCTCCTCCACTCCCCCATTAAGATATGTTCTGCTGCCCTCCTTGACTAGAATTCAAACAGGATGTTGAAACCATCATATCATATACCTGGACACTTTGGGCCCCTTCCATGTATTTTGTGCCCATCATCGAACATCATTGTGTATCGGCGCGTCCTCTCCTCCAAAGAATCTTCCCATCAGGCACCTTCGAAGAAGGCTGTGATCGATGGCCGACGATGTCTTCAGCATTGAAGCTTCTTTTACTACCACCAACTCTTTCTGATTCCATTTACTATTGTGTAAAGCTTCTATATATTTCCCCTTTCCAGTAATTGTTTTGGAGTTTGCCTCCTCAGATGTAATAAATGCACCTTGAGTACCAGCACTTCTCAAGATGAAATTCTCCACTTCTAATGCTAAACTCCCCCACCCCTCATTGAATGTGTTTTCTGGAATAATGATCACTGATCTATTTTTTCCCTTCACAGATATAACTGAAAGGAACCTAATATATTATTGAACTTTTTGGACACATAAATGTATGTCGAAAGATCTAGACATCACCATGATTTGAAACTTTTGTTCCTGTTATCTGTGGCTTCCTTTAGCCTTTTGCATAGCCAAAGTAGAGCTCCCCTACTAAGCACCATCCGTCTGATCGCGTACCTTGAATTTTCCACCCATTCAAACCAAATCCCTGAGTTAGAGTTAGTATCCGTAAGATCATAAGACTTACCCCCCGTCTAAAATATAACCAGTTATCCATGGAGAGAAAATGTTGAGACAGAGAAAAAAGGAGAAGATAAGTTCCGATGGCAAAAGGCCACCGGAAAGAGGATCCTAGTTAACCAGAAGGGGTCACTAAAGTTTAGTCTAGGGAAGAGTGCCTGAGAGCATTATTTGCCCCATTCTCGACTATTTCCTCTCGTCATTTGGTTTCCCAAAGCATGGACATGTGTGAATGTTGTAGCTATTAAATATGTAAAATCATAACTACAAAAATATTTGAAGCTGTAGAGAAATTAATGTATTTGGAAGTTCGAAACAACCATAATGTATTATTAACTTTACAATTATCAAAAAAAAATAGCTAAATTAGCTATAATCTATTATTTTGTTATCTTATAATTTTTATAAATTAAGCAGTGTGAACACTTGAAATTTTATAGCCGTATATGAATCCATTGAGGTTAAAGATTCGAAGTTTAAGGAAGCCTAAATTTTATTCGGACTAATTGGATGAACGTGATAAAGAAGAGGGTAAAGATATGGACCAATAAGAATTTAGGCGAACTTTTACACACGATGTGCACTTAGCTTACATATAATTTTGGTGAACTTTGAATGAACAAATAAAAATTTTATGTACCATCGGTTACAACACATAAATTTCTTCACCATGTTAAGAATAGGCGTATAAATAACAAAAGAAAAAAAAATTAAGAATAAGAACCAACCGAGAAAAAAATAAACAGACAACTATTTTAACCAATATATTTTTCTTTAATTGATCTTCTTTTCTGTTGTTTTGACGTGAATAATATAATACTCTCTCCAAAAGATTAAACTTCTATTTTTTTTTGGGTTCATATTATTAATTTGATACAATGTGCGTATGGCCACAAATACACACTAACCCAAAAAAAGTTTTATCAAAATTCTGATTACCGGGATATATATTTATATTGCATCATTTAATAGATTAAATTTCAAAAGTTAAATATTTAAGGATGTCATAGCATATTTATGAATAACACGCATGCAATATATTTATATGCAGTAGTTAAGTTCTATAAAATTTGATGAAATAACTAATTACATAAATATTAACTTAATGCGAAAATCATTGGTCCAATTATTATTGGTAAGCTATCTAATACTCACACTAAGTATTTTATTTTTTAAGACAAACCTATTTATCCTCATTTTCTATAAATATCTCTAACCTTGGAGAAGACGAAATATATTATTTAAGATTTTATCATATCAAAGGGCTCTTTTCGATTGGAGTCTTACAAACGGTTCATGTAGGAAAACTAAAACCAGTCAAAGTTTAATAAAGAGATTTATTAAAATCAAATAATATCATTTGGAATATTTACGTGAGGCGGTCTCTGTCAGAACTCCATTGACTTGTTAAAATTGCAGATAAGTACTGTACCAAGAACAACTTTATGAGAGGTCGGAAAACTAACTAAAGATTCGACTTAACATTCAAACAACTAAGACACTACTAAAATGATAAGGAAAATAAAATTGATAAGTTGAACTGAAAAACCTATCGTCAAACATGTTCATCTTGTACGCATATTTTACTTATTGATGTGATGCACACGTGCTATGAATGTACACTAAACTAGTTTAAAGAAAACAAAGTGATCTTCTACATGGAGGAACTTCTCGGTAAACATTATCATATTAGTTCTGTTTTGCTTCCTGTTCTTATAGACTGAAACTGAAAATTGTCAAAAATGTTTCAGCTGTGTAGTACAGCATAAAACAAAACAAAAAAATCTTTAATAAGAGAACTAACTGCATAAATTTTTTTAAGGAAAAAAAAGAGAGTTGGGATTTCCACATCATGAATTGGAAAGAAAAACAGGGAGAATGCCCGAAGAGGAGCGAAGTCAATATTGTTTAACCTGTTGGATATGATATATGGAGCCAATTTATAAACTGTGTGTAGCGAAGGTGCTCGATAATATATCTGTTGGGCTATGAGCTAGGAGCCATGAGTTATTCCACATTCGGAGTTTTGATGATTAACAAACGTAACAAACATGATGCAAGAGCTAGATGTTAAACATGTCTCAAATAAGAAGGGATAGTGTTTATGCCGAATACTGAAGAATCAATTCCTTAATACGTCTACTGCAAGAGCTAACTATAGAAGTACGCTGCAAGATGTGAAGAAACTAGGTCCCTCACAGTAGACTGTTAATGAGGCGCCAAGCAGATCCCATGAGGAATTGGGATTATGGCTAAATCACATGGAATAAGGAACAAGAAATCAAGATGGAAGTATTACCATATCTGCACATGAGGGAAGAACTTCAGAAATAGGAGAAAACAAAAGAGGCCGACGCACCAATAAAAACCAGGTCAGACATGGATTAGGTTCTTGGATTCTTAATCTTATTCTTCAAGCATTAGGAGAGCAAGAACAGGTCATTCCTACTCCTATATAAAGCATTGCTTTGATGCTATTGAAGACAACCACACAACAAGAAGAGAGCACTTACAGAGAGAATTTATTCAGAGTGTCTTCATGTGAGAAAGAGTCAATTGGCAGCGTGAAGAACCTTTTCTATCAAGATTTATCATTACAGTTGTTGTTGTCTAGTTTGATTCTTTGAGCTTAAATTGTAACCTTCTACATTCATAGACTTGTAGTAGGTGTTTGAGTTGTAAGGGCTTTCAAGACTGGGTAGAGTCTTGAAAGTAGTAGTTACAATTAGATAGAATTGTAGAGGGAAAAAGTGCTACAATGTAGTCCATTGGCTATAGAGTTGTAACCTAAAAAGTTGCTCAAATCTAGTGGAAATTTGGGAGAAAAGCCTATGGGGGTAGATCGTGGTTTTTGACCCCGTGAAAGCGAGGCATTTTCCACATAAAAGTCCTTTTGATTATTTATTCCGCATTTACTTCTTGATAATAATTGAAGAACATGGTTTTTCAATATATAGGTGGCAGCATAAAACAACCAATATCAATGTATATTAATTTGTAGGAGCAATATGTTGTGATGAATGACAATTCATATGATTAAAATTGATAGCTTGAGTTCATAATTGCATGTACTTGGTGTTGCAAGCAACCTAGAGGTTTGAGCCCAAGCGTGTCACCAGTAATAGAAAAATGCAAACAGCAAAGATTAGAGATGGGAATAAGATGTTCAAACCTTTCTTTTCATTGCACAGAACTTGCAATCTGAGGCTGATAGCGGAAGGACCTGATTAGCAATAAGCCTCTTAACAGGAACATCTTCCTTCTTTAAGGAAGCACACAACCTTGATGATTCGCTAATTGCCATAACCTAAACAGCATATGGTGACGCCCACCGGAAACACAATGAGAAACACGAGTCAATAAGCAGCTCACTTCTTTTCATATGGTGACAAAACCAAGATATTTGCACTTTAAAAGTTGACACTAACTGTATTTCTTTAACAAAATTTGCAAACTTCTTGTAATCCAAAATGTTAAGTTCAGGCAATTTTTCTGAACTTTAAGACTTGTTGTAGTTGGCAGATAACCAGGAGTAGGTTTAGTTTCTCTGTGGGGTAATTTAGAGTTTGGTTAGTTCTACGCTGTACAGGAAACTGCATCTTTGCCTTGAAATCCTTTTGCAGTCAAAAGAATGACTAAAAACATACCACTAGGTAAAAATTTAATCGACTGATATCTCAAGAAGTACACGTCAGTTTTTAATCTTAAGCTCAACTCTGAGACAAAAATAAATTGTTATGTGATGCAAACCTTGGAAGCCACTGTTTAAAACTTAGCGTAAACAAATACTATGGTGATTCTCCCCCTCTTAGGAATTACCCCGTATACAGTGGTTTACTGGCTTATACTTATAGATCCCGATCAGACAGATTTAGAAAAACCTGCACAACACCAGACATCAAATATTACCGTGGGGATTGTTACTATGATAAATTCCGTTGAGGTTGTGTCACGGAAAAGCTCTCTTACTTTTATCATCCTCTCCCTTAACCGCTCCAATTTATCTGCCTGCACACATATGAAATATGTGAGATTGACAAGACTCATGCATATTAACACCCAGCAGAACATATTCCTAACAATGTAAAACTTACAGCATCTGGTTTGGGCGTTCCTTCCTGGCCAAAGACAGACTTTATTGCTGAAGTGGCAGAAGCTATCTTCTGTCTCAACTGAAAAGAGTTTATCCAGAGTAGAACATAAGTAGGTTACAGAGTTGAACCAGGTCAAGAGTACTTTAAATATGAATTATGATAACAAGACAGCTGGAAGAGAAGGAATTCCAGAGCCTTCATTCAGTAGCAGCAAAACGTTGTCTTTAATAAGGAAGAGAAATTTTTTTGGATGAAGCAACTTGTATTCCTCAGTCCCAAGAAGGTACTGGCAGTAGTATAATTACAGAATGCCTAAGATCCTACAGAGAAGCAAAAACATCTACAAGTGATTCTGTATCTACTTCATAATTCTCTTTACACCAGAAATAGAATGATAAAAAATAGTTTAGCTTGATTCTCTGTATAGAGTTACTAGTGTTCTCAAAACATTTGTTGCTCCTCTCCTTCCAAACGGTCAACCAAATGAAAGCTGGTGCCATTGACCACCACTTCTTCTGTCTACTCTTAGTCCTAATGGTTTTCCAGCAGCACAACATGTCCTTAGTTTCCGTTGACATCACCCATTGAGTTTTAACCTATGACGAAGAAATAGGTGGGTGTTGGTCTCCACCCTTTCATGATATTATTAACATCTAGAGGCTAGATAAATTTTCTTTTAGTGGAGAACTTCATGAGTTAGGCAAGCCTTTCTTGCAACCAGTCACGTGGAACAAATCACCATGTAAGGGGCGTTTGATGTCCACATGGACTTCGATTTCCAGATGGACTTCCACGGTCATTCCTGATAACATCCAGGCTGGCCCACTTAAATTAAGATTGACGGGCTTCAAAGTGAATCAAGAAGATGCTTATGATGGAAGAAGAGCCCAAGAATGAGTCCAAGAATTATGGAGAAGCATGGGCTAAGTGCTACACATATTTCATGATTCAAGTCCAAGCCCAAACGAAGAAGATTGGGCCTATATGGGTTTTGATTAAATTTGAAAACTTTTGCTTTCCTAGTTTAAAGTTTCCCAGTTTAAAAGTTACCTAGTTTAAAGGTTTCCTCGTTTAAAGGTTTCCTAGTTTTAAAGTTTTCTAGTTTAAAAGATTCCTAAATTTATTTATTTCCATAAAAGTGAAATTCGAATCTCATGCTATTTGAGATAGGGTTTTTTATTATATATAGGGCTGAATTTTGTTATTTTCAATTAGAAAACATTATAATTATTTGAGAGTTGCTCTTCTTTACACCTTTGTGTGTGGCTCATTGGAATTTATCTTGCAACCATATAAGAACGATTCTTTAAGAGGTAAGATTAATTCTTAATTTGATATATTTGGTTTCTATTAAAGTTGATTAAAGAAGGTGATTAGTCTCATACTAATTGTTGTCTTAGTTCCTTCGAAATAGGGGTCTAGAATACTTTTGATCTACGTTCTTGAATTGACTCTATTAGTGTCATAATTAGTCTTAATCCGCTATTTTTGAATACTAAAATCAATTAAGATTCTTAGCATTTATCTTCAGATTGGGGAATTTTATTCTCGAATTTCACATATCTTTCAATTCCTGTTTTTAATCTTAGTATTTTCGCTTCCGCATTGTTTTCTTGTATATTCAAGTAACCCGATTTTTATCAAGTGGTATCAGAGCGGTTATATCAAGGTTCCATTCTTGAAAATCTTGGGAGTTTTAACATAAAAAAAAAACTCAAAAAATATATATATTTTTCATTGTTAAGCTACATAGCCAAAATAAAAGGACAAAAACAAAAATAAAAAAGGAGAAAATTCAACTGTTTGCAAATTAAGGTATTGTTTAAAAAAATTACACTCCAAATTTGTGTGTGTATGTGTTCTTGGTTTCAACATCAAGAAGGAAAATCAAGGAGGGGGAAATTGGAAATTTTTTCTATTTACACACATTGGTCTTTTTTCCTTGTCTCATCAAACCCAATTTCTGAGTATTGATAAATTCTTTTCTTTCTACATCTTACTTCGAAAAGATTGTTCTTAGTAGGGTTATATATATATCCTAAAGGATCCAGCCAAAGATAGTATTTTGAGTGGAAAAGGGGCAAGAGAGTGAGAGATCAATACGCAAAAAAAGGGCCAATATTCTTTGATATTATTTTTGAGATGTCTCAAACAGGAAAGGATACCGATGTTGGGACTCAAAACAACGACATAGTCAAGACACTTAGAAGGATTTCTGATAGACTCGATGCATTAGATGTCATCCAAAAATCCACCTAACCCGGTGAATATAACTGATTTGAGAAGTATTTTTCATACAAGGTATGGGATAAAAAGGTAATATTTACTCTATGATTACTGATTTTGAAAATGGTGCTAATGTGACAAGTTCATCCGTGGTGAAGAAGTTGGAACTTACATGCATTAAACACACTACTCCTTATAAGCAGCAAAGGTTGACTGATTTGGTGAATTTAAGGAGACTACGCAATGCAAGATTTCTTTCTCCATTGGGAGATACTCTGATAATGTTTTTTGTGATGTAATTCCAACGCAATATTGTCATATCATGCTTGGGTGTCCATGGCAGTTTGATAAGAATGCAATTTAAGACAGGGGAAAGAATAGAGTTTCTCTTGAGCTAAACAAAAGAAGATATAAACTTATACCTTTAAATCCATCCCAAGTTTATGAAAGATCGAAAACGTGTGAAAAAAGCAATAAAAAATTTCGAGAAAGAAAAGAATGAGAGGAGTAAGGGAGTGCATGCTGATATTTCAAGAGAGGAAACAAGAAAGGTGTTGTGTGAAGAGAATGAGATATTAAGTGAGGTCAAGAGAAAAGAAAAGAGAGATGATCATGAGAGTAATAAAGAGACAATGATCATGAGGTAGAGAGAGAGTTTGAATGAGGTTATTTTTAATTCTCACTCTAACATTCCTACTTCTTCTTCTAGTTGTTTTGACTCTCTTGTAGTACTCAGAAAGTTTACATTGAAAAGCCATTATTGGAGCAACTTAATCCTAAGGTGGTTGAAACTACATGTCGCATTGAGCAAGTGTTTGTTCATGAGAAGTATATAGATACAAGGCAGATGGAAAAGGTGTTCTACAATCCTAGAAAGACAAATTTTAAGCAGCAAACAATTTGAAAAGCATCACCACGGAACCAAGAAATTGCACACTGAAAACACAATGCAGAGGATGATAGGATGAGAATCTATAAGCACAACAAATGAAGGTCTTTCTGCATTCCTTGAGCATTATTATACCATCTCTATTGGTTGCGGGATTTACTATTTGTCAGCACCAGTTTAGCTTTATTGGGGGGTTCTCTTTTTTTAAAAAAAAGATCATATCATTCACTTTTTTCATAAATTTACACTAACAAGATCAACTGAACAATAATTACATGATAGAAGAAACATAATTCCAATTTAAAGAGAAAATTATCATGTTTTTGCATTCGTGAAAGTTTCTCATCAAAAGCAAATATGGAGTTGAGCAGACTTTCTACCTTCAATATCTTTCCAATTGATTTATCCAAGAAATCCGGCAAGGACAAGAGCCGTAGAGTATGTCCCTAAGAGGAACAAATAACTATTAGGAACCGAATGGCTTCCCAAAACATAGTTACAGGACATATCATGTCATTCTCACCGTCGGGGCTGTGTCAAACACTACACGAGTAAACATATTATATTCCTGCGATTCAAGAAATTGCATAACCTGGCAAGAAGATCGTAGCCAGTTAGGTTGAAGGAAAACATTTACACTTTTGATGGAAAACATGAACAAACACTTTAAGTGTAAAAAGTTCTGGCACCTTTGAAATCGCAATGGCTTCATCTAGACCAGGAGGGGGAGTATCCAGCAGTTCTCCAAGCTTTAGCTCCCCAAGCTTGCACATGCAACAATAGGAATAATTTAGTAATGAAAAATGCAAGTGAGGAGAAAGTAAGGAAGCAGATGGAATCAAACAGAAAAGAGAAGCACTTCAATCTCATTACTCCTCGTAAGTGCAAGCTAAGCTCTATGTGGCTAGCTAAAAGACTTAAATGCCACTTTTAGAACTCTTAATAAAGAAGAGACCTCACAAAGATTTATTTTAATCAATGGAAAAGAATTTTACCTGTTCAGCAAGCACCCCAAGGCCCATACCGTCCATAAAGTCTTTGATACCAGATCCTCCACTTATCTGAGTTGCACTTCGAAACTCTTCCTTGGCCTTTTCAGGATTTAACTGACATATTGACAATGGTGTTCTAAATGAGCCTTAAACATGACACTGTTCAATTTAGTACCAAATCTCCAGCCACCCCCACCCCTGACCTCCAACGAGGAGAACATCGCAATACTGGATTATAAATTCAAAGAAGGATATCACCAAAGATAAGTAGGAAGAGGCTTTTCACAACCTCAAGGGCGAATAATGGAGAATACAGGCCTTCAACTGCCACTAGTGTCCCGCCAGTCAAATCCTACAGACACAACATACAGACTGAATTAATCTTGTCAGACAAAAAAAAGGATGAAAAGGAAGAAACAAAGTTCAGAAATTTGCCTGAAATGCAATGAAAACACTATCTTATACCTGAGCAAAAGAATCACTTAAGGAGTGTGCGGGGTCAGTTGAAACTACTAAAGTGGGATGACCATTATTTGCAAATTTTACAGCAAGTGAAGCAGCACAACTTGTCTTCCCAACTCCTCCTTTACCACCTAGCATGTAATACTTCCGCTGGGTGCCAGAAACCATTTCATCAAATCCAGCAGTGTCTTCAGCAGGAGAAGCTATTGCTCTCACTGTCATTAAGCACAAAGATTAGCAACATTAACTAGTCCATAATAATTGACATGGCTCGCAGAGGAAGTGAATCACTCTTGAGTTACAGTTTTCTAAATGAGTTCTAGTAAAATAGTTCTGATTGAGTTTACAAGGAAAGATACCACTCAATACTTTTCTTAATCTGAGGATGAAAAGATTCGCAGTATATCATATAGACTAGAGAAAACATCAGAACTGTAGAATGTGCAACCATGTACTGGCTCTTTTACACCACACAGAAATTAAGGACAAATCTTCTCAAATTCATCAGCAGCTATCAGATGGTCAAACTAAAATAGTGATCTGACTAATATCGCCATAACCATCACCCTTGTTTAAGCAAGTGTTGTCGAATGATTACATATATTCACTGAATGCATGTCTTAAACCTGGGCTCTCTCTTCACTCTTATTCATCAGCATTACCTTCAAGCAAACAACAACAACAACAACAAACCCAGTGTATTCCCACTTAGTGGGGTCTGGGGGGGTAAGATGTACGCAGTCCATACCTCTACCTCTGATGAAGTAGAAAGGCTGTTTCCGAAAGACCCCCGGCTCAAGTCACGAGATATCACACAAACACATAGTACAGCACAGAAGCAGCAGATGACATAACATAGATACGGCACCCATAAGGAATATAAAACAGAGTAAAGCAGGAATGCAGGAATATAAAGCAGAGGAAAGCACACAGATTCGTAATAAACATGGAACACGGAACACGAAACACTGAATACGGAATCATAACAGGAATACACCCCCACCAATTAATTCCCTACACTAGTGACCCGAACTGGCCCTAATCCTCAGCCGTAATTCGCATCTTCCAGACCTTCCTATCTAGGGTCATGTCCTCGGTGAGCTGTAACTGTTCCATGTCCCGCCTAATCACCTCACCCCAGTACTTCTTCGGTTTACCCCTACCCCGTCTAAAACCATCCAACGCTAGCCTCTCACACCTACGGACCGGGGCATCCATGCCCCTCCTCTTCACGTGTCCGAACCATCTCAATCGTGCTTCCCGCATCTTACACTCCACTGAAGTCACACCAACCTTCTCCCGGATAGTCTCATTCCGAACTCTATCCCCTCGGGTCAGTCCACACATCCAGCGCAACATCCGCATTTCTGCCACCTTCAAGCATTCAACTAAAATAAGTGATCTACATAAGATTATTTGCTGGGACTGCAAGGAAAACCATCTCCATCATTTTAAGCTTGTGTCTAGTGTCACTGTCGTAGAGCTGCAAACTAGCTTAGTTTTCACTGGCTTCCAAACATATTACTCAATTCGATGATTATAAAGAAAAAAATAAGATTTTCAATGAATGATTGGTCTTAAATGATAAGGAATACGGTGCAGTCAGCTATATCAATATATGCTAATTATAAAACTTGCAACTTTACACCTTTTTCCATAAAATTATAATCAAGATTCTTTGTGTCTCCCCTCACAGGTGGAAAACCCATGAGAAGCTGCTTATTGGTGAGTACAAGACATCATGGAAAATAGATATATCTGACACTTGCTTCAGTACTAGCAAAGGAATGAAAGTAAATAGAAAATTGTAGAACTGTGCATATCTTGTTTGGTTTGACAACAGAAAGAGGAAGGAAACTGGGGAGAAGACAACAATTTTAACTTTGAGTCCGATAATTCTTCTCTCCTTTTTCTGATGAAGCTGGTGGCCTATAGAAGGTTCAAACTATGTTCCCCCCAAATAACCAATAATTTTTCTCTCCTATTCGGGAGGAAAAATTACATAGATTGGTGACATGCAAACAACTGTTAATTTTCTTTTTAGATTATGAACAAGAGAAAGAATACCATCTTCACATTGTGAGAAGTAAAGACTGAGAAAAATATTATTAAGATGTGTAAACTATATTATTACATTGAGCGCTATTATAGACAGTACACTATAATCCTTTTTCCATGTAAGTCGCTATATACAATTCCTATTCCTATTATTTTTTCTCTTTTTTTTAAATCAGGTAAAACAGTTTCATTAATCACAGGGCCAATATCGGCCATATACAAGAAGTATACCAAAAACTAAAGAACCTACAGCACGACGTGGTGTCGTGGTTCTCTATAAAAGACACCCAATCCTCTATACAATCCGGCACTACATGGGTACACCAAAAATAAATAAGGAATCGGAGGCGACTTCTCAACTGCCCAAAAGTCATTTCTACCCTTTTAAAAGCCCTCCTATTTCTCTCCAAATGATTCACATCAAAGCTAACGGGACAACATTCCAAGCTCTGCACTTTCTCCTGCTTCTTCCAGATTTCCAGTAAGACAGCACCTCCTTCACTGATCTAGGCATCATCCAAAACATACCATGTCTAAACCTATCCCACCACAGTCTCGAAGTCGGGTTGCAATGTAGTAGAAAATGATCAACATCCTCACCCATCTCCTTGCATAAGAAACACCAAAAACACCAGCTAATGCATATGAACTTTCTTTTCCAAAGGTTTTCAGCCGTCAAAATCACTCCTCTAGCAGCTAACCATGAGAAAAAGCACACTTTCTCGGCAACTTAGGAATCAAAATCGACTTTACATGAAAGCCTCCATCCCCCTCGCCAAAAGCCTCTCATAGAAGGACTTGACAAAAGAAACACAATTAGTCCCCAACTTCCATTTCAGAGTATAGGGTCAATCAACTGGCTTGTGATGTTGATGTAGTAGAGCTAGTAACCTATGAAACTCATTAACCTCCCAGTCTTGAAGATTCCTCCTATTCTTATTCTCACTCCCCCTCACGCTGGTGCATATAAGTCATATGTACTGAGTTTGTTACAGATGCAACTAATTCGAGGACCTGTAGGGACTTGGCAAAAGTATCTGCAAACTGATCACTTGGCTTCACAAATTTTGTAACAATATCTTTTGACAATAACTTTTTTCTAGCAAAGTGACAGTTAATTTTAATGTGTTTAGTCCTCTCGTAAAACATTGAGTTTTGAGCAATAAAAAGGCCACTTAATTAGCACAGACAAGCTCCATACGATTGATTTCTCCAACTTTAATTCTCTGACCAACTGTTTAATCCAAACTAGCTCAAAAGTTGCAACAGTCATTGCTCAATATCTTGCTTCGAGACTAGATCAAGCAACCACATTCTATTTCATAATCTTCCAGGATAGCAAATAACCTCCTATTAAAACACAATATCTAGAATCAGAAGATGATCCTTGTCAATCAAAATCTATATATCCTACTCCTCGAAGAGTAGTCCATTATTGGAGCTAATTTTATATATCTTAGAATGTAGACAACCGCATCCCAATGACTATCTCGCCATAAACTGACTTACAACATTCACTGAAAAAGAAATGTCAGTTCTGGCCACTGTGAGATAATTGAACTTATTTTCCCAGATCACTGAGTGATCCTTGTCCTGGCAGGAGTTTGGCATTCGGATGCACAAGAGTGTCAAAGGGTCTATACCCCATCATTCTTGTCTACCCAAGAATGTAAGGCATACTTTTGTTGTGAAATAACTATACCTGATGTGGAATGAACAACCTCAATACCTAAAAATACTTTAGCTTGCCAAGGTCTTTAGTCTAGAAATGTTGAAAGAGATGTTGCTTTAAATTAGTGATATCATCCTGACATTGTCATTGGGCATTGATAACGATATCACCAGCATAAGCCACAAAATAAATACACAAATCTGGAGTAAAATGCCAATAAAACACGGAGTGATCAGATTCACTATAAGTCATGCCAAACTCCTAAATTACTATGATGAAATTCCCAAACCGGGCTTGAGGAGACTATTTCAAACCATAAAGTGACCAGATCAATCATGCAAAGTTATTTAGAGTTAGACTTCCCCCGAGCAACAAAACCAAATGATTGATCCATATAAGCTCCTTCCTCAAGGTCACTATGTAGAAAAATATTCTTAATGTCCAACAGATAAAGCAACAAATGGCGGACATTAGCCATGGATAGAAAAAGACGGACACGTGTTATTTTAGCCACAGGATAGAAAGTATAATTGTAATCAAGTCAAAATATTTGAATATACTACTATGCCGATCAACTTGGTCGTCCAGACCAATTTTGACCGCATAAACTCAACCAATAGTAGATTTACCTAAAGGACGAGGGTCTATTGTACGCAGCTTTACCCTTATTTTTTGTGGGATTAAAATGTCCAAATGCAGAATCTTAACGTTACATCTTTCCTCTTTGAAGCTATCTCAAGACATTCTAAAAAGTGTGATCCATCCCATCAATGAGGTTACAAATGTGGATGAACTAGCTACAATTATGGGTTGTGGCATAGTCTCTTTCCCAACAACCTATTTAGGTCTACCACTGGGCAAAGCATCTCCAGTATGGAATGAGCTATCGAAAAAGTGGAGAAAAAATTGGCCACATGAAAAATGCAATACTTCACCCATCGGAAGGTTGAGTCTAATCAATAGTGTTCTAGATAGTATCACAACATATATTATGTCATTCTATCCCTTGCTCTCAAAGGTACAGAACCAACTAGACAAGGTAAAGCGACCTTTCCTATGGAAAGGCAAAAGTGAAGGAGATAAATTTCATATAGCAAAATGGTCAAAGGTGATTCAGCTACAAACTCTTTCCCTTTTCCCTATACTAGTCACAAATAATTTTTTGTAGGGAAAATTACATTCTATGTCTATTCCACGTAGCATATATTTGAGTTTGTTAGCTGGTTTAGCTCATACTTTTGTATAAACACCTTTTATGCACTATTGTACACTTTTATACAAGGTTGATACCTATCTGAGACGATCTAAACACAACACCAACTAGATAATGAAATGGTGGTAGAGATATGATCATGAAACTACAAGTCTTTGGAAGAAGGTGGTAACTACCAAGCATGGGTACCAAACCATTGTTACGCTAGGAAAAGAGATCCTCTCATAGTGTTGGCCCTTGGAAACACGTTAACAAGCTTAGAGATGATTTCTACTCGATGTCGCTTCACAGTTGTAAATGGAAACCTAGTGAGCTTCTGGAAACACGAATGGCTTCGGATTCTCATCCCAGCCTTAAGTAGTTAGCGGTGGACCCTGATTCCTCTATCCCTCAAAATACAATAGGGAACTCATGGGACACTCACCTCAGGAAAAATTTTTGAGACTAGAAACTTGGAAGATCATTGACCTTTATATAATCCTTAAAGACCTCACAGCTAACCCCAAACAAATGAATGACTAAGATGGGGCAGCTTCATCAGGGAGTCATCAACAGTGAAAGCAAGTTATAGTAAACTCTGTGCACAAACTGATGTGACAAAACACTGGACTTGGAAGCTGAGTTGGAGGACAAGCAAAAATCATGTGCTTTCCATGGACAGCCATTATAGAAGCAATCTTGACACAAGATAATCTATGTAGAAAGAAGACTGAGGTAACAAACAGATGCTTTATGTGCCAGCATAATTTAGAATCAGTCAACCACCTTTTTTGCATTGTTCAATTGCTACAGATTTGTGGAACATGTTCCAGTAAGTTTTTAGTGTATCATGAGGATCTAGAAGATGATACCAGCATGCATTTTTTTAGAGAATTTGGACAGAAAGGAATCACACATGTTTTGATGAGATTTAAACTCCTAACCCTTCTTTGAAATAAAATGTTTGATGAATCTCTTCAGGTAGAGTAATTTAGCCCTTGTAAATGATGTTATCCCTTATGTAGAATTAATTAGCTCTCTGTTTCCGGCTTAGCAGGCAACCTTTTTTTCTCTCTTAGGGAAATGGAATGAACTACCGGTAGGTTTTTGTATCTAGGAAATATCCCTAATCTGATTTATATTATTTCTGCATCATCTTGATGCCATCAATACAACAAGTAGTTCATCCAAAAAAAAAAAAAAAATCATCAATCTTTCACCAAGCATTAGGTAATCTTCCCATGTATAGTGAGAAGTTGAGAATGAACAGAGTAAATTGAACATGACTTATTACATCACTGTTTTATCTTCAATGGAATCAAAACCAAATAAATTGAACTGAATTAACTTAAAGAGTATCAAAAGCCAAAACTAAACTAATGCAAAATTGATCAGACCGAGCAAATACAAATATCATTGAGGCTTTGAAAACAGTGTTAGGGGTACTTAGAGGCAACAATGCACCCGCCTTCTTCAAATTCTTGATCCGGCTCTGACCTTACATCCCATTAAGAGAGAGTAGTGGTTAATAGACGTTCTCCAACCATTTTAGTCTTCTATATTTTTCACAATAATAGTCTTTACAAATGAGCACTTTCTAGTGGCTAAATTTGAAGGTTTTTGATAGCCATATCATACTACTCCTATTTTTGTTATCATTTGTTAGATATCACCTGCATTATTTTGCTTTACGTCTTTAATGGGAACCTTTAAAACAGAAAAGAAAAATGTTATCATTCAATTTTGAACATCCTATCAAACTTTATATTAGCAAATAGAATACTAACTAAATATCTTATAGCAAACCTTTTTTTTTTTTTGTCGCAAATTAAAATTCCCATTTCATTCCTAGTTTACAAATTAAAATCCTTGGCAACTATAGGAAACACAAAAAATTCAAACAAAAATAGAAAGAAACAATACAACAGTGAGAAAATGGCTACTAATTGGCTGGCAGAGTAACTACACAGAACAAATACGACAAGAAAAGCAGAAAATTTAAACAGAAAATGTGCAGTCATAAATAGACGGCAAGTAAATACATGAAGAAATTCACCTTGCAAAGACTTAATGGGACCCTGTTTCTTTAACGAAATGAAACTAGCCGGGCTGGAGGTTGGTCGGAACTTGAAGAGAGAAAATGGGTACCGGGTGGTTCTGACAGAATTTCCGTTAGAAGAGTGGGCGTAACCCACAACTTCCATTGGCTTTGTTGATGAGAAAGTGCAAACCGAAGATGAAACCACGAAACCGTACATTATCTTCTCTTCCGTTCTCGAGTTCCGACACTGACGACGAAAAGTTTGGGTCAAACTCTCGGGTTCATCAACAACGAGTTTTAATCCTCTAGTGACAAGTAAAATTACTTATTACTCCCTCCATTTAAAAATAAATGATCTATTTTGATATAACATAAAATTTGAAAAAAAAATTAAATTAAATTAAATTTTGTAGTTTTAAATTAAAATTATGTTAAATATACTAAAATATTCTTTAATTTTGTGATCCTAAATATATTATGTAGAAAATTAAATTAAAGTATTGCTAAAAAAAAATTATTTTTTTAAACGGAATAAAAAAAAAAAAAGTAGATCATTCTGTTTTTAAATTGAGGGAATACGTAAAATACAGTCTTTCAAAAATAACTATAAAAATCTTATATTAATTACACAAAATTTCTTTTCTTTTAGACTTTCTCTCTTCTCCATCATACATCCCAAAATATTTAATTTTTACTCTATTTTTAGTCCCATTTTTGCTCCATTATTACACTCCTTATTTTATGCTTAATTTCATTCTACGTAATTTGAGGTTTTTAAATTTGTTCAAACAAGATCTATTATTTCAAATTATTATGAAAATAATTTATTTCATAATAAATTTTCATAAAATCAAATAATGCATTTTATTTTAGGTCATTCAGATGTGTTTTATATTATAAAAGAGAGATCCATTATTTCTTCTATACCTTAATTTGAACTATAATATACATTACAAATTATTATAGAAATAAAATCAGATTCAATTATTTCTATTATCAACTACTTGAAAGTTGATTTGAACTATAATATCCAAATTATTTCTCCTTTTTTATTACATGTATGATTTTATCAAATTACCTGCTTTTGCAATGTCATACATAGAAAGTAAAGTATAATAAAAACGAATACATTTGTATCATACATAGAAAGTAAAGTATAATACATTCTCATACATATAACACGTACTGTTGTTGGAGTGTAAATCATACATATAATGCCGGCATCACACATAAAAAGTAAAGTATAATACGTTCTCATACATATAATGTGAAATCTTTTACGTAACTATAAAATCGAAAATATTTGCACCATACATAGAAAGTAAAGTATAGTACATTCACATACATATATAACATGTTGTTGGAGTGTAAATCATACATATAACACTGTCATCATACATAGAAAAAAATGTGTAATACATTCTTCTACGTGTAAATTTTATAAACAATGTCAAAATATCATTCAAACTGGGTAATGTATTATAATTTCTCATAAAATACTGTGCAAGTTTTTACTAAAAAATAAATACACTAAGAGGGGTGGAGGCGTCGTTGACTGTTCGTGATGGTGCCAGTGGTGGCGACAATGGAAGAGGAATAAGAAACGACGTCGATCTTGGCAATTGATCGCCCTTGCGTGTACACCGGCGTGAGGAAGAGGAGTGGAGCGATTAAGGCACCGTTGACTGTTCATGGTGGTGACAGTGGGAGAGGAACGAGAAACGCCGTCGATCTTGGTGGCTGGTTGCCCTTGCGTATTAGCAGCATGAGGAAGAGGAGTGGAGCGGTGAACGGAGGTGACAGTCATAAACCAGCGGCGATGGCTTTAATTTTTTTTAGGAAGACGAAAAGAGATGTTTTAGGATATTTTTTAAATTTGAATTATAGTTACTATTTTTAAGCATCCACAACGTCAGAACATTAATTATTGTCGTTATTAAGGTAAGAGAATAATTTAATCTGATTTTATTTCCATAATTTAAAGAGAAACAATTTCCTCATACATTGGAGTTACGTATGAGGTACATTGACATGTATATGTATTTTTCTAAATATGGGAGAGAGAAAATCAATCCGGGATCTTATGTAATTAATTTCATTTAGGATGAGATTTATGTTGTTTATACTTTTTTATTTTGGGTTGAGTAAACTACATAAATCATTCTTATAAAAAATTAAAATAAAACTAAAATCAAATCAAAGTTAAAAAAAAATAGTAAATAGAAATTAAGAGGAGAAAAGGGAAAAAAAGTAAGGATTGAGAAAAACTTCGAGTAAATTTATCCATAATCATTTAGTTTTGTGTCTATTACACAAAAATTACTTTTCTTTTATTCATTACACAAAAGTTATTTTATTTTGTTCCGGCCATCACAAAAGTCACTATGACTGAAATTTTATAATAATTTCATCGAAAAAATAATATGACCTCACCATGACTGAAATTTTACAATAATTTCATCGAAAAAATAATGTGACAATCTTAATTAGTTCTTAATTTTAATTTAAGAAAATATAATATATTATCTACATCTTAACCCTTTTTATATGTGTCTAACTCAATTTTTTTTTATGAATTATATAATGGAAGAATATCAATTTTTTAATAGATTAGGCTACTTAGTGAAGACTATTTTCATCAAAAAAAATTGGTTGACATTTTTATGAAACATTTCATAATATTACATTCATCTGTCAAAAAGGTGCATAAAAAAAAGTAATAAACAAGATAAATTCTTCAAAATATATAAAACAGAAATACGTGTATAATATTATTTTTGCAAGACTATTTTAATTCTTTGAAGATAAAACAACATGCTAAACATAATTTTAAAATAATTTTTTTTTATTTTGTCATTGAATAAGTATTGTCAAACATTGTACAAACTAATGTTATTGACAACTGTGTTAATAAAAGTCATAAAATATAAGTAATATGATATATAAATAAATTATTGGATATTTAATTTTTATATTTATCAATTGAATTAATTAAATAATATGTAATTTACCAAAAACTGAATATTATAATGAAAACTTCTAAGAGAATTAACCAATTAGTCAAACAATTAAAAACACAAAGGCAAACTCAATAAATAGAGTAATTTATCATACTCTTATGATATACCAAATGCAAAGGCCCAAGTAGCATGGAAAGAAATGTATGAAAAAAAATAATTTTATCAACTACACAATTTTAGAGGGAGAAAAATATTTTTATCAACAACATGTCACAATTTTATAGGGAGAAAAGCAATTTTATCAACTACATGTCACAATTTTAGATGAGAAAAGTAATTTACCAATCACGTGTCACAATTTTAGAGGATTTTAAAAAATTTAAAATTACCATAATCTTATAAATTTACATGTCATAATTTTAGAGGAGAAAAATATTTATCAACATATGTCTCAATTTTAGAGAATTTTAATAAAACTAAAACTACCATAGTGCCATTGTGAGGACTACCAAATTATGGCATCCTCCCTTATATATAAGTATAATTTTAGTTTCATAAAAATATCAACCAATTTTTTTTTTTTATGAAAAGGGTTTTCACTAGGTAGCTTAATATATTAAGAACTTGATATTCTTCTAGTATATAATCCATAAGCAAAATTAGGTTAGACACATATAAAAAGGGTCAAGATATAGGTAATATATTATATTCTTTTAAATTAAAATTAGAACTAATTAAGATTGTCATATCATTTTTTCGGTGGGATTATTGTAAAATTCGATCATAGTGACTTTTGTGATGGTCAGAGTAAAGTAAAATGACTTTTTTGTAATTAATGAAAGATAAATGATTTTTTTATAATAGACACAAAGTTAAGTGACCATGGATGAAATTTACTCGAAAAACTCCATACTTATTTATCTTTCGAATTTTTTTCTCCTTTTTATTTTATTTTAATTTTATTTTTTTATTTTTTCTCAATCCTTACTCTTTTTTTCTCCTCTCAACTTCAATGTTTTTTTTTTAAAATATCTTTTTTATTTTACTTTGATTTTATTTTTTTAATTTTTTTCCTTTTATTTTTTCTCAACCCTAACTTTTTTTCCCTTTCACCTCTCAACTTCTATTTATTTTTTAAATTTTTTCTCCTTTTTATTTTTCTTTGATTTTCATTTTTAATATTTTTTCTCAATCTTTATTTTTGTTTTATCTCTTTATTAAATTTTTTCTCAACCTTTATTTTTTTCTTTTCTCCCCTCAACTTCTATATTTTCTTTATTTTCTTTGATTTTATTTTTTTTAAAAATATTTTTCTTTATTTTCTTCTTTTTTGACATTTTTTTTTCTTCGATTGCTTTCAATCAAGTTTCGCCCCATAAGCAAGAGTTGACACTACCACATTGTAGAGGCAAGACTTATGACTTTCAAATAAAAAGTTACATTTCATGGGCAAGAGTTGACACTATCACATTGTGTTTTGATTTATGAGATGTTCTATAACTCTTACCTTAGAGGCAAAACTTAACTCAATGACTTTCAAACAACAAATTATGCCTCACAGGCAAGAGTTAACTCTACCACATTATATTTTCATTTATGAAATGTTCTACAACTTTTTTCATGGAGGTAAGACTTAGCTCAAGGACTTTCAAACAACAAATTAAGTCCCACGGGCAAGAGTTGACATTACCGTGTTATGTTTTTATTTATGAGATGTTGTATAACTCTTGCCTTAGAAGCATGACTTAACTTAATGATTTTCAAACAAGAAGTTATGTTCCACAAGCAACACTTGACACTACCATATTGTGTTTTGACACTAAGGCAAAACTTATTCCAAAGAACTTTCTAACAACAAGTCATGCCCTTAATTTGCGGATTATCCACCTTTTTATTTATTAGCAAAATATAATAGAAGTTGAGAAAAAAAAAGAAAAAAGAGAACAAACAAAATAAAGAAATAAAAAAAGAGATTGGAAAAAAAAGACAAGAAAAAAATAAAGGTTAAAAAAAAAAGAAAAAAAAAACAAACATGAGAAGAAAAAAATAAAAATAAAAATTGAAAAAAATTAAAAAGAAAAAATGAGAAACGATACAAAATAAAAAATAAAGATTGAGACTAGTAAATTAAAAGAGAGAGAGAGAAATGAAGAAATAAATAATGTTTGAGGAAAAAAGAAGAGAAAAAAAGTAAAAGAAAAATAAAAGTTGAGACAAATGAATTAAAATAAGAAAAAAATAAAAGTCAAGGTAAAAAGAAAATTAAAATAGAAGTTGAGAGACAAATGAGAATAAAAAGTTTAAAAAATATTTGAGGTGTAGAGGGACAAAAATATACTTGTACTATACATAAAAAAAAAGACTAGTATTTAAAACCTTTTCTTATGGAGGTCAAAAAGCCCAAACCATCCATTATTGGGGTAATTTCATGTAATTTCCACGGCTTTTTTCACATGAAGTGCTACAAATTAATTCTAGAAATTACATGGTATAGCTTCAAAAGTGGTTGGCTTTGTTTTTTTAATCCCCACAGGAGAAGTCTTTAAAAGAGTAATCTTTCCTTTTTTATATATACTAGTTTAATCGCATGTGCCTCGCACATGTAACCTTTGATTATTTAAAATTAGATAATTTTGTATATTTCAAAGATTTTTAAATAAAGTACAAAAAGTTCAAATTACTTCTCAAAGATACTTCACACTTTAATATAATAATGTAAACATAACATATATTTTATACTTACTTAAGACTTTTAAAAATCTTGAAGTAACCATCTAAACCCAAGAAACTCCTGACATCTGATGGAGAGCTGGATCTAGGCCAATTTCTAATTGCTTCAATCTTTTGAGGATCAACTCAAATGCCTTCATCGGAAATAGTATGACCAAGAAATTCTATTGATTTCAATTAGAACTCATACTTACTAAAATTAGTGAATAATTAGTGATCTTTAAGAGTTTGCAAAATTATCCTCGAATGGTTTATATGTTCATCCTCACTAGGTGAATAAATAAGGATGGCATTAATGAAGATAATGGCCAACATGTCTAAGTACTGCTTGAACACCTATTCATCAAGTCCTTAAAGTTGTAGGATTTTTTGTTAGTTCAAAAGACATAACAAGAAATTTGAAGTGACCATACTAAGTTCTGAAAACTATTTTGAAATGTCATATTCTTTGACTCTAAGCTGATAATAGCCGAATCTGAGGTCTATCCTAAAAAAGTAATCGACAACCTGAAGTTGGTCGAACAAGTCATCAATCATGGGAATATGATACTTATTCTTGTTTCTAACCTTGTTCAATTAGGTATAGTCAATACCCATTCTAAGAGAACCATTTTTTTTACATATGAAAAGAACTAGAGCACCCCATGGAGAGATGTTGGGCTTGATTAGACCCTTGTATAAGAGGTCTTTCAACTATTACATAAACTCATTAAGATTGGATGGAGCCATTCTATAGGGTGGAATCGAAGTAAGTTGGATATTTGGAAGGAGATCTATTCTGAAGTCAATTTCCCGCTCAAGAAGAACTCCGGACAGATCTTCATGAAACACTTTAGAAATTCATTTACCATAAAAATTGACTGAAGGGTTGGATTTTTGGACTTTTAATCCTCAAACCAAATAAGATGATAGATGCACCATTTGGAAATTATTTTTCCAGCCTTAAGGTAAGAGACGAACCAACCTATAGGCATTGAGGTATTATTCTTCCACTCTATGACTGACTCATTCAGGAATTAAAACTAGACTACTCTCTTTCTACAATCAACTAAGGTTTAGCAAGAGTGGAGCCCATCCACGCCAAGAATAATATCAAAATCTATCATGTCTAACTTTACAATATCAATTGAGATGATTTTATAGGAAATTAAGTTAAGTAATTTTTGTATACCCGTTTGGCTATGACTGAATTACCGACTGGAGTAGAGACTGAGAATTATTTTAAGAGGATTTTGGGATTGACACTAAAGTCTACTTCTATATAGGGAGTCTTGAAGGAAAGTGTGGCTTTGAGATCTAACAACGTATAAACATGAATATGAAAGAATTGTAACGTACCAGTGACCACATAAGAAGAACCCTTTTGATCTTATGGAGTTTGAAGGACATAGAACTTATTTTAATAATGTTTGCCAACTATACTAGATGAGGCAAATTGCTGAGTTGGGTGGCCTGCTGGTGCTGCTGAAGAGTTAGCCTGACTTTGCTGACGAGCATCCCTACCTCTCTATGAAGCCACTGGATATTATCTCAATCTGTAGCCTGGCTTGCCACACCTAAAACAAACATCACTACTATACATACACTCACTCTTATGGTTCTTACTATACTTCTTGCAAATTGGGTTCATACAACCACTATTCACACTATCCTGGGTCTTAAAGCATGGTGCTCTATCCAGATTATCTTGCCTAAATTTGGGCACTAGATCACTAGTAGAAGATGGGGTTGGAGCTGAAGATTTCAAATGATACTAAGAATAATTACCTCCATCTAACTTTTGAGAAAAGTGAAGACCCCTACTCTGGCCCTCTTACTTTTTCTCTCTTTATTTAATCATCTCTTTCTCAATCTATTGGGCATGAACCCTTAACCCGGAGATGTCTATCTCCTTTACCAATATTGCAATCCTATACTCCTTGACTACGTCATTAGAAACACTTGTCACAAACTTACTCATATGGGCCCTAGAGTCAATAATCATATTAGGAGCATACTTTACTAATTTTGTAAACTTATAAGAATAATTCTTCACACTTATGTTTCCCTACTTCAAATTTATGAATTTCTGCACCTTATCCTCCCTTAGCTCAAGTGGGAAGAACCTGTACAGTAATGCAACACCAAACTCATCCCACATTACCTATTCTACATTTGCACCTCTATCAACTTTCCATTGCTTGTACCAGGTGTGAGCCACTGTAATACCCCAAAGATTTTTAGCAAATTTCGTCCCAAGAATGCCTAGTATTAACTTCTAAAGTGAATGATAATTATTCCATGAGGAATTTTCAAGATTTTAACTTTTTGTCATATGGAAAATTCAATAAGCTTTCCATCGATATATGATTCGCTTAAATCCGATAACTGGATAAGAAGTTATGATTATTTCATATCCCGTCGTAAAATAACGCCATATTAGTCAGTGGCGCGCCGCGCCACAAGAGGATATAGCATTTGGCAATTTTCAATAGGTGTCTGCGATTATGGCACATCACGCCAGCACTCAAATTCAGAATTGTTTTTTTTCTAGTGTCTCAACGCGATTTTCCCTGCGTCGCGCCAAAGTTCTAGGTCACGAAAGAAGGGGCAACGTGATGGCTCCACATCGCACCATCCCTCAATTTTCCAATTGTAAATTTTCAGTGACACAGCGCAATAGCGCCGCATCACACCAGGGGCCCAGTTCGGAAAAATTTTACTAAAATTAAATGACGCGTCCAGGGTTAAAAGGGTCAATTTTCTACCCATATTTAAACCCAATAACACGTGATTTAGCTATTCTTCACCAAAAATATACTATTTTCTCTCAAGTTTCTCTTAAGAACAAGCTAGGGTTTCTATTGGGGATTCAAATTTAAGAAGGTTTCACCATCAATCTTCACTAAATCACGAACTTAGGTATGCATAGTGTTCATTCATGGACTCCTTTCATCCATGAAGCCCAAGAATCCCTTTTCTAAATTCAAGTTATGGATTTTCTTATTAATTTCATGATTGGGCTGCTTTTGTTCATGTTGATAAAGAGTAATTGAATTGTATTCCATGAATGAAAGTTAAATTCCATATGGGTTGATTTGTATCGGTATAGATTCATGAAACCCTAGGACTAAACCCTTGAATGATTAAATTAGAATTGAATCATGGCAGTTAATTATTATATGATGTTATTTACACATTCTATGCCTACTATGTGTTTGGTTGAATGCCTAGATGAAGGGAAAGTGTCTAATTAGCATGATATCATGAAATCCCCATGTACGTACAAGCTTATGCTTATCACATGTCTGATGAAATGCTTCAGTAAATGTATTATGATGATTATTATGTATTTAAGTAAGTCGTGCTTTGTCAGTTTCCTTCCATCGAGTCCTGGTGGTACTTGTACCCGAAACATTAGCTGTGTCCCTAGAGCTATGTCATGTTTTCATGATACTCTCAGTCAAGCTATGAATCCTTAGACTTCAGATAGTTTTATGACTCAGGAAAAATCTTCACGATCTCATGACTCAGTTAGTTGTCAGATATCAGTAGTATTCCACCAGTCAACGAAACTTAGTAACTCAGCTCATGTTTAGTTCAGTAAATCATGTTCAGTGTCCATTCAGATAGGAGTAGGAATTAGTACCGAGTGAACCCAAGAATAGGGACACACACTATCAGATAAGGGTGTGATCCTTAGAAGTCATCCTTGGATTCCAAAACTATGTAGCCAGCATAGGTTGAGACATCAACACTGTCCGATGAGGGTTGATCAGGTGGATAAGCACTTTCATATAAGGGCCCCACTACTTTGATTTTGGGATACTATCAGATAAGGGTCACCTACAGCTTGTTCTTACCAGTGGCGCGGTATTGATACCCTTCCAATTAGGGTTACAAATTGGACCCCAACTCAGGCATAGTGGCGTATCCGAGGCATGTCGGTTAAATACTACTTCCCACAGTTTCAGTACCAGTCTCTGTAAAAAAACTCAGATAGTTCTTCAGATTCAAGACTGTCAGATACAGTTGATTTAGATACAGTAAGGAACTCAGATAGTTCCATCAGATTCAGGACCGTCAAATACAGTCACCCATATTATCAGTTTCATTCAGATACAACTATTTATGCTATCAGTTATATCAGTTATTAGTATGTCATGTGATCAGTATTCAAATTCAGTAATCACGATATCACAGTGTCAGTTACAATTATGTATTTATGTATGTATTCTCGCATTCATGTTAGACAGTCAGCTAGCATTATTTATGCATGTTAACCCTTGAATTATCCTACCTCACATGTATACTCAGTACATTCCATTGTACTGACGCATTTGCGCTATGGTGCTTTCTTTTTATGTTACACCATAGGTTCAGAGACACGAGTTCCAGATCAGCAGTAGATTCTAGTCTTAGCAGTTAGAATAGAAGTGAGTCCTCATCCTTCGAGGACATGATTATTTATCCACTATTTCATTGATTAGTTATTAGTTAGAGTTAGTTGGGGATATGTCCCATCAACTCTTTATTTAGATTATTCAGATAGTAGAGCTTTCAGACTAGATACAGACTGTTATGTTTCAGACTTTAGTGTTTAAAATTTTGTTTTGGGTATTGTATTACCCCACAGATGTTATCTCATCCATGTTATGTCCAGTATTGAACATTATGGCCTTTCAGTGCATGTTTCTGCATTATTCAGTATTTTATACAGTATACAGTTATAAATATCAGTCATCAGTTAGCTTGTGGTTCTTCGGGCTCATGAGCGCCGTATAGCATTTCGATTCAGCAAATCGGGGTGTTACAACCACTCACTGCAACTAATAAGCAACCAAGTGAGCATGTTCTATTAGAGTGTTGAATACTATCCAAGACTTATGTAGATCCTCTTTTGACTTAGAATTAAGGAATATCAAAGGATTCATTCGTGTAAAGTCTCAGACTCTTGCTGCTGTTGTATTCTCTATTGGATTGGTTGGTGCCATAACCTGCTAATTATTTTGGGTGGTCATGGACTGATCTAACACTGTAAAAGTAACCTGAATTTGACACGGGAGACTGTTCATCCAGAGGGTTTGCTGGAGATAATGGTGGTGCTTATTGATTCCCATTACCATTGCCATTTTCATTTCTTACATTAGTTCTCTTTGGAGGCATTTTTTGTAAAACGTATAGAGCACGAATTAGAAGAAATTTTTTAAATAGAGTTCACACTATATTGGAGGATATGAACATGAAAGAAGTGAAACCTTCCCTAAAATATTTTATAGCTTCTCACTCTTAAGTGTGCTGTATTTCATACCCATGAACAAAACTCTACTTAATGCGACTTTCAAATACCTTAGGATACTTTAAACTCGATGCTCTAATACTAAGTTTGTCACAATCCAAGGCTACCACTTAGTCGTCACCCGGTTCTTAGAATCACAAATGATAACAAGCTAACCCAAGGCCTAGCTTAACACTAAGAATACGGTATAAAGTAAATAACACTATATGAAAGCTAAAGTCTAAATGATATACAAAAATCAAAAGCAAATATTAATGTTAAAATAAAATAAAAATCACTAAACATAACATAAAGCTGAATCTTTATTCTCTGTCTAAAGGCCTCTACTAAGACGAGTTGCTAGGACAAGACCCTAGATAACCCTGACAGTCTGAAACTGAAATAAAATAAAATAAAATACTGATACTAGTCCTCTAATGATGGGGACTCACTAAAGTTTTACTGCTGATGTAGTAGGAGATTATACTATGCACGATCGAGATGCTGAACGTTAGAACCTAGATTATGAGACAATATAGCAGAAAAGAAAGTCCACCATCAATACTTTGAATATACCGAAGATGTGAGATAAGAAATAACTGATATAGGCTGAACATGATGCATGTAATATGATAAAGTGATGCAAGACCAACACTACTAAAAAACCTGTAAAAAGAGACCTCATGGTCTCTTTCCCTGGAAAAGAGACTACAAAAGCAATCTCAATGGATGGTCTCTAAAACATAGATTGTTTTTTGTAATGAGGTCTCTTAAAAGCAACTTTACAAGGTCACTAGACTATTTTTCCAATTTTCCAGAAAAAGACCTAGTGAGGTCTCTAAACTATTTATTATTATTATTCATTAAAGGTGACCTCATAAAGTCTCTATTGGATTTGATTTTTGTATTTTTTTTAATTAAAGAATACCTCATCAGGTGACTATTAATTTTTTTTTTATCATAAATAGTTTATTTCATACATAAGCAACCTCTTGCAGTCTCTTGTTTGAGTGCCTTGAAAATGAAATTGCAAACAAAGAGACCTCCTGAGGTTGCTTTTGTTCATTTGCTAGAAAATGAAAATGCAAACTAACGACCTCATGAGGTCTCTTTTCTGCCAAAAAAAATTGATGGCAATAATAACTTTTACAGATATCTACCATCTTAATTCAATTCAATAATATATACAATCTAATCAACTAAATCGATCTCCAAGAGCTCCTACCAATCAATCAAACTACAACAAACACAAGTACCAAATATCATCCAATGAACACTAAATGAAAATCAACTTTAAAGTACCTTGAAATTGAACAAAAAAAGTTAGAAGTCAAGTTATTTATACAATACTATTGATTAGACTACTCCAAAGTTTTCATGCATTCAAAAACACTTAATAATTCAGATAAACCACCATAAAATAAATAGTTTAGATTATCTAACTTAACACTCAACTTTAACAACACGGCGATGTATACTAGCATAAGAAGAATATCAGCCAAGCAAAGTCCCAAGTGATAAAGGAATTGAATCTTGTGGATGGAGCACGTAAAAGTTGAGAGTTCAACTTGCATGGGGTTCCCTTTAATAGAGGAATTCTATATAGAAAAGAATATTAAGAAAGTTCGGTAAATAAAATCCTAAAAGTAAAGGGTTTCCTTATAAGGAAAGAAGTATGCTTGAAGAAGGAAAAATTTCATAATTATAAATAAATAGAGGGTTTCACAAAGAACCCTGCACACTTACAAAGAGAAAAAGACTGAACACAATCAAATTGAAAGAGTTTTGACTGAAGATACAAGTTCTGCCAGTATAAAGAAATAGATTAACTGACCCGTTCCACAAGATTAAGCTTTACAGTCCATGAGTCCATTTCAATGTATTGTTCTTGTTTCGTTGTAATTTATTGCTTTCATAGATTTTTTATTTATAAACAATATTAAATTGAGTTAACTTTAAGTTGGGATAACTTGAAGTGGGTTCGACAGTCAAGGGTGATTGTTGAGTTATAGGAATTAGAGGTTATAATCCCTAGTCGTTGAGCTGTAGAATATAGAGTTTATAATTTCTTATTGTTAAGGTATAAGAACTCGAGTTTATAATTTCTAGTTGTTGAGTAATAGGAATTAAAGTTTATAATTCCTAGGTTGCAAGCTTTAATATAAATTTTTGAAGGCTCCTTATTTTAATGGAGTTTAGGTTAAATCCTGTAGAGGTGCAGGTCGTAGTTTTACCCTTTGTAAGTTGGGGTTTTCCATGATAAATTATAACATTGTTACTTTATTTGCTTTACTCTATACAATCAAAGTAGACCACAAAGGAACCAATCGAATAATATGTTCCTTAGGTAAATTTAGGGGGTGAGAATTCTAACAATTTGTATTACAGCGAGGTGTCTTAATAGAATCTAATAACTTAACACAAGATCATAATAATTTATGCACCTTCTCTTAGACACGATCAATGAAAATACATCAATAAAGCACCACCATTTAATGGACAATATTATTCATAGAGGAAGGCAAGAATGAAAGATTTTCTTCAAGAAGAGGATTATAAACTTTGGACCAAAGTCATTGATGGTCCGATATTTCCAATAAAAAATGATTTGAGAATAAAGATATTACTAAACCCAAGTTGAGCACAATGAAGTTGATTACAAAATGCTTGGAAAACATGCGAAGGCCAAATGCATCACTGTTTGTGGACTTGGACCTGATGAATTTAACCGTATCTCAGGTTATTCTAAGGCCAAGAAAATTTGGGATACACTGGTAAGTTCCCAAGAAATAACTACTCAAGTAAGGAATTTCAAAATTGATATGCTATGTTTTGAGTATGAAACCTTCAAGATGGAGAGCGATGAGTCACTTCAAGACATGATTACAAGACTCACAACCATATGGTATCTCTAGGAAAAGTTCATACCACCAAGAAACTAGTAGGTAAGGTACTTAGAACTCTTCCAAAGTCATGAAAAATAAAGGTCACTTATATTAGAGAAGCCTAGTATGTAACCACTAGGACCAAAGATGAGTTGATTGGAAAATTGAAGACCTATGAGATGAACATAGATGACTTCAAAAGGGTTGAAAAAAGTAAGAACATCATACTAGATTTCAAAACCACTGAGAGTGAATATTTAGATCTTGTTGATAAAGATGTGAATGTGATCACTAGGATCTTCAAAAAGATATTTAAGGTAAAAAAGCAAAAAAGAAATAAAAGAAAAGGGAGAAATTTGACAATAAAAGGAATAAAGATATTGCAAGGACTATGGTAGCTTTTTTGGGATCAGGTTTTGACGAGTCAGATGATGAACCCATAGATGAAATTGCCCTGATGTCTATGGAGGATCCAAAATCATATCCAAAATCAGACTCTGAAAAAAGAGGTAAAAATTCTTGACTTTAAAAAAAAGCTGAAGTTTTTTTCTAAGAAAAAATTATCTTTCCTAATGATTGCTTTCATAGATAATTTTATGACTTAAATAAAATCAAAGATCAATTATTTTCTTCCTAAATTAGTCTAAAGTATGAATATATTAATCTTGAAAAAATCAAAATTAGACTAGAAAAAGAAAAATAATCCTTAAACAGGTAGGTCCCAACAACTTGATTTATCTATCTTGCCCCCAAATTCTAAAATTTTAAAATTTAATATTACTAGAAAAGAAAATTTAGATAAGTAATGATTTGATTATACGTGAATAGTATCTAAAAGGGTTTAAATATGATTTTTTCTCTGAAAAGAAGAAATTTAAGATATTGAATCTTAAACTGACTAAAACTAAGTATGAGCTTGAAAGAGCTAATAGATGGACTCAATTTTCAATGATTGTTATTTATTTTAATAATAGAATACATAGTGATAAACATGAAATAGGTTTTTTTAAAGAAGCTCCAGAGAAAAACTCTGATCTATACACATACTATGGTAATACTGACCACATAAGGGTAGCCTGTCCTGCTTTTACAGGTCTGATGAATAAGAATATTGAAGTTGTCTTAAAAATAAAAAACAATCATATTAAGAAAAATGAATTACATTAAAGAAAGAGGTATGTGAAAAAGAAAAACCTTTTTTATGTTTTGCCAAACAAGACCAAAAGAGATCTCTTTCATCATTTTATTCAAAGGAATGGGCCCAAGCTTGCATGGGTTCGTAAAACTAAACTTTGATTTAGTTGTAGATAAAACTAAGAGGAATTAAGCAAAATTGGTACATGGATAGGGCTTTCTAAAGAAATTTGAATAGATATAAATAAAATTTTCTTACTTACTAAAGAAAAGAATGGAGGTAGCCTTTGGAGGAGATTGCCAGACGAAGTTAAATCATAAAGAGTTCAGAAAGAAACAGGTAAAAAGAATAGGTCCTAAAACTAGTAGTGATGCAAAGATGGGATGCGTGGAATCTAAAATTCTATCTTGGAAAACCTCCTGCTATAATGTTCAGTATGAGACTATGTGCTAGGTTTTAAGGTACTCTTAAGTATTTATAGAAGGGATTCAAAAAGATTTTGATATATTTGAAAGGGATTTATGGTATTGGTATCCTAAAGGCATGCAATACCCCATGTTTTGTACTCTAAATTTTTCTCATTAATCGTGCTTACTGCTTAGGGTACGACTCACATGATAAGTCATAAAGACTTATCACAAGTTGTATTGAGCTAATTGTGGTCTAAATAGTAATTTTTCCCTAAGTCCTATCATGGTCATAATTAGGACTATACGAGTCATAAGGTAATGTCATGAATCGTGGTGAGGGACTCGTGACCTTAAAGTGAGATGGCCTAAGGTTGTTGTCTTGGTAACGACTAGACTCCACGAGTCATAGGGTAAGGTCATGAGTTGTAGGGTGGGACTCGTGACCAAACTAGTAAGGTGGCCCTGAGTCACTACCCACGACTCATGACTAGTGACCACGAGTCTTTACCTAACCCGTAGCGATTGGGAGTTAATTTTTTGCCCTTTTTTACTAAGGCAAATGGGTCTTATTTCACTGCTTTTCCACGACCTAAATACACTAAGGGAACTCATTATCTTCAATTACACAAATAAAAAACATAACTCTTTTCTCTAAATTCCTAAGTCAAGAACAAAGCCAGGGTTGCTAGGGGCTGGTTATCTAGGGCTTAAAAGTGTGATTTTTCTCACAATTCTTGATGTTTTAGGGATGTATCTCTTCTCTAAAACTTATCTTATGAAAGACATGTATTTAATCATGGTTTTTGTGAATTAAATTATTGAGTTTTAAATGATGGGTGGGTTTTAAATGGTTGGTACTTGGTTGGTCTTTCCATGGTTTTGGAATTGTTATTCATGCTTTATTTTATGGTTTTTGATCTGAATATGTGCATGGGCATGGTGGATGGGATGGGGGCCATAGATTTCCCCTAAAATTATGGTTTTTGGTTTGGAATTGGTATTAATTCCAACCCACTTATATAATTAATTTTGAAATATGGACAATTACATGGTTTTGCATGCTTTACTAAATCATTGCATTACATTAATGTCTAAACGGATTAAAATAGTTTTGAACGGCCTTGGTGGCCATGGATTGATTTTAAATTGGAACTTTGGAGTATTATGGCTAGTTAGTTTGGTTTGTCATGATAGAATTAGATTCTAAGCATAATTAATTGGTATGACGGTACCATTCGATAAATGCCTAATTGGATGACTCCTTGGTTAAATGTATGAGTTATGTGTAAAATGTTTTAATTTGGGCTTAAAGGGGGATGTGTAGCTCGCCATGAAAGGTTGAGGTCTCGGGCGGACCAATACTAAAAACCATGTTTGCCGGCGTGAGGGCCTTGGTGGTTGTGTGTATAGTTCACACTTTATACATATACATTTTGGAATGGTTGGAGCCTCGATGGCTTTGGCCTTTTCTTGGATTTCTTCGGTTCGTGTGGCTAATATGTGCTGGAGCCCTTTCAGTAGAGAGAGTTAAACCTATATAACCCGTGGGTGCCCTTAGGACGGTTAGAGCTACACAGTCCAGGCTAATGATTTTAAATCTCATGCTAAACCTTGTTTACTGTCCCAGCATCTTATATATATGTATTTATGAATGTATATGAACATGTATATTGAGATTGATTTTGTTTTGGAAGATGACATTATTTTATCCTATCCTGAGTTACATGTTAGCGCTCACCCAGCTAACCATCCCAGGATGCTACATTATTTCATAATATAGGGTTTGAAGACACCTCTTTTACCCTTGTGCAACATTAGGTGGATTTTGGTTTGTCGGTTAGTCCGCGTTGAAATGGTGAGCCTTTATGTTTTGGAAGGCCGAACATTTTATTGCTTTCCTTATGAGTATCAAAATCCCATCATTTTTTTATATTCTAGATTCCTTTTTTGGACATGGTCGGGGGTATGTCCCGACCTAACTTGTATTTTGGTTTAGAGACATTTGTGGACAAAGTGTGGAAATGATTGTTGTTGACTCATAGAGCTCACTTTTGAGTTACATTTACTGCTTTATCTTTATATTATGGATGTCTTCCGCTGTTTATTTGGGTTTTGCTCAGTTGAATAGGATATGAGGGTGGTCTCCGGTCCTCGGTGGACTTGAGATACCTATTATGACTAGGCCTAGGGTCGAGTCGTGATAAGCTTGATATCAGCTGTCACAACCCGAGGCTACCCCCTCGTCACGTCAATGGTGCTTACGGTCCCGAAATACCAAAAGCTAACCCATGAACTGGTACCTACTATGAGCACTGAATATTATGGTAATAAGATGCACATGTGCGGAAATAACTGAATACTGCCAAAGGTTTTAAGTACTGAAATTAATACAATGAAATTCTTAAGCCCAAAATATAAACGAACATACTAAAAATCTAACTAAAAAGATTAACAAATCAAATAACTATCTGAAATATCTGAAAGCCTCTAAAACTGACTGAAAAGAGTTGATGGGAAAGGCCCCAACTAACTCCAAATGAAAACTAAAAGAAAATACTGAAGTAAACTGAACTAAACCACCATGTCCTTGATAGATGAGGACTCACCATGACTACTGATACTAATAGGCTGAGCTGTCTATGTGTGATCAGGAGCTTGAGTATCCAAACCTATGATATTAAACATCATAGCACAAGAAAAGAGTATGTGATCCGTACTTTGAATGTATTGGTATGAGAGATAAGGTTAGACTGATATACATGGGTTTATGAGCATGAACAATAACTGACCGAATGAATATCATGAGGTAACTGAATATAAATTCTTAAAAACTGTGAAATTTATGAATACATGACCAAGTATATAATATAATTCTAAAATAATCTGTAAATTGAAATACTGATAACTAAAAAACTAATAACTGTATGCTATGGTCAGACAATCCTGAAACTGAATTCTATACTGAATAATGGACTGAGACTGTGGGAGGTATCATCTAACCGACATGCCCCGATCTGAGCTAATTTGGTCCAATCCGTGACCCCAGTTGGAAGGGTGTTAGTACCTTTCCACGAGTACTAACAATGGTTGTGTGGATCCACTGAAGTAAAGTCTTGAAGGACTAAAGAGTCACCCTCTACTGGCAGGTACCCTGGTAAGTAGGTTAATATCTCAAACCTATGATGGCTACATAGTTCTAGAATATAGGTATTGCTACTAAGACTCACTCCCTCAACTAGAAGGTGAGTCCCCATCCCTGGGTTCGCTCGGTGCTAAATCGTACTCCCAACTGAACTGACTCAGATTACTAAACTGATCTAAGTTTGACTGATATGATAACTGGATGAACTTATAATGCTCATATATATTTGAAACCATTATAGAACTACTAAAATTTTGTAAATATCTAAGTAACGGGTATTCATAACCCTTTAAGACTCAATAGCAATAACAATAGGACCACATGAAAGCTTTGAAACCATAGAAGGGGATCATTGTTCAATAGTCAACACTTAGGCATTTCATCAAACACATGAGGGTCATAAGTTAAAGCATGGGAATGGTTAAATCATATGATAATAACATAATTACAATATTAAAACCATGGATTAAAGAGTTAACATGCGAATAATCATCATCCAAACGTGTCAAGGGTGAATTGCAACGAAAACACATGGTAAACATGATTCGAAATCAAAGTTCATATGAGCTTCATGGATATAATTCATAATAACATGTAAAAACCATAATTGAAACTTAAAAACAGATTCTTGGACTCCATGGGTGAAAAAGGCCCATGGATGAACATCAAACATACCTTAAAGCTTTAATCTTGAAAGAGGATTTACTTTTCTTGAACGTTCTTGGATTGGGACGCATAATTTCTTGGTTTTCTTGAAGGGAAGATGCTTGAACATGATGAACTAGGGGAAGGGTTAGGGTTTAGTTTAGAGAGAAAGTGAGGAATTTGGGCATATAATTCCTTAACTGAAGGTTAATCCCCTGTTTTTATGGATTGGGGCGATGGGAAAAGACAAAACTGCCCCTCTGATATTTAAATTCGTAACTGAAATACCGAATTGAGCATCAATGTGATGAACTCTTCATCGCTATACCCACCGCGATGCGATGCAGTCGCGGTGAGGTATTGGAAACAAAATCCAAATGTGCCTCAATCCTCATCCAAAAAATACAAAACTTCTCCGGGACATGCTTCTTACACCCTTGAACATGAATTAACTCAAAAACTTATGTCTCAGGGTCGAGAAGGTCACTTTAAAAATCATTAAAGTTAAGAGGCCAAACATAAAACTAAGTCCCCAACACTTAGCTAAATTTTCACGTTCTAAGCCTCTTATGCATGCACTATAAGCTGAACTGAGCTAAGACTAATATGGGGTATTACAATATCTCTCCCTTGGAAACATTTATCCTCGAATGAGACTTATTAAGCTAAGAATACTGAAGGAATAGAAATCATATATTGAATATGAATAACTGAACACATGGTTACATGACTAAGTCTAAAACATGACACATGAATGAACTGATTCGTGAGTGAATGCAATGATAGAAAGATGATTATATAGCTGGAACTAAGAATTGAAAAGAGATAATCTAAGGAAAACTTTTACCTTAAACTGGGTCTAAGTTTGCGGAGAAAAGATGAGGGTACTTGGTACACATGTCTACTTCTACTTCCCAAGTGGCTCCCTCAACAGACTGATTTCGCTAAAGAACTTTGACCAAGGGAACTTCCTTGTTCCTTAGTCTTTGAATCTAGCAGTCAAGGTTTTCAACTGGGATTTCTTCATAAGAAAGGCTTTCCTGAACATTCGTGCTTTCTAAAGGGACTACTATAGTTGGGTCACCAATATACTTCTTTAACAAAGAGACATGGAACACTGGATGCGCTGATGCTAAATCTGCAGGCAACGCAAGCTCATAAGCTATATTTCCAAATGGTTCAAGATCCTGTAAGGGCCAACATATCAGGGACTGAGCTTCTATTTCTTGCCAAATCTCTTCACTCTCTTCATGGGAGAGATTTTAAAATAGACTAAGTCACCGACCTCGAACTCAAGATCTTTCTTTCTCACATCTACATAGATTTTTGTTAGCTTTGGGTTGTCTTAAGTTCCTCTCTGATTAACTAAACTTTCTTTTTCATATTAAATACTGAATCTGGCACTATCAATGCAGTTTCACCTACCTCAAGGCAACCAATAGGAGATCTAAATCTCCTATCATAAAAAGCCTCAAATAGAGCAATCTGAATACTGTAATGATAATTGTTATTGTAGGCAAACTTAATTAAAGGCAAATGATCATACCAACTACCCTTAAAGTCAATAACACATGCTCTCAATATGTCCTCTAGGTCCTGAATGGTCCTCTCTGCCTGAAGACGAACTTGGGTACCAAGACCCTTCTGAAAAACTTTCCAAAAGTGAGAGGTAAACTAAGTACCTCCATCTGAAATGATAGACAACGGGACTCCATACAATCTAACCAACTCTCTAATATAGAGCTTGGCATAGTCCTCTACTGTATAGGAAGTATGAATTGGCATAAAATAGGCTGATTTGGTTATTCTGTCTTCAATAACCCATATCAAATTATGCTGACGACGCGAACAGGGCAATCCTATTACAAAATCCATGTTCACCTCTTCCCACTTCTAAATAGGAATGTGGAACTCCTGCATTGTGCCACTAGACCTCTGGTGCTTAACCTTAACCTACTGAAAATTAGGATACTTATCTTCGAACTCCACAATATCCCTCTTCCTACCACTCCACCGATAGATTTCCCATAAATCACGATACATCTTTGTGGCTATTGGATGAATAGAATAACACATACCATGCGCTTCTGCAAGGATTCATTGTCTCAAACCATCTACACCCAACATACACAACTAACCCTGGAATCGTCATCTCCCCCTTAGAAGAAAACCTCTACCTTCTGATCTCTAACTGTTTCCTTCAACTTAACCAGACTGGAATCCCTATCTTGCTTCTCCTTCACTTCGGCAACCAAAGAAGATTCCAAACTATTCTAAACCCCTACATTACCCTAAGATGAATCCACCAACCGTACACCTAATATAGCAAGTTGATGAACCTCTCTGACTAATTGTTTGTTATCATCCTCTACATGAGCAACACTACCCATGAATAATTCACTAAGGGAATCTGCCACTACATTGGTGTAGCTCGGATGATACGAAATACTTATATCATAATCTTTCAACAATTATAACCACCTTTTCTAATGGAGATTTAAATATTTCTGTGAAAATACATACTGCAAAATTTTGTAATCCATGAACATATCAACATGAACCCCATACAAATAATGCCTCCAAAATTGTAAGGCAAACACAACAATTGCCAACTCAAAATCATGGGTAGGGTAATTATTTTTATGGGATTTAAGCTATCAAGAGGAGTAGGCTATGACCTTACCTCTTTGTATCAAAATACTACCCAAATCAACTCTAGAAGCATCATAGTAAACAACAAACCTATGTGAACCATATGGCAAGGTTAGAACTGGGGCTGAGGTGAGTCGAGTCTTCAACTCCTGAAAACTCTTCTCACAAGAATCTGACTACTGCAACTTGACTTTCTTCTGAGTCAATCTGGACACGGGGGATGCAATAGACGAAAACTTTCAACAAACCGTCGATAATAGCCATCTAAATCCAAGAAACTCTTGATATCTGATGGAGAGATGGGACTGGGCCAGTTTCTCACTACTTCAGTCTTTTGAGGGATAACTCTAATGCCATCATAGGAAATAATATGTCCAAGAAAAGCTATTGATATTAGCCAATATTCGCACTTACTGAATTTGGTGAACAACTGATGGGCTCTAAGAGTTTGCAATATAATTTTGAAGTAGTCTGCATGATTATTTTTGTTATGGGAATAGACAAGACTATCATTAATGAAGACTATGACAAACATGTCCAAGTACTGCTTGAACACTCGGTTTATCAAGTCTATAAAGGCTACTGGGGCATTCATTAGTCCAAAAGACATAACTAGAAACTTGAAGTGACCATACTGAGTTTTGAAAGCTGTTTTCAAAATGTCATATTCTCTGAGTCTGAGCTGATGTTAGCTGGATTTGAGGTCTATCTTAGAGAAATAAGTGACACCCTGAAGTTGGTCAAACAAGTCATTAATTCTGGGAAGTAGGTACTTATTCTTGACTGTGACTTTGTTCAACTGACAATAATCAATATATATTCTAAGAGAACTATCTTTTTTTGCATGAAAAGGACTGGAGAACCCTATGGAGAATAACTGGGCCTGATGAATCCCTTATCTAAGAGGTCTTTCAACTGTTATTCCAACTCCCTAATCTTAACTAGAGCCATTTTGTAGGGTGGAATAGAGATAGGCTGGGTATCTGGAAGAAGGTCTATTTCAAAGTCAATTTTCTTTTTGGGAGGAACTCTGGGAAGATCTTCAAGGAACACATCTGGAAATTTGCTTACTATAGAAATGGACTCAAGACTGAAAGTCTCAGAATTAGAGTCTTTGACTTGGTTAATATGGTAAACAACCCCTTTGGTATCATTTTTCTTTCTCTAAGGTACAAAACAAGTTGACCCCTAAACGCTGAAGTACTACCCTTCCATTCAAGGACTAGTTCATTCAAAAACTGAAATAGACAACTCTGTTTCTACAATAAACTGAAGTATAGCATGAGTGGAGCCAATCCATGCCAAGAATGACAATCAAAATTAGTTATCTTTAACTCCACAAGGTCTACTAAAGTGAATTTCTGAGATACTGTAATTGAGAAATTTTTGTGTACCTGTCTGGCTAGAATAAATTTCCACATTGGGGTAGACACTAAAAAAGGCTCTACTAAAGTTTTAGGACTGACACCAAAATTAACAGTTGTGTAAGGGGTTACAAAAGAAAGTGAAGCTTCAGAATTTAACAAAGCATAAATATATAAATGGAAGACCTGTAACATACCTGTAACCACTTTAGAAGAACTTTCCTGATCTTGTCGGGATTGGAGTATATATAGTCTGTTTGGGCGCTGACCATTGGTAGCATTGGAAGTGGCACCCTACTAAGTTGGGCGACTGAATTGAACTGGGGGATGGTTGGACTGAACCTGTTGACCACTCTTTGGTCATTCCCTAACTCTATGGCCTCGCTTGACACACCCAAAGCACATATCACTGTCGTCTCTACACATAACTTGATTCTTTCTACTATATTTTTGGCAAAGAGGTTTAGTGCGACTACTGTTTACACTGCCATAGGACTTAGATCCTAGCTCTCTATCCTGATTATTATTTCTGAACTTTGGCACTAGAGCACTAGATGAAGACAAAGTTGGGGATGAAGATTTTTGATAGAATTGAGGACAGTTACCACCCTTCAAACTCTGCTAAGCAAAGTTAAAGCTACCTATCCTAGCCCTCTTATTCCCTCTTTCTTTCTTCTTAAGCTTTTCTCCTTAATCTGTTGAGCATGGACCATAAGCCTAGATAAGTCTATCTCCTTATTAAACATTGTGGTCCTATACTCCTTGACCATACTATCAGCTACACCAGAGACAAACTTACTCATCCTAGACTGGTTATCATCCACCATCGAAGGAGAATACCTGGCTAATTGGGTAAACTTAAGCGACTACTCCCTCACACTCATGTTACCCTGTTTCAAATTTATTAACTCCTACACCTTAGCTTTCCTCAACTCTAAAGGGAAGAGCCAATCTAAAAAGGGTTTGCAGAACTCCTCCTACTCTACAAGCCCTGCATCTATGCCTCTATCCTTTTTCACTGCTTATAATAGGTGTGAGCTACATCCTGCAACTGGTAAGCATCCAACTCTACAGTCTTACTAGATATGACACCCATAAAGTTAGTCACCTTCTAAACTATATCAAGAAACTCCTGTGGATCTTCGTAAGACTTGGATCCCATAAACAAGGGCAGGTCATTTGGGTGAAGCCCCAAATCCTAGTTGCAGTGGTATTAGCCACTGGATTGGCTGGGATAGCAGCTTGATGATTATTCTAAGCTTCTACCAAGTGAGCTAAAATAGTGAATACAACTTTGAACTCGGCATAAAAATATGTTCATTCAGGGGATCTTCCTAATTAGGCGAAGGTGCGGGGTAATTCCTATTTCTTCTTCTATTATTCTTTTTAGGAGGCATGTTTAGTAAACAGAAGGAATATTGAATTAGAAAGAGAGTTTAAATTGAGATCATGCTCATTTGCACGATATAAAGACTGAAAGAAGGAAAACTTTTCCTAAAACGTCTTATAGCCTCCTTTCCATAAGTGTGGCGTGCTTCACACCCATGCACAAGACTCTACTCAATGCAACTTTCAGACTTTCTAGGAAAGTTTAAAACCTTAAGCTCTGATACCAAGTTTTTTCATCACCCAAGGCTACCCCTAGTTGCGACAACGATGCTTACGGTCCTGAAAGACCACAAGCTAACCCATGAACTAGTACCTTCTGTGAGAATTGGATATTATGGTAATAAGATACACATGTGTGGAAATAACTGAATAATGCCAAAGGTTTTAAGTACTAAAGTTAATACAATGAAATTCTCAAGTCTGAAATATAAATGAATCTACTAAAAATCTGACTGAAAAGATTAACAAATAAATCAACTATCTGAAATGACTGAAAGATTTTAAAACTGATTGAAAATAGTTTATGGGATGGACCCAACTTACTACAAATGATAACTGAATAAAAATACTAAAATACTAAAGTAAATCAAAATAAACCACCATGACCTTGATAGATAAAGATGAAGACTCACCACAACTACTATTGTTGATAGGCTGAGCTGTCTACATGCAGTCAGGAGCCAGAGCGTCTGAACTTGTGATATTAAACATCATAGTACAAGAAAAGAGTATGCGATCAGTACTTTGAATATACTGGTATAAGCGATAAGATTAGTCTGATATGCATGGGTTCATGTGCATGAATAATAACCAACTAAATGAATAACATAAGGTAACTAAATATAAATACATGAAAATTATAAAATCTGTGAATGGATGACAAAGCATATAATTTGATTCTGAAATAATCTGTAAACTAAAATACTGAAAACTAAATAACTAATAATTGTATGCTATGGTCAGACAAACCTAAAACTGAATTCTATACTGAATACTGGACTGAGACTGTAGGAGGTATCATCTAATCTACATACCTTGATCTGAGCTAATTGGTTCCAACCTGTGACCCTAGTTGAAAGGGTGTTAGTATCGTGCCATGGGTACTAACAATGGCTGTGTGGATCCAATAAAGTGAAGTCATAAAGGACTAAAGAGTTACCCTCTGTTGGCAGGTGCCCTGGTGAGATATGTGTCAACCCTCAACCGACAGGTTAACATCTCAAACCTACGTTGGCTATGTAGTTCTGGAATTCAGGGATTACTATTAACACTCACACCCTCAACTGAGAGGTGATCCCCTATCCCTAGGTTTGCTCGGTGCTAAATCCTACTCCCAACTGAACTGACTCGGATCACTGAACTGATCTAAGTTTGACTGATATGATAACTAACTGAACTGATAATGCTCATACATATCTGAAACTATTTTAGAACTATTGAAATTCTATAAATAGCTAAGTAACGGGTATTCATAACCCTCTGGGACTCGATAGTAATAACAATAGGACCACATAAAAGCTTTGAAACCATAGAAGAGGATCATTTTTCAATAGTCAACACTTAGGCATTTTATCAAACATATGAGGGTCATGAGTTAAAATCATGTGATAGTAACATAATTGCAATATTAAAACCATGGATTAAGGAGTTAACATGCGAATAATCATCGTCCAAACGTGTCAAGGGTGAATTGCAATGAAAACTCATGGTAAACATGATTCAAAATCAAAGTTCATATGAGCTTCATGGATATAATTCATAATAACATGTAAAAACCATAATTTAAACTTAAATATGGATTCTTGGACTCCATGGGTGAAAAAGGCCCACGGATGAACATCAAACATACCTTAAAGCTTTTATCTTGAAAGAGGATTTACTTTTCTTGAACGTTCTTAGATTGGGATACATAATTTCTTAGTTTTCTTGAAGGGAAGATACTTGATATTAATGAACTTGGGGAAGGTTTAGGGTTTAATTTAGAGAGAAATTGAGGAATTTGAGCATATAATGCCTTAATTGAAGGTTAATCCCATGTTTTTATGAATAGGGGCAATGGAAAAAGACAAGACTGCCCTTCTAGAATTTAAATTTATAACTAAAATACCGAATTGAGCATTACCGCAATGCGATGAACTCATCTTCGCTATACCCTCTGCGATGCGATGCAATTGCGGTGAGGTGTTGGAAATAAAATTCAAACATGCCTTAATCTTCGTCCGAAAAATCCAAAACTAACTTGAGACATGCTCCGTACACCTATGAATATGAATTAACTCAAAAACTTACATATTAAGGTTGGGAAGGTCACTTTATAAATCATTAAAGTTAAGAGGCAGAAAATAAAACTAAGTCCCCAACACTTAGCTAAATTTTCAAGTTCTAAGCCTCTTATGAATGCACTATGAGCTGAACTGAGCTAAGAATAATATGGGGTATTACATTAGTGCATATGTTGGGGGTCATTGGGTGTCCACAAATCCGTTTTGAGTAGAGTACTTTTTATGGGTGTGAGCGTACCATACTTATAAAGGGAAGGACACGACATTTAAGAATGTTTCTCTTTTTTGTATTCTATTTTGGGCTATAGAGTCTAGGGTCATGGAATTTCTACAACTGCTGGTTTGATCACATTTCAGATCATGCCTCCTTAAATATTTGATATTTGTAGGAACTCTGCTGGAACCTATACCCCACCAGAAGGCAATGTGGAGGAGACTCGCCCTATTTATAGAGTGCAGACCTGGTCTAGGGTCCCACTCCTGATTGTGCTACTCTATTTGTAGTTCTACTAGTCCCCACTAGTCCTTCTCTAATTGGTGACACTCATTCTCAGTCACCTCAAGGAGATTCCTCTAATGTAGAGTTCTATCATTCTATTTATCTCTCCTCAGTTGGTGACCTCCTAGACTCACAGTCAGGTCAGGGTGGTTCTGTTACTCCTTCTTCAAAATTTACTTGAGTTGCTCAGTTCATGAGGTTGAATCCCCCAACCTTCATTAGCTCTAAGGCGGAGGAGAATCCTCAAGGACTTATTAATAAGATGGAGAAAATCTTTTGGGCGATGCATGCCTCTAATTTTAAGGGTGTAGAGTTTGTTGCATATCAATTGAAAAATATGGCATATCAATGGTGTGAGGAGTGGGAATTGTCAAGGGATGATGACGCTGAGCATGCTATATAGGAGGAGGATGAGAGTGAAGGAGTATGCCTTGAAATTTCATTAGTTTTCTCGCTATGTTTTGGAGTTAGTGTTTAGTACGAGGGCTAGCATGAGAAAGTTTACTTCAGGTTTGTCTCGTGACTTTGTATTGGAGTGTAAGGCTTCGATGTTCAACAATGATATGGATTTATCTAGATTTGTGGTTTATATGCAATATGTGGAGGAGAAAAAGAAGAAACATGTAGAAAAGAGAGAGAGACAGAATAAGAAGTTCAAATATTTAGAGTAGGGTGGGGTTAGCAGAATAGTGGGACAGATGGTAGATAGTGGAGCATGAAAAAGGCTTGCAAAAACTTTTGTTCGTATTTTCCATCTAGTGCTCCTTATCCTAAGTCATCTGGTGATCTTTGATATCAGATTAGTAGTGTTTCTAAGGCACAAGATGCCCAGTCTCAGGCTAGTGGAGCTCAGTTAGCCCCATCGTATCCTCCTTGTAGATTTTGTGTTCATCTTCACCGGGGTTGTTATGATGAGGAAAGAAATTGGTGCTTTAACTATGGTCAGCTTGGTCACATGCAACAGGATTTTCCTATGGCTAAGGTAGCCACTGGGGATAATAAATTTTCAGTCGCCACTTGTTTGGCTTGTGTGCCAAAGGGTGCTACTTCTAGTATCGACACTGGCTGGAATTATCTATATGCCCTTGACACTCATCAAGAGTCTGAGGCATCTCCCGATGTTATTACTGGTACGTTACAACTCTTCTCTCGTGATGTGTATTATTTGCTTAATCTGGGGTTTACCCTTTCCTATGTGACTCATATGTGGCTATGTATTTTGGTTTTGGCTTTAAAAGTATTTCTAACCCCTTGTTTATGGCTACTTCGGTGGGTGATTCTATTATGGCTAGAAAGATCTATAGGGGTTGTGTGGTGTCTGTCTTTTATAAAGAGATATTGGTGGATTTGGTAGAGCTTGATATAGTAGATTTTGATGTGATCCCGGGGATGGACTGGCTTCATTGTGCTATGCTTGTTTGGATTGTAGGACTTAAAAGGTCATTTTCCAATTCCCTAATGAACTGGTAATTTAATGGAAGGGAGTTCCTTAGTGCCTAAAGGGAGGTTCATTTCTTATCTTAGAGCTCAGAAGTTGATTTTCAAGGGGTGTCTATATCATTTAGTTTGAGTTAAATAATCTAATTATGATGGCTCATTTTTGCGATCTTTCCCTATTATTTATGATTTTCCCGAGGTATTTCCTGATGATCTTCTTAGTATTCTGCCCAATAGAGAAATATAATTTTTGTTTAATCTTCTAGTAGATACCTATCATATTTTTATCCCTTCGTATAGGATAGCTTCGACTGAGTTAAATGAGCTTAAGGAGCAGTTATAGGATCTTTTAGATAAAGGTTTCATCCACCCTAGTGTTTCTCCATGGGGTGCCGTTGTGCTTTTCTTGCAAAAAAAGATGGGTCTCTTTGGATGTGTATAGAATATCGACAGTTGAGTAAGGTAATGGTGAAGAATAAGTATCCTCTTCCTAGGATATATGATCTTTGACCAGCTTTAGAGTGCTAGATGATTCACTAAGATTGATCTTCGCTCTGTCTATCATCTGCTGAAGATTAGGGAGATTGATATCCCTAAAATTGCCTTTTGAACTCAATATGATCACTATGAGTTTTTGGTTATCTAATTTGGATTGAATAATGCTCTGGCTGCTTTTGTAGATCTTATGAACTGGGTGTTTAGACAGTTTTTAGATCTGTTTATGATAGTTTTTATTAATGATATCTTGGTGTATTTTAAGAGTGGGAAGGATCATACAAATTACCTTTGAATTATGTTGCAGACCCTTAAGGATCAAAGGTTATACACGAAGTGTTCTAAGTGTGAGTTTTGGCTGAATACTGTGAATTTTCTTGGACATGTTATTTTTAGCGAGGGGATCAAGGTGGATCCACAGAAAGTTGAGGTGGTTAAGAAGTGTCCTAGAACTATGACTCCAACCGATATTCAGAGTTTCTTGGACTTGGATGGGTATTATAGGAGGTTTTTGGAGAGTTTCTCTTCTATTATTGCCCTATTAACGAAGTTGACTTAGTAAAAGGTGAAATTTTTATGGTTCGATGCATGTGAGGGTATTTTTGAGAAGTTGAAGGATAAGTTGACTTTAGCATGGGTTCTGACCTTACCCAAGGGTACTGATGAATTTGTGGTGTATTATGATACGTCCCATGTAGGACTGGGTTGTGCTTTGATGCAGCATGGAAAGGTGGTGGTCTATGCTTCTAGGAAGCTTAAGGTCCACGAGAAGAATAATTCGACTCATGATTTAGAGATGGCGGTTGTGGTTTTTGCTTTGAATATTTGGTGCCATTATTTGTATGTGTTCATGAAGACATCTATTCAGATCATAAAAGCCTACAATATGTGTTTACTCAGAAGGAGTTGAATCTCCGATAGAGGTGATGACTTGAGTTGCTAAAGAACTATGATATGAGTCTTTACTACCACCCAGGTAAAGTTAATGTGGTTGCTGATGCTCTTACCAGGTTGTATATAGGGAGCTTATCCAATATTGATGAGGAGAAAAGAGGATTAGTGAAGTACATTCAGAGATTGGCTAACTTGGGAGTTTATCTTTTGAACTCTGAGGATGGAAGGGTAATTATGCAAAAGGTGGTTAAATTATCTCTCGGTGCTGAGATAAAGGAGAAGTAGACTTTGGATCCTAGTGTTATACAAATTAAAGATGATATGGGACGATAAAATATTATGGCCTTTGAGATTGGTGATGATGGTATTCTGAGGTATCAAGGTATGTTGTGTGTTCCTGATGTTGATGGACTGCATGAAAGGATTTTCGCTAAGGCTCATGAGTCAAGGCATACAGTTCATCTAGGTTTGACAAAGATGTATCATGATTTGAAAGAGATTTACTAGTGGAACAATATGAAGAGAGATATGGCAAACTTTGTAGCTAAGTGTATGGTCTGTCAGCAAGTAAAGGTTAAGCACTTGAGGCCCAGTTGTATGTCTCAAGAGATAGAGTTGCTTGTGCAGAAGTGGGAGATGATTAATATGGATTTCATTATGGGTCTTTTGCGGTCTCGTAATTGGTATGATTTGATTTGGGTCATTATGGATAGGATGACTAAGTCTGCTCATTTCTTGTCCGTGAGGACCACCTTTTCTGAAATCTGTACCTGTACACTACATAATATCTGAAATAAATGTGAAAACTTGCCATAAGGTTCAACACATCTATACATACTCAAAACTGAAAACTGAATACTAATACATCCGTCTGAAAAGCCTCTAAACTGTCTGAACTGTGGAGTTGATGGGACAGATCCCCAACTAACTTCGTCAACTGAAAATAAACAAAATCTGAAACAATAATAGTAAACTGAGATTCGTCCTTGAAAGAAGAGGACTCACTGCTACTGCTACTGACGGGGATTAAACTGCTGAGGATAATCTGGATCCTGTGCCTTTGAACCTATGGTGTCAAATAAAACACCAAAGCGCAAATGGGTCAGTACAGAAATGTACCGAGTATGTAGACGAGGTAGGCTAATGCAAGGGATCATGCATGCACAATATCTAAACTGAATAATCATGAAAGATGCCGCATAAGAATGCATACAAGAATGCACAAAACATGAACATAATCATCGCAACTCTAGATACTGAAACTTGCATACCACTTTACTGCAGACTGAACTTACTACTAACACTGAGATCCTGAATCACTGACTCCTCTGATACTGATAACTGAGGATCTAGATGTGCTTACATCAAGGACTGTACTCTGAGCTTACTGCTTTCGACTAACAAAATTAGAGATCAAATTTGCTAACAGATTATTATGGAAGCGATTATCAATGATAAGAAGTATGATTATATCTGAATCTGTTGACAAGAATATTCAATAGAAATATAATACTGTGATCAAGCCTGTCTGGCGGCATATCTCTAAATATGATATCAATCAACTGTATATGTGACCAAGCCTATCTTTCGGGATAGTCCATGAATCAACGAAACTATTTGAGTTCCTCATAAAGATAAATGACTGTATCTGACAGTCCTGATTTCTGAAGATTAATTTTGAAATTAAGAATGAATCTGAAACTAAAACTGTGAGAAGTAGTCACTTAACCGACATGCCCCAACCTACCACAGGTGGGGTCCAACCTCTACCCTCGATTGGGAGGGTGCCAATACCGTGCCACGGGTAAAGACATTATCTTTATGTGCATTATCGTTATGTGACCCTTATCTATCAGGTGATCAAATGAGAATGATGGAGCCCTCATCTAACAGGTCAAGCCACCTCATCTACCCTCATCTAACAGGTATGATATCTCTCATCTACCCTCAACTAGTAGGTATGATGTCTCAACCTACGCTGGCTATGTAGTTCTGGAGCACAAAGATTGCATCTAAGAATCATACCCTATACTAGTAGGTGAGTTCCCATCCTTGAGCTCGCTCGGTGTTAATTTCTACTCCCAAATGAAAGACTCTAACTGAATTCTTAACTGAGCACAACTAAACTAAATTTGATACTGATCATGTTTCTCAAAAGATCTAACTGAGTTACACTGAGATTACTTAGTTCCGTATCTAACAGAAAAGACATCGAATCATAGTATCTGACTGACGATATAGAGCTTGAATAGATTACTCAGATCACTTCTGAGATTAGAATTAAATCACTTGAATACTATTAGATCTGAGCTAATTACAGGACTAAGGCTAGATTACTAGCGATACAGAGATTACAGTTATTCCTGAGATTACCGAGCTTTCTTAAGTTCCACACTTGTCTGAGGATGCAGAGTTCTATAGTTCATTGAGTTCTAAGAATCATGGTTCAACTGGAATTGTCAAGAAACTGACACGGGCTCTAGACAATATCTCTATTTTCGGGTATAAATACCCCCAGGACTCGATAGCATAAAAGTAAGCATCATCATTTATTCATCATCACAAGCATTCATGCATCATCACAATCATTCAAGCATCTTCACAAGTAATTCAAGAATCATGCCATATGTTTATTTCCACAGTCATTAAACATCACCTCAAGCATTTAAGGATCTCAAACGTCTATTCATCATCACAGTCGCCAAGGAGTCACTTTAAGCATCTCGAAATCATAATTATATAATAACGTAGGGGAAATATGCTACTAGATTGTACTCCCTTCAAAAAGGTTTTACCTCAACTATTTCATACCTATATCAATCTTGACATGTATTTGAATATCCCATGGCTTGGGGGGACTTCATACTATCACGTCATAACTTACTTGCTAACCACTTAGCATGTATTAAAAGCTTAAAATATATCAAGAGCACATAATTGGGGGAATTTACAACCATCATATCTCGACTTGTTCACTAGGGTCTTTTAACAACCACTAGATATGACCGATTTTACACCTACTTGAGAATTTCATGCTATTTTGGCACATTTCACTCACTAAGGCATTTTATCAAACACTTAGCATGCATAGACTAGCTCACAATTTGGGGTTTCCTATTCAACATACTATAGTGGCCCTTATGCTTCACCTAAGCTCTTTATCAAACCTATGGGAACTTTCTTCACTTATTCAACCATTTCTATACCCAAAAGTCATGAACACATCACATGAAAAAAAACTTCAAGAGGGTCTATTACAAACATCACTTGAATTCCACATACTAGGGTCAAAGCTCATAAATTTTGTAGGCAAACATAAATCAAAACTCAACAATACATTAAACATCCATTTTAACTCATACAAATCATTAACAACTCATTAACATAAAAATCTTTTAGTTTTTAAAAAGGGTTGTTGAACTTCTTGGATGAAAGGGACCCAAGAATCAACATCTACATACCTTAACCTTTGAAATTGGATGAACTTTAGTGCTTGAAACTTTATTCACACTTGAAATAAATAAATTCTTGAAGCCCACACTATGAGGAACTTGATTCTTGAAGAAACCTTGAAGAATTTATGGATGAATTTTGGAAGATTAGGGTTCTTGAATGAAACCATAGATATTCTTGAGAGAATTAGAAAAGAAAATGATTGAATTAGGGTTTGAATGAGGGTTCCTCATATTTATAGAGGCTCAAAAAAGTGGGAAATGACCAAAATACCCTTGCAAAAATGCCCTTGCATTGCTGGAAAAATATACTTGACCCCATCCGTGACAGGCTGTTAGGTCCATGATAGGCCGTCACGAATGGTCATCACAAAAGGGGTCCAAATTCTTGATTTTCTGCCCAGGGCTGACGACGTCGTCAGAAATATCATCAGAATGTGATGATGTCGTAAAAAAGGTCATCAAAAATGTGATATCCCATAAGAAACATCGTCAGAAATGTGATAGCCTGTCAAAAATCTCATCACCATTTTCTAGCTTGACATGCTGGAATAAAATGGGGATAACTTTTTGATACGATATCAGATTTAGGCAAAATTAGTATCGTTGGAAATCTAATTCAAAGATATTTTATTTCATATATAGAAAGAAACTCAGTTCTTCATATACAACAAGTTATGGTCGATTGAATTTGACCCAAATTTTTATGGTCACTAAAACTTGAACGATAGGAAATCTTTCAACTGACCATGAGTTAGGGGATCTCTATTGTCTTAATTCATACTCAAATAAATTACCACACGATTCAAAGTATTTCATACTTGGGAGGATATTTTTGAAACATTTTAACTCGGCTTTTCGCTTTACCAAATACGCTCTAAGGCTCAGACTGGAAGAGGATTTTGTGGGGCATTACAATAAGGTATGTGTAACGCCCTGAGTCTATAAACCGGATGATACACGGTGCGTATGACCCCAAAGGACCAAAAGCTACCCCTGACTGATATCTTCTGTGAGCACTGAAACATGATACTGTAATGAATGCAGAAAAATAGGCTGAAATGCCATAAGGTTCAAAATCTATAAATACTGATAAAGTGTATCAACTAAGATAAAAATATGTAAAACTAAACACTATCTGAATACTAGTCTAAAAAGCCTCTAATCTAAAACTATCTGAAATTGGAGTTAATGGGACAATTCCCCAACTAACTCCATCTATTGAAATACCGAGTCTACTATAATAATGAAATAAAAGAGTATCCTCGATAGATGAGGACTCACTAATAAATCTACTATTGGCTGAATCTGGATCTATCTATGCACGGTCAGGAACTTGAGCATTCGAATCTATGATATAAGACATCATAGCGCAAAGATAGAGTATGCGTCAATACGTGAAATATACTGGTATGCTAGATAAGGTAAGACTGAATGTAAGGGTTCATATGCATGAACAATAACTGACTAAATAGTATAGAAAAATTGAACATGAGAGTACGTGGATAATTGATACTACTGAAAACACTGAGTATACAATACTGTGGACATAAATAGATATATATACTATATCTGAGCTTTTCTGAAGATGAGTACTGAGTTTTGATAACTGAGTAACTAATATCTGAAGTTACTAATAACTGAATTACTGATATTGATTGACTGTGTCTGACAGTCTTAATTCTGTAGAACTAAACTGAGTTCTAAACCGAAGACTAAAACTGTGGGAGGTAATTATCTAACCGACATGCCCCAAATCTGAAATGATAGGGGTCCAACCTATGACTCTAGTTAGAAGGGTGTTAGTACCGTGCCACAGGTGTTAACAGTAGCTGTGAGTTAACCCTAACTGGCAGGAAGTCATTTTATCAACCTTTAGCTGGAAGGAAACTCATAAGAGATGTGTCAACCCTTATCTAGCAGGAAATCATCTCAACCTACACTAGTTATGTAGTTCTGTAACTCAAGGATTGTTACTAAGGGTCAAACACTACACTAATAGGAATGCCCCAATTCCTGGGTTCGCTAGGTGCTGAATCCTACTCCCAACTGAAAGACACTGACCTGATTATACTGAACTGGACTGGACTGATACTGAGTTTACTGAGTTTTCCTGAGTTCTATAACTGACTGAGAGTACTATTGGTCATGACATGACTGATGCTATTCTTTAACTGACACTAGCTCTAGGTAAACAGCTAAATTGACGGGTATTAAATACCTCCAGGACTCAATAGCATGAAAAGTAAAGCTTAGCAAAATCTTGAATAACATACTAATGTTCACTTGTTCACAATTCATTCATAGAGACATATCATCAAACACTTGTAATGCATTAACTTGTACATGAATGGGGAATACATGCTATCATGGTTTAATGTTACTATTTCATTCACATAGGCATTTTATCAAACACTTATAGGAAATAAGCTTGTACATATACTAGCATGTCATGATTTCATTATTTAATTCACATGAACATTCTATCAATTACTTGGGGAGCACGACCTAATGCACATATTCATATATAATATATAAACATGACAACCACAATGTCCAACTTCAAATTTCATGGGTTTAATATGCTATTCATATAATTCCCCCTAAACATATTCTATTTTCATGAATCTTATCAAAATCATGGATTGGAAACCAAATTAACATCATAGATACATTAATCACTTTGTAAATTCAAGGGTTTATCAAGATATTCGTATATTCATCATACATGCTATTTAATTTCATAAACTTGGACTTAAATCATGGATTGAAACCCAACTAATATCATGAACATGAATTCAATCTAATTCAAACATGGGAGTTCATAATTCAACAATCTTGTAGTTTTAAAAATGGATTCGTGAACTCTATGGGTGAAAGGAACCCATAGATAAACACCTAACATACCTTAAAAGATTCTTTCTAGAAGGTTCTTGGAGGACTTCTTAGGTTTGTTTGTGATTTTCTTGAACTAGGATTTTTGCCTCTTTAAGAGAGAATGTTTTATTCTTGAGAGAAAGTGAGGAAATAATGAGGCAATAGGTTATTTAGGGGTTTAATTTCATGTTTAGACTGATTAGGGCCGTGGAATAATACCAAACTACCCCTGGAAATAAAGGAAAATTCGTCACTGAAAAACTCAATTTTGGGCTCTGGAGCGACGCGGCGCTATTGCGTCATGTCACTGGAAGATGACAATTAGGAATTGAGGGCCTGGCGCGATGCGGTGGAATTACGATGCCTCTTTAATTCTGAATTTTAGACTCAGTGTGATGTGGTAGAATCGCATTGGAGCACTGGAAAAGGACAATTATGAACTGAGCCTATGGCGCGATGCGCCAATATCATGATGGAGCACCGAAAAGTGACAATTGCCATTTGGCTTGGATCCACGATGTGCTGACGTTCTAGGTGGTGCACCATCTTACAAAAATGTCTCTAACTCTTCACCCGGGTATCGTATTTGGGCGAATTTTATATCGTTGGAAAGCTAATTGAATTTCCTATGCAATGGAAGACTCTAAACCAAAAAATTCTGAGTATTTCAAAAATTTTATATGGGATTACTCATGTATTACGACTTAAATTAAGCTAGGTAAATACGGGGTATTACAATATGCATTTCTCTTATTCTAATCAGTTTTCTAGTGTTGTTCATGGTTTTATAGTTTATTTCTTTCTTGTTGGGTGCCTTAAATCCTCATTCAGGGATGAATGATCCTGGAGGGGACGGGGGGTAATGTAGTACTCCGGGTTTTGGACTCTTAATTTTTCTCAGTAATTGTTCTTACTCCTCAGTGTATGAATCACATGACGAGCCGTGAAGACTTATCATGAGTTGTATAGAGATAATTGTGGTCTAACCAGTGAGGTTTCCCTAAGTTTCTATCATAGTCATGATTGTGACCATACGAGTTCTAAGATAATGTCATGAGTCATGGTGAGGGACTCGTGACCTTAACAGTGAGATGACCCAAGCTTGCTGTCTTGGTAATGAATAGACTCCACGAGTTATAAGGTAAGGTAACGAGTCGTAGGATGGGACTTGTGACCAAACCAGTAAGGGGGCCTTGAGTCACTTCCGAGACTACGAGTCGTGGTGACGACTTGTGACCAGTGACTCGAGTCGTTACCCGACCCATAGTGACTGGGAGTTAATTTTCTACCCATTTTTATTTAGGGTAAATGGGACTTTTCCTCTTATTCCTCTACTCTTCCACCACATAATACACTAAGGGGTCGTTTGGTAGGGAGTATAAAAATAATGCTGAATAAGGTGTATTAGTAATGCTTGCATTATTAATGCAAGTATTAGTAATGCTGGTATTAATTATGTAAACATTATTTTTATACAACGTTTAGTTTAATGTATTAAAGATAAAATATGTTTACATAATTTTTATAAAAAAAATATTTATTTACCAAAATATCCTTTCTTGTACACTCTCTTTTCAATGAATAGAATGAAATACAATTAACATTAACAAGTAGCACCAAAAATACCCCAAAGGAGATACTGCCATTTTTTTCTGGTTTTAAAACTTTTTTTTCTGATCTGAAAATGGACAACGTAACTCTTTGTTTTGTTTTTTTGGTGTAGCCTATATAACAGAAAAGAAAAGAATGGAGGAATATGATATAGCCATAGCAAAGTACAACCAAACATTCTAGGTGCAGGTGTTCATTCTCCCGATGACAGTTTTTTTAAAATGATGGGAAGGAATTAGGGAATGAGATAATGGTAGGAAAAGGAAGTGGAAAATATTTTGAGGGGCAATAATGTTATTTAATAAGTTAATGCATGTGTTAGAGTCATTGTATTACTAATACATAGAAAATGGTGTGTATTACTAACACACACCTTAATATATAATAGAGTGTATAACCAATGCAAGCATTAGTTATACGTAGGCTGAAAAACGTACCAAACAAGGTACTGACAATACACATTAATTAATGCATGCATTAGTTTTAGCAATAAACTCTACCAAACGACCCCTAAGGGGCCTTATTATCTTCTATTACACAAATAAAAAACATAACTCTTCTCTCTAAATTCCCAAGCCAAGAACAAAGCTAGGGTTTCTAAGGGTTGGTCATCTAGGGCTTAAACTGTGGTTTCTTCTTTAAAATTCTTGGTATTTTCAGGCATGTATCTCTTCCCTAAAACTTATATTATGAAAAACATGTGTTTAATCATGGTTTATGTGAATTAAATTATTGGGTTTTGAATAATGGGTTGAGGGTTTTAAATGGTTGGTACTTGGTTGGTTTTTCCATGGTTTTAGAATTGTTATTCATGCTTTATTTTATAGTTTTTAATCTAAATATGTGCATGGACATGATGAATGGGATAAGGGTCGTGGATTCCCCCAAATTTATGATTTTTAGTTTGGAATTGGTATTAACCTCAACCCACTTGCATAATTGGTTTTGAAATATGGACAATTACATGGTTTTGCATACTTTACTAAATCATTGCATTGTATTAATGGCTAAACGGATTAAAATATTTTTGAAAGGCCTTGGTGGCCATGAATTGATTTTAAATTGAAACTTTGGAGTTTATGGCTAGTAGGTTTGGTTTGGCATAATGGAATTAACTTGCAAGCGTAATTAATTGGTATGAAGGTACCATTCGGTAAATGCCTTATTGGATAATTTCTTGGTTAAATGGATGGGTTATGTTTAAATTTTTTAATTTGGGCTTAAAGGGGGTTATGTAGCTCACTATAGAAGGTTGAGGTCTCAGGGGATCGATACTGGAAACCACATTTGCCAGCGTGGGGGCCTTGGTGGCTGTGTGAATAATTCACACTTTATACATATACATTTTTTCTTGGTTGGAGCTTAGGTGGATTTGGACCTTCCTTGGATTTCTCCGATTCGTGCAGTTTACACATACTGGAGCCCTTTCACTAGGGGGAGCTGAACCCATATAGCCCGTGGGTGCCCTTAGGACGGTTAGAGCTATATAGTCCAAGCTAATGATTTTAAATCCCATGCAAAACTTTATTCCTTATCCCAATATCTTATATATATATATATATATGTATGTATGTATGTATGTATGTATATATGCATGTACGTGAACATGTACATTAAGATTGGTTTTGTTTTGGAAGATGACACTATTTATCCATATACTAAGTTACATGCTAGCCCTCACCCCGCTAACCATCCTAGGACAATACATTGTTTCATAATGTAGGATCTGAAGACACCTGTTTTACACATGTGCAACATTAGATGAATTCTGGTTCGTTGATTGGTCCGTGTTGAAGTGGTGAGCCTCCATCTTTTGGAAGGACAAACATTTCATTGCTTTCTTTATGAATATGGAAATCCCATCATTTTTTTTTCATATTCTAGATTTCTTTTTTGGCCATGGTCGAGGACATGTCCCGACCTATTTTGGTGTTTCGGTTTAGAGACTTTTGTGGAAAAAGTGTGAGAATGATTGTTGTTGACTCTTAGTGCTTACTTATGAGTTATATTCACTGTTTTATCTTTATATTTTGGATATCTTCCGCTGTTTATTTTGGTTTTGCTCGGTTGAACAGGCTATGGGGTGGTCTCCGATCCTCGGTGGTCTTGAGATAGTCACGACTAGACCCGGGATCGGGTCATGACAAGGCATCAACTTTGATCTTGTTAGGTATCTTATTTCTAACTATGCATAGTACTTGGTGAATAGAAAAGGTACTACATGTATGGCACGCTCTCGTGGATCATGCTTGATCTCATGTGTCACTGAAAATAGATTTCTAAGATATTCACTGAGGCATAGGAAGGGAACACTATGAAAGGAACAAACAGAAACTGAGGATGATTAAGATTACATGAATATTCACTAATGATTGGTTAAAAAATACTGTAAGAAAAGCATATTAATTTTATGCTTAGTCTATTACAGTTAGTTGTATGTCCCAATATCATTTTAATGTTTAAATATATCATGCAATATAACATTATATTAACTATGTCGTAGGAAAATAGACTGAAAAATGAAACAAGATTGAGCATTGAACTATTGATCGAGAAATATGCACCAAAATTTTTCTCAAGTATTGAAAATAATTATAAAGCTTGTACATATTCTTTCCAAACTGTCCAAAAGAAATTCTCCTAGAAGAACTCGTTACAGTCTAAATATCTAAATCTATTTATGTCCTTTTGAAAACCCACTTCCCCTCTCCTTCTTTACAGCCATGACCTTCTCCATTCACAATGCCTCAGAACTAACTTTGTTTATCTCTCTCTTTCTCTCCATAAAGCCATGTAAACTAAGTTATCTTTCTAATAAAGTTTCTCAAAAAAATTTGACAATCTCCGCTCAAACATCCATCTTTATTCTAATCTTGCGCTCACTTATACCACTATTTATATCATTGCCTCAGCTCTAGTTCAAACTCAGGGACTGGTTGTTACTATTCAATTCCTAAAGGTATTTGTGGTGGATAATCTAGGGATTGCTCATAGGGATAATAACTTTGAATGTGTACCTACTATTAAGTTTGTTGCTGATAAAGGTATCCTAATTATGTCAGATCAGAGAAAATTGAGTTACTAAGTAAGGGTGAATCTGTTTTTGTGGGAGTTGTGGTTGATGGAGAAGCTAAGGAGGATGCATCAAGTGAGGAGGAACATCTTGGGGACCCTACAACTAAACTAAGTTCACATGCAGGTTAAAATTTAATGTATTTATTTATAGGGGAAACAATTGGGTCTATTTTGGGCTCAATGTTGAAAGAGACTTAGGATTAGTGTCTGAATCTGCTAAAACTGGAACTAAAGTTGGTATGGGTACATCTGAGAATTAAGTCTGCTACTGGTTTATTTAAACTACTGCTACTGGTTTATTTACACTATCAGATGATGTTGATGTTCTCATGGACAAGCTAATTACCAGGAAAGTAGGGTGGACTCTATTGAGAGAAAAATAAGGGAAACAATATTGTATCTTCTAGCAAGCCTAAGAAACAGGTCAAGAGACATGTTCCTTACAAAACACCTTTTATGTTTAGGTTAAGATATGACGATTCTGGTAGTAATGATGATAAAGGAAAGTGCCCTTCTCTGAATTTCTTGGTGATAAGGATAATGATGATGAAAATCTTATGGGTAACACAATGAATGATATTGATGGCTCTGTAGATATAAAGGACACGCTTGATGCTCAACACACTATGGTGGATAAAGGGGTTGCGATTCTTATGCGCCGTTTGTTCATTGATGTGGTATGCAAATGATTGGTTAGGCAACAAAGTCACATTGAGGCTAAACTTTATTGAGCTCACTCTCACGGAGTTGCTATCCTATAGGATCCGAATAAATTTATCTACCTTGATGGTGCATCATATCTATAGGATTAGCAAGCTGGATAAGAAAAAAGCATGCCTTGACTTATGAGTTTTGGATAGGGTATGTGTTTGTCAATCTAGGTGTTCCTATTATATTGAAAATCTCAGACTATTAAGGACGTTATTGGCGTTAGGAATCAGGTTGTTGTACCTGCCCCTCAGAGGGGGTCTAATTCTCTGCTGTAGTGCTTAAAGGTTGCTTTGGCAGTTAAAGATGAGGAGATTGCAACTGATCTTTATGCTTTGTGTCTTAAGATTATGGATATGCTTCATGTAATGTATGACATGGAGAAGGATACCTTTAGGGAGAAAAATGCTCGGGTTAAGTCTGAAATTGAAAAGAAAATTGTCACCAACTCTGCCAACCTACACAACCTATTTGACTCATTTAAGAAGAATCCTTACTCCTCTTATACTGCTATAGCCTCATCAAAAGACTTAAAGACTTTTCTAAGCATTTGACATTCTTATCGCAAGTGCTTTATTTTGTTTTTAATGTTGTTTAAAATTGATGGTGAATCTTTTGAATGATCAATGAAATGTTGGTCTTAGTCTCTTGCTTTTTAACTAATTTGTTGTCTTTGCAAATTCTTTTTTGTATATAACTAAGTTCTTGCTTCTAAGTGTTTGTATAGGTGATAGCTCAACTGGTCATGAGTGTTTAATATGTCCATCTTTGTGTGCTCTATCTTAAAAATATTTTATGATGTCAAAAGAGGAAAGTACATACTTGTGTAATATTTATAACCCATTTGGTTCGACTTGATCCTCTAATGTGTTTCTTCTTATGTCTTTCTTAAGATACTGACATGTCATAGGTTGAACTCAGTATACAAGCATCAATGGTTTGTTATCATTAAAAAAGGGAGAATTTATTGGGTTCAAGTATGTCTTGGAGATTGACAAAATAGTGGAAAACATATATGAAATAGGTCGATGCGACATAATCTTGCAGAAAGAAAATTCATAAATATACAAACTCAAGCATATCCAAGATATAAGTCCATAAAATCAAGCATCCAAGCAAGATGAGAGTACTTGTAAAGAAAGAATTTTTATGAACTGGGACAAATCAAATCTAGATGAGGAATCTCGAAACACACAGGCTCAAGCATTCTAGCAAGATAGAAGTCCTTATCACGAAAGAATTATTGTTGGAGTCAGATTGATTTTGATGATTGATAAAGCTGAGGAACATATGTAAGGAGCAAGTTGATACTATATATTCCTTTCAGTCCGAGTCTAACTAGTACAAGGTGAAGGTCAACCAAGTAAAGTTTGAAATAATAAAGGCATAGAAGCACGTGAATGGAGCATGTAAAAGTTGGGAATCCTGCTTGTATGAAGTTCCCTTTAATAGAGGAATTCTATATGGCAAAGAGTCTTAAAAAGGTTGACAAATAAAATCCTAAAAGGAAAGGGATTCCTTATTAGGAGAGAAGTTTGCTTGCAGAAGGAGAAGTCTCACAACTATAAATAAAGAGATGGTTTCACAAAGAACTTTGCATACTTATAGAGAGAAACATGGATGAACACAATCAAATTGAGCGAGTTCATATTTGAGAGAGTTCTGATGAGTCAAAGAGATGGTTTCACAAAGAACTTTGCATACTTATAGAGAGAAACATGGATGAACACAATCAAATTGAGCGAGTTCATATTTGAGAGAGTTCTGATGAGTTTTGACTGAAGATCCATGTGATGCTAGTACAAAGAGATAGATTGACGAACCTTTCCATAGAATTAGGCATTACAGTTCATGAGTCAATTTTATGAGTCAGTTTTGATGTATTATTCTATTGAGTTGTAATTTATTTCTTTCCTAATCTTTTTTAGCAACAATATTGAGTTGAGTTAACTTCAAGTTGGGATAACTTGAAGTAGGTTCAATACTCAAAGGTGATTACTGAGTTATAGGAAATTATAGACGTTATAATTCAACTGTTGAGTTATAGGTTTATAATTCGTTGTTATTGAGGTATAGGAATTAGAGTTTATAATTTCAAGTTGTTGAGGAATAGGAATTAGAGTTACGTTATAATTCTCAGCTATTGAGTTATAGTTTTATAATGTTGGAAATTGCTTAAGTTACTGCACTAGTTTTTAGCAAAATAAGTTAGTTAATTTAGGATGAATTTGAATTTTGAATTTAAGTTAGGTTGTTTGATTTGTTGAGACATTTTAGTTAGTTTAAATTTTGAATGTTGCTGGTATTTCTATTGTAAGGTGGCTATTTAAAGCACCTTGATGTTCAATAAAATCATTGAATACTATTGAAAGCTATTGAAAGTTATTCAATACATTGAGAGTCATTTTAACCCCCTTTTCGCTGCCCCATCTTTCTTTAAAAAAACCAACATATAATTCCTTGTTATTGAGGTATAGAAATTAGAGTTTATGATTTCTAAGATTACAAGCTTTATAATAGAAACTTTCGAAGGCTTATTGTTTTAGAGGAGTTAGGTTAAATCCTGTAGAAGTGTAGGTCGTGATTGTTTATCCCTTGTGAACCGTGGTTTCATGATAAAATATAATGTTGTTAAAATATAATGTTGTTACTTTAAGACACCATACTTTCTACGTAATCGCACCAGGTTCAACTATGTGTTTCTTTAAGCTGGAAAATTGCCAAGTCAATTTTCCAATTGCCTTTTCTTTGTAAGTGTGTGAGTGACTGTGCAAGTCACTCCCTCTATTTAAACACAACTATCCAAAAATTCCTTCATCAGATGTGACTTCTATCTCAAGTGAAACTCTCTACTCTTCGGTGTTTGTTGTGAAGTAGAAGTCCTTCTTGAAGTTGATCTTCTTGTTGAAGTAGAACTTCTTCAACTCAACCTCTCTTATCTTTAAGTGTTGTAATCAAGCTTATTCACTTCATCTTCACACATGATAGTTAAGTAGAGTTTATCACCTTCACCATCTTATCTACTTCATTAATCTTGTCTTTATCCTGTCCTGCTGCTCCTTCATCACATTGCAGGTTTATTAGCTTGCAGCTGATGATCCAGCTGACACAACATGTTTCATTCATTTTATCATTCATCAAAACTTCAACACTCTAACAAATTCTGTCCTTTTTATGATGACAAACCTCTTTATTTGTGCACCCAGTATTGTTACCTGTAGATACTTACTATAAAATCCACTTGAATGAAACATGTTAGTTGGGTTATAAGCATTGCATAATCCTGTTATCTTCCCCTCCTTTTGCATCATTGAAAAGCTAAACACACACTTCAGAGCAAAAACTTAAGTTAAACTACTTATGGCCACTTGGGCTATCAGCAAGGCAATAAAACATATCAATTAAAATAAAAGAGCAATCACACTGAGCAGTACTAGAAGACAATTAAGCAAACTAAAATTCCATTACTTTCATTACCAAGATAAAGGCATCACACACTAAACAAAACTCCAAAAAAATAAACATCCCTGAGCATAGGAGAACAAAAGCAAAAAAGAACTTAGGGTTCTAAGACAATGACTAATCAGACAGATGGACCTGGCAGAATTAGCTGAGTCAGCCTATGAATAATAGCAGAACTGGTGGATTTTTTTTTGGGCTAGTTCATTCTACAATTCAGCAATCCTAACCCTAAGTGTAGCAGTCTCCTGAGAATAGGCAATCCTAATATCCTCCAGCTCTTTAAATTTCTCTTTCAAAGCATTTTGAGCCTGTTGAAGTAGAGTGTTTGCTCATTTCATTAACTCAGGAAGAGAGGAGTAATGAACTCTGCCAAGGACATCTTTGGTGGTTTGAAATTCCCACAAAAGAATTGGAATATTATCCTCCTCAAAGATTTGCCTAAGCCAAAACCCATATGCCAAGGAATAACCATGTTCATCCTGATGGAGCATACGATTTATGTGTTTCAAAATTAGCCTAGGGAGGTAAATTTTAACCTCAAAATCTAGTAGCTCTATCAAATTCATATCCACATAATTCACCTCAACTCTCTCCTCTTTTCTGTGTAGAATGATTTTATGTACTACATCAAAGTAGAGCTGATGTAGTGGGGACATTTCTTAATTTTTTTACTGGACGATTGTGAGAGAGAGTACGCTACTCTAAGAATTTTCTAGTGATTTCTAGGGTTGTGGGTAGGTTATGGAGAAGAGGCCACTCATACTTCATATAGTGACTCCAACCCTCATAAGGAATGTCTAAAATATGAGGCACATCATCATAAATAAGCTTAATCTAAACCCCAAGCACAGAGGAAGAAAACACAAAACCATAAAACCTTCCATTTACACAGAATTCAGTTATCTCCTTCTTGGCTAACTTTTGTTGAATGGTGCCTTATAGGAAAAATTCTCAATACCCTTGAGCAATAATTTTGGTAAAAAGAAAAGACATTTCTGGCCCTCTAAACCTAGAGACAACTCATCCTCTCACCACTTTTTGCTTTTGAAATTTGATTACACAGTTAAGATAAGAGGAAGTAGGCTTAGAAAGAGCAGTGAAGTGAGGGAGGGAAAGATTGAGGAATGGATGAAACAGGTCAAGTGACCTATTTTTTTGGAGTGCAAAGGGAGGGTTTGCATTTTTCTAAAATCTTTGGTACAGAGCGAGTAATTTTCTTTTGAGGTAGGTTAGAGGAGGATAAAGATCTGGTGGAAAGAAAAGTGGAGGGTTTAGGTATAATGTCCTTCACTTTTTCTCCATGAATAACATAACTAAGAAGTAATCCATCGTTATTATTAGAGAAGGCTGCTTCCAAAGAAGGAGAACCAACAGGCATGGGGTGTTTTTTTTTTACTAGCCCTCAAATTTTTCTCAAGAACATTTTCCTCTTACCTTTTCCCTATTAAGCGGGAGTTATCTTAGGAACAAGTGTGCTTATGGGTTCCTCAAGGATCTCTTCCCCAGGCATAAGAAATGAGGCTCCATAGATTTTCTTAATTCTGGATTTGGACCTTTTTGGGTTTTGGTTAGACGTAGGATGAGTTTTAGATATATGGATCTTAATAGGAATGATATCTTGAACTTGTTCCAATCGATGACGACTGAATAAGTTAACCAGAGCTTTAAATTCATTCTAAACAACAAAATCAAATAGTTTAAAAGTTGGAACGAATGGAGTTTGAGGAAGGGAAGAGATGAATGCAACAAGTTCCAGGGAAGGGGATGGAGAATGAGTTGATTTTTTATCAATTTTAGAAGAGAACTGAGAAGATGAAGATGCCATAGTAGTAGAGGTTTCTGGAAACTTGAGGTAAGAGTAAAGAAGTGAGAAAGATTAGTGATAGAATGAGGATTAAATAAAAGAGAAATTCATATGAATGTAGGTGAAGTGGAAGAGTTTTACTAGGATAGACTTAGTTGACTGAAGATGGGAACTGATTTGATAGGCGGTGGCAATTTTTTGTGTGGAAATGAGATTTTTCAAAATTTTAGCAGTTAAGGAATATAAAGAGAGGCATTTAAAAAAAGGACTAGATATGCTTAAGTGTTACATCTCAATTAGGATTTAGGCTAGATGTGTGATATATACCTTTGGATAATGTCAGCATGGATTCTTAGTGTGCCTCATTTCTATCCTAAAATTCACATAGATGATCTACAATAATAAAAATTGTTAGGAATTGGACTTGAGACACAACTAAATGTGCAAGAATGAATAGATTAATAATTTTTCCAGTAATATTAATGTAAAAGTATTATTCTAACCAATCATTGAGGGTGATTTATGCAATTTTAGTCATTCCCAAGTCTAGCCTGTTCTTTTCAAAGTGTTCCCTACTAAAGGCCTTGGTAAAAGTATCTGCAATTTGATCTTCAGTAGAACAAAACATTAAAGAGATAAGACCTTTTTTACATTTTCCCTAAGGAAATAATGTCTTATATTAATGTGTTTAGTTTTTTTGTGTTGCACAAGATTTTTAACAATATTGATGGCACTAGTATTATCACAGAAAATTGGAACACACCCAACATCCATACCAAAATCCTTGAGTTGTTTCTTAATCCACAACAATTGATTACAACAAGATCCATCAACAATATACTCAACTTTGACAGTTGTGAGACCCCGAGAATCCCAATCGATAGTAGAACCATGCTTCAAACTCATGAGAAATAAATTTTTAGTGATTTGATAATTTTATGATCTAGTTTGATGTATATTAAGGCCTCAAGTACGTCCTATCTATTAGGCGAATCAAAACATCCCTTATCGATTGAATTCTTGAGAAGGATATTGCCATAGTCAACTTCAAATGAGTATACATTTCATTTTATAAAGAATTTTTCATATCATGACCAACCAACAGATAGATAATTTAATTATCTTTCCAACAATACCAATTTTGTCAAAATCTGATATCGGAGTAAAAAGTTATGGCCGTTTTACAGTGAGCTGTTCGGGCTGCCAAAGTGCGATGGGAAGGGGTTGAAGGGTCGGTCCCTCCCCAGGGCGACGTTCGTCGCCCAAACCATCGTGGACCTCCGTTTAGCGATTTTAAGTCGTTTTTAAAAAGGATTTTTGGGTCTTTTCCACCCTTTTTAACACCTAATTGCATCAAATCAAAGCACATAACTCCTCATTCATCCTCAACATCAAAATTAGGGTTTTTTTCAAGATCATTCCCCTATAACAAGATCCAAACCCTTCTTCAAGAAACTAAGAAATTCAAGTTCTTCAAGTTCAAGAACCATTAAGAAAACATCAAGATCTGTGTTTTCTCAATCCAAGAACGTTCAATAAACATTAGTTGTCTTTTAAGATTCAAGATTTTGAGGTATGTTAGATATTCATTCATGGGTCCCTTTCTCCCATGAAGTCAAAGAATCCGTTTTTAAAGCTTCAAGAATTATAATTCTTCATTTAGATGTATAAAATTGGATTGTGTTCATGTTTTAAAATTATTTGAGTTTAAATCCATGATTATCGGTAGATTCCACGAAGTTGAATAGTACATATGTTGAATTGAGTAATACCCATGTTATAATCCATGAATTTGCAAGATTGATCATTGTAGTTGCCATGATTATGTGTTATCCACAACTTAGATTACAAATTCTAAGATTTGATCCTAGTATGTTATGATTTGCATGATGTTCATGATAAACCACTTTAAGTTGCAAGTTTATTGATGTAGTCATGATATTTAGGTGTAGTAATTGTTGTACAACCAAAGCATACTCCCCATATGTTTGATAAAATGCCTATGTGAGTGAAATAGTGCCATTATAGCATGTTAATATGTAAATCCTATTCATGTATAAGTTGATGCATGCTAAGTGTTTGATGAAAGACTTTATTGATTGAATCATGAGACATTAGTATGCATTCCTATTCATGTGCAAGTGTATGACTTTCAAGTGCTTGAAGATATGCCCCATTTATTGTATTGTGAATGATAGAATATTGTCATTTTGTTTAAGAATCGTCATGTTTTATTCTTATTTATGCTATTGAGTCCTGGGGGTATTTAATACCTGATAATTTAGTTGATTGTCTAGAGCTAGTGTCAGTTTTTAAGATAATCCTAGTCGTATTCTCAGTCAGTTACCGTATTTGGTAGAACTCAGTCAGCTTCATGACTTAGGAAAGTTAAGTAATCTCAGTAACATCCCAGTCCAATTCAGTAATCAATTCAGAACTCAGTAGCATTCAGTCAGCTAATAGAACTCAGTAGTATTTTGACAGTCAATGGAACTCAGTGAACTCAGCTCAACTCAGATAATCAGTATGATCAGTAAAAGATTCAGCTCAGTTTAGTACAACCTAAGAATCAGATCAGTGTCTATTCAGTTGGGAGTAGAATTTAGCACCGAGTGAGGGCAGGGATGACGGCTTCCCTGTTAGTTAGGCAGAGTCGTTAGTAGCAGTTCCTGTACTCTAGAATTGTATAGCCAGTGCAGGATGAGGAGTTATTCATTATACTAAGGTTTGACTACCTCCCAGGAGTCACCCGTTAGATTAGGCTTGGCTCCGGCCAGGTGTCACCCATTAGATTAGGCTTGGTATCTTAGTCTTAGAAGTTGTCTTTACCCATGGCACGGTACTGACACCTTTCCAGCTGGGGTTACAGGTTGGACCCTACTAGTTTAGATTCGGGGCATGTCGCTTAGATGGCTACCTCCTACAGTTTCAGTCTTAGTCTTCAGAAGAAAAATCAGATCAGTATTACAGAAATCAGACTGTTAGATACAGTCACTCAAACTTGTAAAGAACTTAGATAGTTCCATAGATCCAGAGATCACCCGGTAGATAGGCTTGATCTCAGATACAGTTAATCATTTTCATTATTAATAGATTTAGAGATCACCTGCTAGATAGGCCTGATCTCAGATTTATTTAAGCAGTATCAATATTAGTAGATTCTAGGATCACCCGCTAGATAGGCCTGATCTCAATGGTCACTCGTTAGATAAGATTAACCCCATAACAGTTATTAGTAAGCTCAGACTCAGTTATTAGTAATCCAGTTATTAGAACTCAGTATTCACTATTACTACAATTTTAGTTATAGTTTAGGCATTCATGCATCTATTCTCATTCAGTAGTCCTATGTTATTCAGTCAGTATTGTTCATGCATGTGAACCTTTGCATTCATCCTTACCTCATCTAGCGTACCAGTACATTCCCATATACTGACACATACTTTTCTTTTGCGCTATGGTATTTTATACCATAGGTTCAGAAGCACGAGTTCCAGAGCACCCTTAGTAGTTCAGATCCAGCCAGCAACAGTAGACTTAGTAGTGAGTCTTCATCATACGAGGATGATCTTTATTTTATTATTGCATTAGATTTAGCATTTTAGTAGATGGAGTTAGTTGGGAGATTGTCCCATCAACTCCCTATTCAGACAGTTTAGAGCCTTTTTCAGACTAGAGTATTTTCAGACAGTTGTTTTGATTTTGGTATTTCTATACTTTATTCAGTTTGATTTCAGTATTGAACCTTATGGAAAGTTTTCGCCATTTTTTTAATTTTACAGTTTATTATTCAGTGCTCAGTTATAGATATCAGTCATGGGTTAGCTTATGGTCCTTCTGGGTTATAAGCACCATGTAACATCTGGGGTTTAGAATCCGGGGCATTACAACAGTAGACAAGGCTACAGAGTTCTACTTCTTAGTGGACCAGGAGATTAAACACGATCCAAGGAAGAGTTCCATAACTGTGGTGCTTTTTCTATCCACTAGATAATCAGTATAATTAACATCAACATATCCTACCAACTTGAAATTACTTTTTTTTGGATACCAAATACCAAGATCAGTAGTTTCGTCGAGATATCTTAAGATCCTCTTTACACATTTAAGATGAGATTCCTTAGGATCTTCTTGGAACCTTGCACATAGACAAACACTAATGACAATGTCAGGTATACTTGTTGTGAGATATAGTAGTGACCCAATCATTTCTCTATATAGTTTGTGTTTCATTGATGGACCTATTTCATCTATGTCCATTTTTATGGCAGTGGCAATGAAAGTGCTTATCTCTTTTGCCTCATCCATAGAACATCTTTAGGGTAGTTGCTTCACATACTTTTGTTGGTGGTAGTTGCTTCACATACTTTTGTTGGTGAATCAATGTCCCAGTAGCAGTTTGTTTGATTTGCATGCCCAAGAAGAAGTTGAGTTCTCTCGTTACACTTATCTCAAATTCACTACTCATGAATTTTGTAAAGTCATGGGTCATGTTGATATTGGTAGAATCAAATATGATGTCATCTGCATAGACCTAAAAAATCAACAAATCCATGCCATTAATTTTTAAGAAGAGAGTGTTGTCAATTTTACCTTTTGTAAGTCCATGCTCCAGAAGAAATTTTGATAATCTTTCATACCAAGCCCTTGGGGCTTGTTTCAGTCCATACAAAGCTTTGTCAAGCTTGTACACATGGTTAGGAAATTTAACACTTTCAAATCCAGGAGGTTGTTTTACATAAAATTCCTCCTTGAGATAACTATTTAGGAATGGAATTTTTACATCCATTCATAAAGAGTAAATATGTTGTAGGTAACAACGGCTATAAGAAGCCTGATTGCTTCAAGTCTTGCCATAAGGGCAAACGTCTCATCATAGTTTATTTCGCCCTCCTGATTGTATCTTTGGACCACTTGACTCTCGTTGTTTCTTGCAAATGTTCCATGTTCATCCATTTTATTTTTGTACACCCACTTAGTTCCAGTCACAGTTCTATTTTGTGGAGGTAGAACTAACTGCCAAACTTTGCTTCTTCCAAACTGGTTAAGCTCCTATTGTATGGCAATGATCCAATATGCATCGAGAAGTGCTTTATTAACCTTTTTTAGTTCAATTATTGACAGAAAATCTTTGAAGGCACACAAGTTTTTTAATCCAGATCTGGTGGTGATCCCTGAGGTAAGATCAGTGAGAACATACTCAATTGGATGAGATCCTTCATACTTATAGCTTTTTGGAATCAATCCTTGTGAGCTACTGTGAACACTGTGAATGAATTGAGCTAGAGTTACTGAAGGTTCAGTTTCACCTGGCAATGCGCCTCCAGTTTATTCTGCAGTTGGACCAGGCTGTACAACCTGTTCCTTTTCCTATTCTTTAATTTCACTTTCATCCTACATGTTAGTCTCATCACAAGATTCATAAAAAATAACATGCACACTTTCTTCAATGCATTTTATTCTTTTTGTTAAGACCCTATAAGCTTTACTGTGGTGAAAATACCCTAGGAAGATTCCGTCATCACATCTAGTATCAAATTTTTTCAAACTATCTTTTCCATTATTATGAATGAAACACTTGCAATCAAAGGTTCTAAAGTGAGAAATATTTGGTTTTATTCCTTTGAGTAATTCATAGGGAGTCTTTTCTAGTATGGATCTAGTCATGCATCTATTCATAATGTACCCAGCAGTACATATGACCTCAGCTTAAAGATTTTTTGCAAGTTCCTGCAAGCATCATTGATCTAGCCATATCTTCCAAGGTCCTATTTTTTCTTTCTACTACTTCATTTTGATGTGGTGTTTTGGGAGTAGAGAAATTATGATCTATATCAATAGTTGAACAAAATTCCAAAAACTTTGCATTTTCAAATTCAGTACCATCATCTGATCTTATGAAAATTAGGGAAGTGCCTAGCTTCTTTTCTATTTTCTTAATAAAGGTAGAAAAGACATCAAAAGTATCTTCTTTGGAAGCCAAAAAAAGTATCCAGGTAAAGTTGGAATAGTCATCAACAATTACAAAAACATACCTTTTTGCCTCTTTTAGAGAGTGATAGTTTCTAAACTTCAGATTTGAGGCTCAGGTTTGATTAATCAAGTTTGCTAACATGTTCCTTTAGGGTGTAGTTTTCGTTCTTAATAGTGATTTTACAAGCCTCTAGATCAATATAATCGAATTTTAGGCTTGCAAGACTACTGAATATTTCATCTCTATCAGCGGTTAGTTCTTGAAAATCATTAATTAGAGCATTCATTAATGAAATAAGTTTTTTCTTTGAAAACAATGCTGTTTTTCTTTTAGTTCAAGGATACTTACTTCAGAGGTTGCATTTTATTCTTCCATATCAGAATCCCTAATTGTCGTGAGAGTAGTTTTATCAACATTCCCATTATCTGATTCATCTAAGTCTGGTCCCCAGATAGCTACCATAGCATACTCTTTTTTTTTCCTTTTTCTTAGCCTTTTCTTTAAATTCTTTTTCAGCTCTCTCCTTTCTCCACTCAATTTCCCAGATAGGATAATCCCTGATTTGGTGATCAGTCTTTCTATATTTGTAGCAATCGACCTGATTATCATTGGACTTCCTCTTGCTACCCATTTCTTTCTTCTTTTTTAAAAAACTTTCTAAAGTTATTTGTAATGAATGCAACTTGTTCTTCACTTAGTTCAATATCCTCATCGTTGTTAGATGCCTTCAGGGCAAGTGTTTTCTCAAGAGTATCTTCATCTTTTTTTTGCTTCATCTATTTGCATTTCATACGTCTTCAAATTACCAACTAGATCATTTAAGGTCATCCTAGTGAGATCCTTAGCTTCTCTAATTACTACTAAAAATATAGTTTTTTCGATGACAAAAAATCGACCGCAGCTTGTGGTCGCAGAAAAATATGTGGTCGCTTTTGTATTAAAAAAATAAAATATTTTAAAAAAGTGATCACTTGTGGTCATTTTTTATTAAAAAATAAGTATATATAAAATCAAATATATAATTTTTTGAAATTACACTGATCAAACGTATTCAATAACCAATATAATAATAATAAAAAAATCAAACTTAGATTTTGTAAAAATATTATACTAAGAAATATATCAAATAAAATAAATAAATTACGTTAACCATAATCTTTATCTTTTACTTATGTTTCAATATATAAAATAAATATTTTTTTTTGTATATACGTTAAATGACGTTAAACATAATCTTTATAGAATGAATATGTCTATATCATACAGTTAAGGCAATGATATTATATGCTACTATTGCAGTTATAATAATGTGACGTACATATATAACTGATAATTCATCAAAAAATAATGAATGTGTTCTATTATGAGGTAATATACTTGTGGATGTGATGTATATAGTACGTATTCAAGAGTTGATATATATATATATATATATATATATATATATATATATGATGTAGTGATCGATCAATGAACGATGTAGTCAAAAAGTAGTAGAATCTACCCAAACATATTGAATACCTTGATTTAAAATGATAGAAGTAATAATATACTATACATTGAAGTTATATTCATGTAAGCTAATCAAATTAATTGATAACTCATCAAAGTATGTATATGAAATACGTCTCATTATATTAATGGATAATATACCCATGTACGTATGTGATGTATATAGTACATATTTAGAACTTGATATAGTCGATAGTGTGTATATGTATGTGTATGTATAGGTGTATATATAGATAGTATATATATATATATATATATATTATGTAGGGAAGGTATAATAACATAAGATAAACCAATCGATAATTCCCCTGAGTATATGTAAAATACGTTGTATATTATTATGGGGTAGTAAAATCATGTATGTGATGTATATAGTACATATTCAAGAGGTGATATATATATATATATGATGTAGTGATCGGTGAACTATGTAGTCAAAACCTAGCAGAATCTATCCAAACATATTGAATACCTTGATTTAAAATGATCGAAGTAATAATATACTGTACGTTGAAGTTATATTAATGTAAGCTAATAATCAAATTAATCTATAACTCATCAAAGTATGTATATGAAATACATCGCATTATATTATGGGGTAATATACTCGTGTACGTATGTGATGTATATAGTATGTATTTAAAACTTGATAGTCAATAGTGTCTATATGTGTGTGTATGTATAGGTCTATATCTATATCTATATCTATATCTATATATATATATTATGCAGTGATGTACGTAGTGCGTAGTTCAAAGCTTACATTTACATATATGTATGTATATCTCTTGTGTAGTGATGTACGTAATACGTAGTTAAAATTAAAGCTAACAAAATATATCCAGTTATATATTGAATATACTGATATCATGCGATCGATCAAGGTGATATATATTATACCGTTGAAGGTATAATAACATAAGATAAACTAACCGATGTATATTATGGGGTAGTAAAATGGTGTATGTGATCGATATATATATTACGTATTTGGAAGCATGATAGCCAATCGAATATATGTATATATTCGTATATCTCGTGTAGTGACGTATGCAATAATCAAAAGCTAGATAATTGAATCTAATTAACCGATAATCCAATCGAAAATAAAAGAAAATTATTTTATTACTTTTTATTAACATTTTTTACAATTTATCAATTCAAATATAATATTTTATTATTTTTTCGTAAACATGCACACTCACAATTATTTTAGAAAATACATTATCTATTATTATTATGATTATTATAGCAGCCAATTTCATTTAAATTCTTCTATGTATTTACTTTTCGACCATTTTTGTGCTCAATTGATGACAATTATAGCCACTTTTAACACATTGAAAAGTCTCAATTTATTTTTTCTAATCCTATAATCTCAGCCATGGATCAAGATCGATCCAATGGCTGAGATCACACCCCGTTTCCTTTCCTTTTTAAACAATAAAACAAACCATAATCCCACTATTCTCTTAACAACCGCATCTCTCTCTCTCCCTCTTCCTCTCTTTTCTTTCTCTCTCTATCAAATAGCAAAAGTTATCACCGGCCACTACCACGCTGGTCATCGTGGATGGTGAGACGTTGGAGTAGCCGTGCCCCATCGCTGTCCTCCTCTCTCTGCTCTCCCATTTCCAACCATGGCTCTAGCCGACGAAAACATCAAGAACCACCGCCAACGTCGCTACCCACCAGCCACTGCTCCAGTGTCGACTCCCTCTCCATCGCTCAACCGGTGAAACTCTAACAAACACAACTCCACCACCGGCTACCAAATTCGAACCATCCACCACAACAACCAACTCCGATTGCCGTCCCATCATTTTGGCCAGCGAAATCAGCCTTATTGGTGGATGCCAACCATGGACGATTAATCTCCAACCAACACCGCCATTTCTCCACCCGTTTTCGATAAAAAAATTAGTCTATTACCATCGCCACTCGAGAAAATATCAACGGAAGAATCTTAAGTACATGACGGATTCACATGTGAATCCGTCTCAGGTTTGTTTTCTTTTTCAAGTTTCGCTCAAAACCCTTTATGTTGATTATTTTGTTTTACTGATTCTATGAGTTGAAATTAGTGAAATTTGATTTTTTTGAATTTTGATTCGACTCTTTGATTTCGTGCTTATTTGTGTTCTTTAATTGACATATGCTAAGAACCCTCCTTTACCGTTTGTTATATGTGGCAATACTATTGTTGAATCATGATCTTAGTAATATAATTTTACTGGCGTGTTTAAGGATTCAGTATATTATATTAGCTTTGACACTGGTTGCTCTTTAAAATTAGAATATTGTATGCCTTTGTCTGTTTCTTGATTTAATCCCCTATTGTTTGACTGATTTTTGTGTGATTGATTCAATTATTCGTTCAAGGAAAGTTTTCTCCTAATTGATTTACAAGAATATTGTTTTACTATTTTTATTTTGGTATAGTTTTAAACTACGTGGACTATATAAACAACCTTCTCTTCCTTCAAAGACAACTTACAACTAATGCACTCTACGCTCTATATACTCTCTATCTTTCTCTATGATAAACAAAAGCTTTAGATATATCTCTCTAAAAGAAAAACAATATAGGATCTTTCACTGTTTTGTTTAAGTGTCTTAAGAAAGTATTTTAATCTGGATCTTTCAACAAGTATATGTAACGTATCAAAATATCCTTTTAAGATGTCATATAGGATGTTGTAATGAGAGAGTTACACAATATAAGAAGTAACATTAGTTTTTTAGACCTCAAAAATTAATAGGTAAATAAAGTTTTGACTTTTGACCTAGAAATTGTCATGAATGTGTAGAATTTACTAAAGTGTGGTTACTTGAGAAGTGGATTAGTAAGTCAAAAATGTTTAAGTATAGTTACTTGAAAGGTGAACTTGTGTTTTGAATATAGTTAAGTGTGGTCACGAGAAGTGAATATGTACTTGAAACTGTTTAAGTGTAGGTATTTGAACTGTGGACTTATGTTATGAATTTAGTTAAGTGTGGTCATTTGAGAAGTGAATTAGTGAGTCAAAAATGTTTAAGTATAGTTACTTGAAAGGTGAACTTGTGTTTTGAATATAGTTAAGTGTGGTTACTAGAGAAGTGAGTTAGTGAGTCGAAAATGTTTAAGTGTAGGTACTTGAAATGTGGACTTGTGTTTTGAATTTAGTTGACTGTGGTCACTTGAGAAGTGAGTTAGTGACTTGAAATTTTTAAGTGTAGGTACTTGAAATGTGGACTTGTGATTTGAATTTAGTTAAGTGTGGTCACTTGAGAAGTGAATAAGTGACTTGAAAATGTTTAAGTGTAGGTTCTTAAAATGTGGACTTGTGTTTTGAATTTAGTTAAGTGTAGTCACTTAAGAAGTGCATTGGTGAGTCGAAAATGTTTAAGTATAGTTACTTGAAAGGTGGACTTGTGTTTTTAATATAGTTAAGTGTGGTTACTTGAGAAGTGAGTTAGTGACTTGAAAATATTTAAGTGTAGGTACTTGAAATGTGAACTTTTCATTTTGAATTTAGTTTAGTTTGGTAAATTGTGAAGTGAATTAGTGACTTGAAATGCTTAAGTGTAGTTACTTGAATTATGCATTAGTGACTTTTGTTTTGAATTTAGGTACTTGAAATATGAACTTGTGTTTTGATTTAAGTAAAGTGTGGTCACTTGAGAAGTGAATTATTGACTTGAAAATATTTAAGTGTAGGTACTTGAAATGTGAACTTTTCATTTTGAATTAAGTTTAGTTTGGTAACTTGAGAAGTGAATTAGCGACTTGAAAATGTTTAGGTGTAGGTACTTGAAATGTGAACTTTTCATTTTGAATTAAGTTTAGTTTGGTAACTTGTGAAGTGAATTAGTGACTTGAAAATGTTTAGGTATAGGTAGTTGACATGTGAACTTTTCATTTTGAATTTAGTTTACTTTGGTAACTTGTGAAGTGACTTAGTGACTTGTAAATGTTGAAGCGAAGATACTTGAAATGTGAACTTTTCATTTTGAATTTCGTTAAGCTTGGTAACTTTTAAGGTGATATAGTGACTTGAAAATGTTGAAGTGTAGGTACTTGAAATGTAAATTTTTGTTTTGAATGTAGTTTAGTTTGGTAACTTGGAAGGTGACTTAGTGACTTAAAAATGTTGAAGTGTGGGTACTTGAAATATGAACTTTTCACTCTCAATTTTGTTAAACTTGGTAACTTGGGAGGTGACATAGTGAGTTTGGTAACTTGGGAGGTGACTTAGTGACTTGAAAATGTTGAAGTGTAGGTACTTGAAATGTGAATTTTTGTATTGAATGTAGTTTAGTTTGGTAACTTGTGAGATGACTTAGTGACTTGAAAGTGATTAAGTGTAGATACTTGAAATGTGAATTTTTGTATTGAATGTAGTTTACTTTGGTAACTTGGAAGGTGACTTAGTGACTTGAAAATATTGAAAATGTGATTTTTTCATTTTGAATTTTGGTAAGCTTGGTAACTTGGGAGGTGACTTAGTGACTTGAAAAGTGATTAAGTGTAGGTAATTAAAATGTGAATTTTTATTTTTGATTGTAGTTTAGTTTGGTAACTTGGGAGGTGACTTAGTGACTTGAAAGTGATTAAGTGTAGGTACTTGAAATGTGAATTTTTCATTTTGAATTTTGTTAAGCTTGGTAACTTAGTGATTTGAAAGTGATTAAGTGTAGGCACTTGAAATGTGAATTTTTGTATTGAATGTAGTTTACTTTGGTAACTTGGGAGGTGACTTAGTGACTTGAAAATGTTGAAAATGTAAATTTTTCATTTTGATAGTAATTTTTTTAAAAAATAAATCAACCACTTATAATTGATTTTCTCAATAATTTTATAATACCCGATCATTGACCCCGACCCAACCCATCTAATTGCCCCTTTACCTTTGTAATTACTCTAGTACTACTGTACTAGTATCTAAATTCATCACAATCAACTCACCGACATCACAACTACAACCTTATCTCAGCTTACCGACCTGACCCCTCCGACAGCATCTCACTGGTGAGGACAACAACTCATCGACAACTTATCTCAGGGATGTCACTCAGTCATCTCAGCGACCCAACCATAAACTCAAACCTCTCTGCTAGACCTGTTAAAGAAAAGATTGGGAGAAAATCTTTCCTTTAACAGATCTAGGAGAGAGGTTTGAGTTTATATTTGGTTTGCTGAGACGAGCTAAGTGATGTCACTGAGACGAGCTGTCAGTGAGTTGCTGTCGTCACCGGTGAGATGTTGTTGGTCGGGTCGGTGAGCTGAGGTGAGGTTGTAGTTGTGATGTTGGTGAGTTGATTGTGATGAATTTAGATACTAGTAAAGTAGTACTAGGCAATTACCAGAAAAACCGACCACATGGAAAAATTTACAAAACCGACCACATGTGGTTAGTTTTTATAAAAAATTCCAGAAAATCATTTTTTTGGTAATTTTTTTTAAAAAACCGACCTCACGTGGTCGATTTCAACAACAACAACAAACCCAGTGTATTCCCACAAAGTGGGGTCTGGGGAGGGTAAAATGTATGCAGTCCATACCGCTACCTTCAAAGAGGTAGAGAGGCTGTTTTTGATTGACTCCCAACTCAAGATAGAGAATAGAAAATAAGAGCGTAATGAAACATGGAGCATGATGAATGGCATAACATAAAAAGGATAAGACATAATAAAATAGAAATCAAAGCAATACGAGGTAAGATAAATAAGCACAATATGAAATAAGAGATAAGAAATAGGACATCAGGAATACGACCCCCACCTAGTAGTAACATACACGCACAGACCAGAGACACCTGCCACACCCAGACCCTCCTGACTAGCGGCTCCTACATATGGACACAGGCCTAGGATTACTAACCCGACTATACATGAGCTCTTGTAACTACTTGCTATAACCCATGCACACATCCTAGCCTTCCACCCTTATCCACAACCTTCACACCTTCCTATCTAGGGTCATATCCTCAGTAAGCTGAAGCTGCTCCAAGTAATGTCTAATTACTTTCCTCTAGTACTTCTTCGGTCTACCTCTCCTCCTCCTGAAGCCATCCAACGCAAGCCTCTCACACCTATGAACTGGGGCATCCATTTACTATAATTAATTACAAAATATTTTATTAAATAAATTATTAAATAAAAAATCGACCACAAGTGGTCGATTTTTTTATTTGAATTAAATAATTAGTTTATAAAAAAACCGACCACATGTGGTCAGTTTCTTTTGAAAATTTATTTTTATTCAATTTTTTTAAAATAATATTGAATTTATATATATATATATATATATATTTAAAAAAAAACAACCACCCATGATCGGTTTTGAAAAAGCTACCACCTTTTTTCGACCACGTATTTTGATCGATTTTTTGGTCGCAAATACAAGATATGTGGTCGGTTTTCCTATTTTTTTTAGTAGTGAATTGTCGTGACTTTGACATTCCATTTTGACTTAGATAAAACCTCAAAACCTTTCCTACCTGTTCCTTAATAGAAAATAACCTTTCCCAAAAATGTCAACTTATTAGTCAAGTAGGTCAATCTTGTCATCATTTCATGTAATGATTCTTTTTTTTTTTTCATTTTGAATGCCTCATATTCAGTGAAAAGTAAGGCAATCCTGATTTTTCTCACTTGAGTAGTGCTCTCATGTGCATTTATCAAAGCATCCCTGATTTTTTTAGTAGTGGAACGGTTTGACACCCTGTTGTACTCAGCAGGACCTAATCCACACACCAAAATATTATTGGCCTTTGTATTCTTTCTTAATGCAATCAAATCCTCAATAGTAAATTTACTTCTAACCTTCTTGACTTGTTCTCCATCACCCATTTTTATGGGAATTATTGGTCCATCATTGATCATATCCCACAATTCGTAATCTTTTTCTTTCAGTCTAGCATTCCACCAAATGAAATGTGAACCATCAAAAAGAGGTGATCTAGTAGTTGATCGTCCTTCACTGTGACCAGTAGGTGGTGTGGAATTCATCATATTGATCTTATCATAGGTGCTAATACTTTTTTAAGATAACATGCTTTGATACCAATTGATATACTAGACCCACTAATTTACTTATTTTAGCTTACTAGTTACCTATTAGTGAAACAAGTTGCCTAACGTGTTTCAATAGTGCTAAATAGTAATTAAATGAGACATTGATTTTCTCGTGAAAAACACCCAACTCAAAAAGGTATAAAAAATCACGACATGTACCTCTAAAGAATTTTACCCCAAACTTCACTAAATAACTTTGAGCCTCAACAAATAGCAAATTACAAGACTTCTGTAATCTAGGAATTATAAACTCTAACTCCTATTTCAACACAACTCATAAACCTCTCAAGGTATGTGATTCCCAAGTCTTTGAGTTCTCAAACTTGAAGACAATAATCCTAACACAATTTATACTTCACTGGGACTAGAATTATATAAACATTACAACTCAAGAACTAAACCTAATACATAGAAATTAAGATACTCGACTTTCTAAGTAATAACACCAGGTTCAACTATGTGTTTCAAGCTAGAAAATTGCCAAGTCAATTTGCCAATTCCTTTTTCTTTATAAGTGTGTAAGTGACTATGCAAGTCACTCCCTCTATTTAAACACAACTCTTCAAAGAGTCCTTCATCATATGCGACTTCTATCTTAAGTGGAACTCTCTACTCTTAGGTGTTTGTTGTGAAGTGGAAATCCTTCTTGAAGTTAATCTTCTTGTTGAAGTAGAACTTCTTCAACTCAACCTCTCTTATCTTCAAATATTGTATTCAAGCTTAATCACTTCATCTTTACACGTGATAGTTAAGTAGAGTTTATCACCTTCACCATTTTATCTACTTCTTTAATCTTGTGTTTATCCTGTCCTGCGGCTCCTTCATCCCATTGTAGGTTTATCAGCTTGCAACTAATGAACCAGTTGACACTACATGTTTCATTCATTTTGTCATTCATCAAAACTTCAAGACTCCAACTATCTATATCATCTCGACGTTGTCATCTACTTATATATACAAGTTCAAAATACTCACGTGAAAAGTATTCTTCTCTCTACAACACTTCTTTGCAATTTTTTTTGGTTATTTATTTGTGCAATCTCCAAATTATCAAAGACAAATGAGTGTGTTTGTGAGTATTTTGGAATCTTGAGAGCGATCAATCTAAACGTTTACACCATAATCAGATCGAAATTGCTTTCAAGATAGTGATTTATCGCAACACATTACTATTTGTGATCAGTTCTTTTTTTTTTTTTTTTTACTATTTTAATTTCTATTTAATTTCAATACTATACTATTTTCCTAACAGTAACTTATTTAATAAGTAAAACAAACCTAATCAATCAATAATATTTCATTCTTAATTACAAACGACTAAAAGAACTTGATCAAATATTTATCGTCGTTCTTTAATCTCCATTATTATCAATTGAAAGGAAGAACATTATTAATTTGTTAGTGTGTGGCATTAAAGTTTGAATGGCCATATCATGAGTGAATGTGTGGTGAATCTCAAAATACGTTTGGTATATTCTCTACCTACATGTAATTTTGGAATGTTTTTCTTTGTCCCATTCATCAATATATAAATTAGTGAATGTGCTGTGAATCCAAAAGTAAAAGCATAGGGGAATCTTAGGGTCCGTTTGAATTGGGTTATTTTAAGTCAAAAATATAAAATTATGTTTTGAGCCTAACTCACACTTCAAAAGATAGCTCAAAAGGAGAAGAATTGCTCAAACCTTATAAAGAGATCACCCATATCTCATTAACCACCAATATAAGACTTTTTCTTTTTCTTTAACACCCCACCTCACGCCTAAAATTGGACATCCGGTGCATGAATAATTTTTAATTTGGGGGCACGCCATTAGGTGAGATGGGTTCTGCTATGATATCATGTAAAATTAGGTCTTGAGCCTAGATCGCATTTCAAAAGCTAACTCAAAGGGAGTAAGATTGTTCAAACCTTATAAAGAGACCAACTAGCTCATTGATCATCAATGTGAGACTTTCTTCTCTTTTTTTTTTAACAAAAACTTTTAAACATCTTTCTAATGTTTGGGTAAAATAAAAAAGTACTTATAAGCATTTAATTTTAAGCCAAAATGATAAAAATAAGGTAAAAGCCATAAGTTGGGAGTTCTAATTTTGACTTATAATCCAAAAGTCAATCCAAATGGACCTTAGTAATTCAGTTGGATGACTATCAGAATTTTCATCTTGTTGGTAAGGATTCTATTCCGGCTGTTGTAATCCTTTTCTCCATTTCCCCTTCTCTTACCTCTATTTTTTTCTAAAAAAAGTAAAATAAAATTAATAGCATTGTATAAGTAAGAGTTTGGCCCTATGGATTTGGAATCATGATTTTAGGTTTTGATTTTTAGTCAATATTTGCACAGAAATATAAGTGTTTGTCCTCAAATAAATTTAGAAAAGGAAAAGGGTCAGATATGTCCCTAAACTTTGCAAAAATATTTACATTTACCCTCCGTTAAAAGTTTAGTTCACCAATGCCCAAAGTCTTGGGTCATATATACCCCTGTTGCCAAGTTTTGTGCCATATATACCCCCTATTGTCAAGTTTTGGGTCATATATACTACTATTGCCGTTAATTGCTTTGCTAAAACTTTTCAAGCCCTCTTTCCTCTTTTTAGTAATAATATTGTCCACATCACATATAATTAAACTCTACCCTTTTTCTACACATTAATCATCCGTCAAATGCTCTCATCTACCTCACAATCTCTTTGGATTTTCTTTAATTTGCCGAAATTCCTTTTTTGTGTTTTTCAATTCTTGCATAACCCCAAGAATCATCAAGTAAAAAAATAAAAAGTCAAGAATACCCCCATAAAATCTCAATACACAATTGCGATGAAAATCAAGAATTAAAGTTCTTACCAACTGCAAATTATTTTAGTATCATATCAACTGAATCCATCTTTCCCACCACCATCAATTCTAACTGAATCCATCTTTCCCACCACCATCAATTCTAACATAAAAAATAAGAAGAATATAAGAAATTGAGATGTAGAAGTGTAAAAGAGCCAATTCATATAGAGACAGCAAAAGCATGTTGTTAAATAAAATGATATCTTTTATACGTATGTGTGTATGTATGTACGTGAGGAATGGTTATGCAAGAATCTGAAAATACAATAAAAGAATTTCGACAAATTAGAGAAAATCCAAAGAGATTGTGAGGTAGATGAGAGCATTTGATTGTCGTTTAATGTGTAGAAGAAGGGTGGATTTAATTATATGTGATGTGGTGATAAAAAAATAATGTGACAAATATAATTTTTTAAGGAAAAAAAGAAAAAGGAGGTTGGGAAATTCCAACAAAGCAATTAACGACAACAGGGGTATATATGACCCAAAACTTGACAATAAGGGGTATATATGACCCAAAACTTGACAACAGGGGTATATATGGCCCAAGACTTTGATGAAAAGGGCATTGGTGAGCTAAACTTTTAACGGAGGGTATATCTAAATATTTTTGCAAAGTTTAGGGGCATATTTGACCCTTTCCCCATTTAGAAATATACTTGAGCTGTGAAAAAACTGTGAATATCACTTCTTCCTCATATCTGACTCCCAAGTGGTCTTGTTAACCGGAGAAAATCTCTGTTGCACCTTTACTAAAAGTTATTTCTTTTGATCTCAGCTTCCAAACTTGTCTGTCCAACTACAATATTTTGGTAAAAGTTGCATTATTTCTTGTTGTATCATATAATACTAATACTTGTGATATTTTAATCTAACATGGGGTTTTGGTTTGTAGGTGACAAAAGCATTTTAAAATGAGGTGTAGGTGACATAATTTTTAATAATTGAGTGAAGGTTACAATTACTTTATTATGGATTAAAAAAGTTGGAAAAATTTCAAAATAACCCACAAATTTTTAAATTTACACTTTGATCCAAATGTTAGTTTATATAACGGGGAATAGAGGGAAAAAGGGCGCGTTTCTCTCTCTTCTCATCTGTTGTTGTCTTCTCTCTCTTCGCGATTTTTATTGTTTATTGCTACTGCTACTTTATTCATCATCTTCTGCTTCATTATCATCATCTTATGCTTCATTATTCTCTTCATATTCTTCTTGTTGACCATTGTTGTTGTTGTTGTTGTTACCACAACTGTTGCTCTTTGACCAATTTCTTAGGTCAAATTTTATTTTGTACATCACTTTCAACTTTGGCATTTACTTGATAAGAGACTTTGGTAAGTCAAATTATACTTTTTAGTTGAATTTGTCATCTAGGTAACTGCTAGTGTGCTATTTTTTTAACAATAGCTAGCACACAAACATGAATGCAACATAAGAGCCATCTTTTTAAATAGATCCATCATCTGTTGCACCAGATAGATATTTTGTTGCAACATAAGAATCATATGTTGGATTCATATTTATGGTTCTATAGTTCCCGTAACATGAATTGAAAAAATAGGTAATCTGTTACACCATATTAGTAATCTGTTCCAATAGATAATTAATCTGTTACACCAGATTAGTAATTTGCTCTAACAAATAATTAATCTGTTGTACCAGAATATTTATCTGTTGAAACATATTATAATTCTGTTACAACAGATGAATAATCTGTTTCAACCCACACAATATAGCTCCTGTCACAAACCCAACAGATAACCCGTATATTGATCTCTTTCTATTGATACTGGATTCAAATTATTCCTTAATCGTAAACATGTTTGTTGAGAAGAAGAAATAGACAGAATGAAAATTAAATAAGAATTAAAACGGCAAAGTGGATGAAACATAAATTTTTTATTAAACAAAAAAATAAAAACACATAGGCAAAAGAAATATTTTATATGTTGGATTCATGTTTATAGTTCTATAGTGCCCGTAACATGAATCGAACAGATGGGTATTCTATTGCGACATATAAGTAATTTTTTCCAATAGACAATTAATCTGTTGCACTAGATTAGTAATCTGTTCCAACAGACAATTAATCTATCCAACAGAATATTTATGTATTGCAACATATTATAATTCTGTTGCAATAGATGAATAATCCATTTCAAACAACACAATATAGCTCTTGTCACAAACCCAACAGTTAACCCGTATGTTGATCTCTTGCTATTGATACTGGATTCAAATTATTCCTTAATCATAGACATATTTGTTGAGACGAAGAAACAGACGAAATGAAAATTAAAACGTCTAAGTGGATGAAACATAAATTTTTTATTAAACAAAAAAATAAAAATACATAGGTAAAAGAAATATTTCTATGTTGGATTCATGTTTATAGTTCTATAGTGCCCGTAACATGAATTGAATAGATGGATATTCTGTTGTGACATATTAGTAATTTGTTCCAACAAATAATTAATTTGTTGCACAAGAATATTTATCTGTTGCAGCATACTATAATTCTATTGCAACAGATGAATAATCTATTTCAAACAACACAATATAACTCTTGTCACAAATCCAACAAATAACCCGTATGTTGATCTCTTGCTATTGATACTGGGATTCAAATTATTCCTTAATCGTAGACATGTTATTGAGAAAAAAAATAGACAAAATGAAAATTAAAACGTTAAAGTAGATGAAACATAATTTTTTATTAAACAAAATAAATATAAATACATTTATACATAGGTAAAAGAAAAAAATAATCTAATTATTATTATTATTATTATTGCCAGCCGTCCAATCTTCAATCGGTAGCATCAGCGCCCTCCTCATCCTGCGAGTCTCCCGCAACATCCTTACTCTAACAGCGGCCAACTCCCTCTGTATGTCATGAACCTGCCTCTATAGTTTTCGTACAGCGTCTCGTAAAATAGAGACATCCCACACTGGATCATCCATATCTAGAACATGCATAAATTGACAAAAAATGCAAAAATAAAAGTAAAGAAAAGAATCCAAAAGTAATATGTAAGACCTTGCAAAATCCTAAGATTAGGCCAGTCCGTTAAAGCTTGATAAGGAGTCCCTGACTTAGAAAAGTTCAGCTTAATTTTAGGATAAGTTATGTAAAAATAGTGGCTCAATGCGATTAGGCCGCGTCACGGTGAGTATCATGATGAGCCCTCCATCGCGTCGTGCTGAAGGACATTTCGATATTTGTCAAATTCTAGTAGCTCACCACGATTTCCCCACATCGCGGTGATGCTCAAATCAATAATTGTCATGAACCAGTGTGTTACCCCGATTCCACCACGCCGCGGTAGATATAACAATGACCCAGTCACTACATCACAGTAAGGCTTTAATCTGCATTCCAGTTACGGGATTTTAAATCCCAAGGGCAACTTAGACTTTTTCCATGACTCAGATCAGCCTTTAAACACAAAATTATGCCCTAAATATCCTATTATGTCATTTTTCCTCACTTTCTCTCAAGAACAAAATCATTCTCTCTGAAGAGGCAAAAACCCTAGTTCAAGAAATCATGGTCAATCCAAGAATCTCTCCAAGAACTCCAAGAAACTCACAAATTAAGGTATGTTAGATGTTCATTCATGGGTTCCTTCCACCCATGAAATCCAAGAATTCTTTTTCAAAGTACAGAGATTGTGTATTTATGATTTCCATGTTTGAATTAGATTGAATTCATGTTCATGATATTAGTTGGGTCTCAATCCATGATTTAAGTGTATGTTTTTCCTAAAATTGAATAGCAAGTGTAAAGAATATTTGATTATCTTGATAAATCCTTGAATTTACAAAGTGATTAAGGTGTCTATGATGTTATTTTGATTTTAATCCCTGATCTAGATTACAAGTTCCAAGAATTAATCCTACTATGCATTGAACTACATGATATTCATAATAAGCCCTTCAATAAGCAAGTTGAGTGTTGTAATCATATCAAACCTAAGTGTTTATGATTTAATGTACCAATTATGCTTTCCATATGTTTGATAAATTGTCTATGAGAATGAAAAATTACCACTATAGCATGCTAACATGTGTTCTCCATTCATGTACAAGTTAATGCATTACAAGTGTTTGATGAAATATCTCTATGAATGAATTATCACCAAGTGAACATTTATATGTTATTCAAAGTTGTGCTTTGCTTTAATTTTCATGCTATCAAGTCTTGGGGGTATTTAATACCCGACAATTTAGCTGTTTATCTGGAGCCACTGTCAGTTACAGAATATATTAGTTATGTCACGATCAGTAGTACTCTCAGTCCGTTACAGAACTCAGTAGAACTCAGTTAGTTACATAACTTAGGAAAACTTAGTAATCTCAGTATCAGTCCAGTCCATTCAGTATACTCAGTTCAATATCTTTCAGTTGGGAGTAGAATTCAGTACCGAGCGAGCCTAGGGATAAGGGCACACCTGTTAGTTAGGACTGGGTCACTAGAAGCAATCCCTAAGTTCCAGAACTATATAGCCAACGTAGGTTATGAGATGTCACTCGTTAGATAGGACTGACATACTCAGGGATCACCCGCTAGTTTAGGACTGATCTCAGGGGTCACCGGCTAGATTAGGACTAACTCCACAACAGTTGTTAGTACCTGTGGCATAGTATTAGCACCCTTCCAGCTGGATTTATAGGTTGGATCCCAATTATATTAGAAAGGGACATGTCGATTAGATGATTACCTCCCACAGTTTCGCTTTCAGTCTTAGTATAGAATTCAGTTCAGTTCTAGAGAATCAGAACTGTTAGATATAGTCAATCAGTTATTAGAATTCATTACTTAGCTTCAGAAAAGCTCAGTTACAGTATACATTCACGTATATGTACAGTATTACATGCTTAGTAGTTATAGTAGTTTTAGTTTTCATGTACTCTCGTGTTTAGTTACTCTATATCATTTAGTCAGTATTGTTCATGCATATGCACCTTTGCATTCATCCTTACCTCATCTAGCATGCCAGTATATTCCACGTACTGACATATACTTTTTCTTGTGCTATGATGTCTTATATCATAGGTTCGAACGCTCTAGTTCCCGACCGCGCATAGACAGATTCAGATTCAGCCAGTAGTAGTTTTAGAAGTGAGTCCTCATCTATCAAGGATATGCTTTATTTCTGTATTTCAGTAGACTCAGTATTTTAGTAGAGGGAGTTAGTTGGGGGATTGTCCCATCAACTCCACTTTTAGACAATTTCAGTTAGAAGCTTTTCAAACTAGTTGTCAGACAGTATTTAGTTTTATAGATTATTATTTCAGTTTTTACACTTTATCAGTATTTAGATTTTGAACCTTATGGCAGTTCATCCAAATTCTGCATTTATTTCATGATTATTGTACAGTGCTCACAGCAGATATCAGTCATGGGTTAGCTTGTGGTCCTTCGGGGTCGTAAGCACCGTGTGACGACTAGGGGGTAGTCCCAAGTCGTTACATAATACAATATATATTTACACAACAAGAAAGAAAAAAAAAACTTACCAGAGACAGGGAAAAGCTATCAAGTCCTTAAAGAGAAAGTAGTTGAGGTGTAATACAAAAGAAGAGCAAGAAATAAATAGATATGTGTAGTAGAATGAATGAATAAGGAGAAACCTACTTATAGAAGATTGAATTTGAATGAGTTAGGCAAAAAAGCACGACTGTTCTCCCCCATTTATTAATTGCATTCAAACTGGTGACTTTTTTATTACTGTGGAAAGTTATGACTTAATTAGTTCTTTTCAGTAATTGTTTTTATTGAGTTGTGGAAACAGATTATATATCTGTTGCATCAAATATCCCATCTGTGACAATAGATATACTATTTTTTACAACAAATCTACAATCTGTTGCATCAGATAATATATTTGTTGCAACATATATCTTTTTAATAATCATTATATCTTTATCTTTAATCCAAATTTGGTGACTTATTTATTATATAAATTTTAAAAATAGATTAAAAACAAAAGGGTGCGACTGTTCACCTCCATTTATTAATTACATTCAAACTGGTGACTTTTTTATTACCGTGGAAAGTTATAACTTGATAAGTTCTTTTCAGTAACCGTTTTTATTGAGTTGTGGCAGCAGATTATATATCTTTTGCATTAGATAACCCATCTGTGACAATAGATATACCATTTGTTGCAACAAATCTATAATCTATTGCATCAGATAATATATCTGTTGCAATATATATCTTTTTAATAATCAACATATCTTTATCTTTAATCCAAATTTGATGACTTTTTTATTATATAAATTAAGAAAATAGATTCAAAAACAAAAAGGCGCAACTGTTCACCTCCATTTATAATTACATTCAAACAGGTGACTTTTATATTATTGTGGAAAGTTATGACTTGATAAGTTCTTTTCAGTAACCATTTTTATTAAGTTGTGGCAATAAATTATATATCTGTTTCATTAGATAACCCATCTGTGACAATAGATATACCATTTATTGTAGCAAATCGACAATCTATTGCATCAGATAATATATCTATTGCACATATAAACTATCTTTTTTAATAATCAACATATCTTTAATCCAAATTCGGTGACTTTTTAATTATATAAATTAAAAAATAGATTTAAAAACAAATATGTCGAAGAGTCACAATCAGTTATTAAAATTAAATAATTATCCTTTTACGGTTATAAATCATGTTTATCATTTATTTCCTTATTTTACGAACCATTTTTCATATGGAAAAAGTCATGACTAAAGACTTTTCACCCTCTCAATAATAATAATAATAACCCTTTTTTATTAATAATCGCCTATTGCAACATATGATCCATCTGTTTAGGTAGATCCGATATTAAAAAGGAAAATACATACTCTAAAAGGAAAAAATATAACCTATTTATTATTACTACTATTATTATTATTATCATCATTATTATTATGAGTATTACTATTACTACTTTCATTGTCTGAAGGACAATTTTCATCCAGCAATAGCAGGACCCTCTCCAGCCTTGCTCTGAAGTCGGCCAAATCCATCTGGAGTTCATTCTACTGCCTTCGAAGTTCCCGAAAAGAATCGATATAAATCTTCTTGTACGAATCTAGATCAGCCATATCTGAAAGTGTAGTAGTTGAATGAACGAGTAAGGAGGGACCTATTTATAAAGGAAAGGGTCAAAGAGCCACAACTGTTCATCCCTTAATTAAATAAAACTGGAGACTTTTCGAATATGTAAATTACAAAAATAGATCTAAATAAACATTGTGCAATATTTATTGTATTTCAGAAAGAAAAAAATTGCTTTAAAATAAATCTAATAGATGCATAATCTATTGCAAAATACATTTTATCTGTTGGATAATTTATAAAATATTAAAATTATTGCAACAAATGGATATACCTATTTGATATTTCTAACGGATAAGTCCTATGTCACAACAGATTGGTCATCTGTCGTAATAGATATCTATAATTGTTTGACAATTTAAACAGATGTGGCATCTATTGCAACTTGTTAGTCATCTGTTTATTCAATTAAAGCCATAGATGGGATAGGAAGAATCAGGTGTGTGCAGATGAATAGATCTACTTTCATGTGTGGGAGTTAAGTATTACTAATAAGGTCATCGAGAAAACACACACATAGTACAATGTTTTTATGAATACAGTTTTTAACCGATTAGACACTAATCATTCAAATGAGATCGTGCATTGTACAGTTAAGTTTGATGAGCTTGAATTGATAAGGACGAGGGCCCCATGATGATGGTGCTGATACCCTGTTACGAATTACTGATGGTTGTTTATCATGTTTATGCATGTTAAGTTTTGAGAAGGGATCAATATTTGGTTTCATTGCAGAGATCCAATAGCGATTGGACTTAACTTTAAGTGTGTATTCGAGTCTAAGAAGGCCTTTGAAGCCCTGCATTGCATCAAACAAGAATGAAAAACCAATAAAAATTCCCCTGGCCTAAATTTATATGGAAGGGTTGTTCGAGAAGATGACTATACGCCAAAAGGAGCCAAAGAAGAATGCCTACGAGGGAAAAAGGAGTTGATGAAAGACTATATCATCTGTAAGCTAATTGAAGAGGATACATAGGGTAGCAAGTAACTTCTAGCAAATCTGGTCGATGAAATTGACTTAAAACATGAGAAATTTGAATCAAGTGCAAATATGAAAGTGTATCTAGTATTGTAAATCCGTTTGTTGTTTTTTTGAAAAAAATAATACAGATGGCATTTTGCTAGGGAGATATGATTAGGAAGCGTGGTTGGGATGATCCCTATATAGAAAATAGCATAAGACCAAGAAAGAAGCCTCGCGAGCATCGAGGGTTGAAATGTTGTACAGTAAGTCTAGAAAACTTACGCCAATAACAGCTGCAATTAAAATAAGGAATCTAAGTAAAGACTGCAATTTTTGAATTTTAAACTGCATCCCATGCCTTTTTATTTATGGTTCCGATTAGGTCCACTGCTGTTGACCTGATCGGAACCACAAGAAAGATTGAAAGACAGACTGAGTGTCATTACTTCCTTAGCAATATTGATTAATTGATTGGGTTTTCTTTCCTTAGCATTCTTTCAGTATATCTTGGAGAAGATCAGAAGCTTGATGTAGTATATGAACCTTGATAATTTTCAAGCTTGCCTCCTGCTTCCCGATTTGGTCTTTAAGTTTGATGTTGCCATCTTTGAAGTCGGTATAGAGTTCCTGGTCTTTTGTGAGCTCGATCAAGAACACTTTCTCCTTTAAAGTTATGGCATTGTAGAAGTCCATCAAAACACTTTCTTCAGAAGCCATAAATGATACATAGAGGGTCGCTATATTTGTTTTAGGTTAAAATGTGTTGATGCACACTCAAGCAGTGGTCCTAATAATTGAACAACTCACTTTTATCAAGCGTTGCTCAATGCAGCTTGAACAACCAACCTTCAAAGGATTTGATAAATTAATTAGCAAGGAGTTATGTAACGTTGATCTAAATTGACTCTACCAAGCCTATCAAACGTTACGTCACTCCAGGCTTATTACCCTATCAAAACCTTTGCTCGAGTTAGTGGACAAATCAAACGAGCTCAATCTCTCAACCTTTCTACTGATTTCTCTTCTCCCATATAGATGACAAGATATCCATCATAGAAAAGTCTACACCGTTGGCAGAAATTCTTGCCACAACGAAAGTTTTTAGAAGACATGACTAGTAATCTCTTAATATCACTCTTATGACTTTCTTGATGTCTCTTGCAATTATATTGGAATGGACAAACCAAACTAAGCATAATTTCTCGCTATGTCCATTCCAATATATCGGCAAGACATGTTAAGAAAGTCATAAAAGTGATATTGAGAGATTACTAGTCATGCTTTCTAAAGACTTTCATTGTGGCAAGAATTTCTGCCGACGGTGTAGACTTTTGCATGGCGGGTATCTTGTCCTCTATATGGGAGAAAAGAGATCAATAGAAAGGCTGAGATATTGAGCTCATTTGATTTTTTCACTAACTCGAGAAAAGGTTTTTTATAGGATAATGAGCCTGGAGTGACGTAACGTTTGATGGGCTTGGTAGAGTCAGTTTAGATCAAACGTTACGTAACTCATTGCTAATTAATTTATCAAATCCCTTGAAGGTTGGTTGTGCAATCTATATTGAGAAACGCTTGATAAAAATGGGTTGTTCAATTGTTGAGACCATTTCTTGAGTGTGCATCAACACATTTTGACCTAAAACAAACATAGCGACCCTTCATGTATCATTTAAGGCTTCTAAAGAAAGCGTTCTGATGGCCTTCTACAATGCCATAACTTTGAAGGAGAAAGTGTTTCTGATCTATCTCAAAAAAGACTAGGAACTCTATACCAACTTCAAAGATGGCAACAACAAACTTAAAGACCAAATCGGCAAGCTGGAGGCAAGCTTGAAAATAATTAGGATTCACATACTACAGAAAGCCTTTGATCTTTTCTAAGATATGTTTAAAGCATTCTAAGGCTATAAAACACAACCAATTATATCTATATTTATAAGGAAGTAATGACACTCAATCTTTCTTTCAATCTTGTTTGTGGTTTTGATCAGGTTAACAACAGTGGACCTAATCGGAACCCCAAACAAGAAGGCATGAGATGCAATTTAAAATTTAAAAATTATAGTCTTTGCTTAGATTCCTTATTTTAACTGAAGCTATTATTCGCGCAAGTTTTTTAGACTTACTGTACAACATTTAACCCTCGATGCTCGCGAGGCTGTTTTCTTAGTTTTCTGCTATTTTCTATCTAGGTGATAATTCCAACCACGCTACCTAGTCAAACCTCCCTAGAAAAGTGTCCATCTACACTATTTTTCTATCAGAGAAACAACAAACAAACTTTTCATTACCGGATACACTTTCATATTTGCACTTGATTCAGATTTCTCATGTTTTAAGGCAGTTTCATTGGTCAGATTCGCTAGAAGTTCCTTTCTACCCTATGTTTCCTCTTCAGTTAGCTCTCAGTTGATATAATCTTTCATCAACCCCCCATTTACCCTTGCATGCATTCTCTTACCATACTTTTTGGCGTATAATCATCACGTTGAGCAACTCAACCATATAAATTTAGACTAGGGCAATAACTATATTGATTTTCATTCTTGGTTGAAGCAGTGGGAGGCTATGAAGGCCCTCTCAAAGTCCAATGTACCCTAAAATTTAGTCCAATGGCTATTTAATCTCTTTATAATGACATCAAAATTAGATCCCTTCGCAATGCTTGACACATAAACATGAGCAATAACCGACATTAAATCTTAGAAGGGTATCAAAATCATATTCATGGTCCCTCAACCTTATCAGTTTGGACCTATTAAACTTAACTGTAAAATTACAGATATCTTGTTTGAATGATCAATGACTAAACGGTAAGAACAACATTCATAAAATTAGTGTACTCTATATATGTTTTAACGATAACATTATCAGTAATACATACCTCTCACATATAAAGTAGTTCATTCTGCAAGCAGCTTACTCCTCCAAACCCATCTTTACTGTATCCTTGTGGTTGTCGGGCAAAAGTTGATCAATTTTCAGTTCCTTATATCTACAAAGAAGAGGAAAAAATTAATGTCAAATAAGAGAAGAATAGAAAGAATACTATCCATCTATTACAAAAGATGTGAATTTTGTTGCAATAGATGTGGAGCCTGTTGCATTAGATATAGAGCCTGTTACATCAGATGTGGAGCCTGTTACAAAAAATGTGAAGCCTGTTGCAACAGATGTGGAGTCTGTTGGAATATATCAAACCAGCCTTGCTGGTGGTTTGATTTATTCCAACAGTTGCTCCATCTGTTGCAATATCAATAACAACATAAACAATAAATAAAAAAATCAACAACAAAGAAACAACATTATTTATTCCAACACCATCAACAACATCATCAACAACAAAGAAGCAACTTCCTTTCTTCCAACAGAAGCAACATCCTTTCTTCCAACACCATCAACAATATACACCACAAGTTCCAACAATGCCAACCCCACCAACAACATCAATAATAGCATCAACAATAAAGAAACAAACAAAATATATACAAAAAATGATACTGCCAACAAGGCTTTAAATCTTCTCCCCGCAGATAACTTTTTTTTGTATATTTTAATAAAAATCCTTGGTTCATTTATTCAACACTTAAAATTTTCTTCAAATTTTTTGAATAAATATGATATGAGTAAATGGTAATTAAATAAAAAAAATAGATGTAAATAACTTGTAAATAAAAAGATGAGAATGAAAGAGCAATAGTGAACTATACCTTAATGTCAAAAGGGGATCAAAACAATAATTTCAGTCGAGGAATCTAAGATATGGATTAGTTTAGATACAAAAGGATCTTTATGAGAAAGAGAAGAGAAAAGAGAGAAAAAAGGTTGTGATAACCCTAAAGAGGAGAGAAAAAAAGATGAGAGATGAATAAAATAAATTTAGGGCTGAAGGAGAGATGAGATAATTCTAGATGTATTAGGGGTTTCAATATTCATTAATTAATATTCATTAATAATTTGAGGGGCACGAGGAAGAAGACGGGTGACATTAAAAAGACAAGATAGGACTACTCAATGAGATTTTTGAGTTATCCAAGAAACATTTTTTACTGCCTTTAGTATTACTACTTTATCTACTCAGACAGAATCTTGCTTTAAAATTAAAAGAAAAAAAAATATTTTTAGACAGATATGTCTTCTATTGTAACAGATATCAATATCTATTTGAAAAATCCCAACAACTGAGTCATCTGTAATAGCAGATGCAAATGTCTCTTTGATAATTAAATCAGATATGTCATCTGTTACAACAAATATCAATATCTATTTAAAAATTTCAAATAGCTCAGTCATCTATCACAATAGATGCAAATGTCTATTTGATAATTAAATCAAATATGTTATCTATTACAACAGATATGAATATCTGTTTGAGAATTTCTAATAGCTCAATCATTGTTGCAATAAATTTTATTACAATTGATTTAGGTAGAACTAGGGATGAATGAATGAGTTCATAGGGTCAACTACAACTTCAATTGAGTCTTTGCAATTGTATGGTGTTGGTATTATGTTCATACCGACCTGAGTTGTCAATTGATCACTCTGAGTTGAAAAGATTCTCATTAACTTAATGTTAAGCTAGTACCTAAATTGATTTAGGTGGAACTAAGGATGAATGAGTTTTCCTTAACTTAATTTTAAGCTAGTACCTTAATTGATTTAGGTGGAACTAGGGATGAATAATTTCATAGGGTTAACTACAACTTTAATTGAGTCTTTGTAATTGCATGGTGTTGGTATTGTGTTCATCCCGACTCGAGTCGTCGATCGATCACTCTAAGTTGAAAAGATTCTCATTAACTTAATGTTAAGCTAGTACCTTAATTGATTTAGGTGGAACTAGGGATTAATAAGTTCATAGGGTCAAGTACAACTTTAATTGAGTCTTTGCAATTGCATGGTGTTGGTACTGGGTTCATCCCGACCCGAGTCATCGATCGATCACTCTGAGTTGAAAAGATTTTCATTAACTTAAAGTTAATCTAGTACCTAAATTTATTTGGGTGAGATAGGGATGAATGAGTTCATAGGGTCAACTACAACTTTAATTAAGTCTTTGCAATTACATGGTGTTGGTATTACATTCATCCCGACCCCAGTCATCGATCGATCACTCTGAGTTGAAAAAATTCTCATTAACTTAATGTTATTCTACTACCTTAATTGATTTAGGTGTAACTAGGGATGAATGAGTTTGTAGGGTCAACTATAACTTAAATTGAGTCTTTGCAATTGCATGATGTTGGTATTACGTTCATCCCGACTCGAGTCATCGATCGATCACTCTGAGTTGAAAAGATTATCATTAACTTAATATTAAGCTAGTACCTAAATTGATTTAGGTGGAGCTAGGGATGAATAAGTTCATAGGGTCAAGTAAAACTTCAATTGAGTCTTTGCAATTGCATGGTATTGGTATTGCGTTCATTCCAACCTGAGTCATCGATTAATCACTCTAAGTTGAAAAGATTCTCATTAACTTAATATTAATCCAGTATCTTAATTTATTTAGGTGGAACTATGGATGAATAAGTTCGTAGGGTCAACTACAACTTCAATTGAGTCTTTGCAATTGCATGATGTTGGTTTTACGTTTATTCCGACTCGAGTCATTGATTGATCACTCTGAGTTAAAAAGATTCTCATTAACTTAAAGTTAATATAGTACCTAAGTTGATTTAGGTAGAACTAGGGATGAATGAATGAGTTCATAGGGTCAACTACAACTTCAATTGAGTCTTTGCAATTGTATGGTATTGTTATTGCGTTCATCCCGACCCAAGTCGTTGATCGATCACTCTGAGTTGAAAAGATTCTTGTTAACTTAATTTTAAGCTATTACTTAATTTATTTAGGTAGAACTAGGGATGAATGAGTTCATAGGGTCAACTACAACTTCAATTGAGTCTTTGCAATTGCATGGTGTTGTATTGCGTTTATCCCGACCGAGTCGTTGATCGATCACTCTGAGTTGAAAAGATTCTCATTAACTTAATATTTTAAAAATTGTATCTTTTAAAAGTTTAAAAATTAATTAAGATCAACTCAAACCAAATTAACAATTTCAAAACTTGTCATTCTTTTCCAAAATTATAAATCAACCCATACAAATCATCCAGTTGCGTGAAAAACTTTTTCTTATTTAAAATTTGAAGTTCTCACTCTTCTCTCTCTCTCTCAATAATACAGACAACAACTACTCAACATATTGCTCAAACTTTCAAAACAGATCAATTTTCTTCCTATTTCTGACCATATAGTTGTTATTTTTGACTTCTTTCTCACTTGTATCCATTGTTTTCTCTTTCTTCATAGGTAACAAACTTTGAGAAGAGTTCTACATTTGTTCATTATTCTAAAAATTAGGGCTTTTTAGTTAATGATAAAAGGAAGACTTTTAGTTGTATTATCTTCAAAAATGGGTTAATAATTTTGAGTTTTGATGCTAAAAAAGTAGGAAGCACCTGAAAAAATCTTAAATTTTGTATTAGTGTTTTGTTGACTATCGTGGTATTATTTGATGGTGTTTGTGCTATTGTTGGTGGCTGTTGTTGTTGGTGTCGGTATTTGTGGTTTTAGTGATGGTGTCGGTGGTCTTGGTGTTAGTATTGGTATTGGTGGCATTAGTGCTTGTCTTGGTGGCATTGGTGGTGGCTTTGATTGTAGTGTTAGTAGTGGTCTTGGTGGTCCATCTATTGAACCAGGTGGAAGATCTGCTGGAAGATATTAAATAGGTCTTCAAACAGATTCTCCATCTGTTCCAACTGATGGGTTATCCGTTGGAGTATTTTTTTGTAATGCGGAGTGGAATAATTTATTCAAATTTGTCTTACCTTTTTTTAAAAATTATGCAGAAATCAAAATCAATGTATTTTTTGTTTTTCTATTATTTTTAGTTAAAAGATGTCTCCCAAAATAAAAGAAATTGAAAGTGGATCAACTTCTGACCACTCAACAGAAAAGGCTAGAGTACATATAGATTCGGAGGAACTTTCAATAAAATCTCAGTCAAGGCAAAATGAAGATGAGGAAAGTGACAACTCTTTCTCACTAATGGGGCGTGAATTAAGATCAAAATCTCATTATGATACTGTCAAAACCATTAGTATAGACAGGTTTCACATTGCGATGCCGATGGATTTCCCTAAAGAAGTAACTGGTGATCTTGTACTTAAATGTCAGTTAGGAAAATGTTTTGATGAACTTAGGAGTATTATGAAGAATGAAAACATAGAAAAACTTTTTAAGAGGAGCTGCTTTGCATACTTTCTTAAGCTGCCTGAGGACCGCACTCTCCGTTTCTCAATGAGTATGGTATATGGTCTTCTCAAGTGCAAGATGAAGTATGCAGGAGATGATAAAGATTTGAAGAAGGAAAAAAAATATGGATGAAATCAGGATCAACTATTATGGCATGCCGATTTTTTTTGGATTGAAAGAGTTTGCCATAGTGAAAGGCTTGAGATGCCATTGTCCAGAAGAACCTATCATCAAGGAAACACCTTACAAATGGTCTAACAAATGTAAGGGGAAAAAGATGGGTTGTTGGAAATTGTTGGACGTAGCTAAAAAATGGAAGATTTGATGGTAGATCTTGAGGATAAAAACATAACAAAGCACTATAGGAAGAAATTGTGCTTAGTTTGATTTATCCATTCCGTTTTATTAGCAAGAGACATCAAGAAAGTCATAGAAGATGATTTGTTGGCGCTTGCTGATAATTTTAAAAAATTCAACGATTATCCCTGGGGATATGACAGCTACTACTTAACTGTCCAATATTTACTGACAAAGCTATCTACAAGGACGATCATATTATACGACTTTTCTTGGGCTTTCATGGTAAAATTGATCACTATTTTTACTCATCCATTAATTTCTATTGAATATAACTATTATGAATTTTTCTTGCTTGCTTTCTATTTACATTTTTTTTGGCTTGGGCATATGAAGTCATTCCTCCGCTACGAAAGCAGTTCAAGGATTATTTGAATGAGGTTTCTCATCCAAGGATCCTTAGGTGGTTGGCTGCAAAGGGTAACAAAAAAATATTAATGAGGCTGACCTCTTTAACCCTCCGAATGATGCAGTACGTCTTCGTTCAACTAAAATAATTTGCCTTAAAGAAAGATATTGAAACAGATGCGCTATTTGTTGTGACAGATAGGTCGTCTATTGTGACAGATTACCCGTCAACTACAACTAGTGCAACAGATGGGTAAGCTGTTGCGACAGGCGGTCCATATTTCACAACAGATTAGCCATCTTTTGCTCTGGTTCTCTGAACTCGATTTAACATATTACCCATCTACTGTAAATTATGCAACAGATAGCTAATTAGATGCAATATATTATCAATCTGTTGTGATATACAAATCAGCTGTTGCAGTAGATAGATCATCTGTTGCATAAGTTGGCTGTGTTAACATGTATCCCAACTGATTGCAAATTATTATTATATGATTTAAATACCTTCTATCTTTTTTATAGGTTATGCATCCTTGGATCATGCCTACTGAGCAGGAGTTGGGGATGAATTCTTTTATTACTCTAGGTCTTATTGATACAACAGCAAACCAAACTGAGGAGTTAATAAAAAAGAAATTGGCTGGAGCAATATCCATAAGAAGAGAAGTTAGGCAAGGTCAGCTTAATGTTGAAGCTCTTCATGACCAACCTATTGCAGCAGATCTGGGTGCTTCTTTTGGGGGTGTTGCTGATGATGGTAGCAGCCATCCTACTGCTGCTGCTTCCAGTCGTGATTATGAGCATGTTGGTGCTTAGGAAAAATAAATACATTTGAAAACACCCCTTGCACAGGTCCCTCCACCCCTCTTCACCCTTATGTTCTCTTTGCAAATGCAAAGTGTACAAGGACAGAGAGGATAAACTCTTTGAAAAACTAGAAGCTATTGCTGAAGTTGCTGAGGATTTGAAATCCAAGAGGGGTGTCATACCATCAGCCGTACACTCCTACAGTGATGGTTAGGAGGAAGACAAGAAACATTAGACAAATACTCTCCATTGTGAAAACAAAAAAAATTGCAACTCCTCTCGCTCCAAGAGTTGTTAAAGTTCAGGGGCCGCTGAAGAAGGTGGACATATACGCGGCACTTGGCTACGAAAAGAAGAAGGAACTGCAAGAAATCATGAATGACGATACGAAGGTTCCAGAAGAATACACTATGCATTCATTTGCCGCCAAAGACTTCACGAATATGACAAATATGCGTGAGTGGTACGAGGACAATGTAAGTTTACTTTTGATAACCTAGCCTTCCTATCTACTCCATGAAGAAGAAGCTATGCAGCAGATGTGTAATCTATTGCAACATCTAGGTATTTTGTTGCAACATAATACACATCTGTTGCATAAGTTGCGTTAGCTGGGTAATCTGTGAACTGATTCAGAGAACCCTCTACAATAAAATCTTTCCACTATGCTTTCCTTCTTTACAATTACTAACCTATTTAAAAATTGTATTCTTATACCACAGTATGTTGATGAAATTCTCTGCCTCATAAGGGGCAGGCAATTAGCTTACCCGGATGCTTATGATGCTGCAGATAGGATAATGAACCTCAACTTTTATAATAATTTCAAGGATAGGTACAATGATCTCCGTAGGTGAGATGGTCCCGGTGGTTGGAGATTTGATAAGTTAGTTTCTATGTTTGAATAGGATGAAGACATGATTAAATATGTTAGAGGAAAGAGGCCATATCTACACGGCAAGAGCTGGACCAGGGTAAAGAGAATCCTTGCAGTCATGAACGTGGAAGTCAAATATTTTCTCACTATTGAGATACTACTCAACAAGGAAAAGATTATGATTTATGACTGGAACGTACCTGTCTTCAACAACGCCAAGTTTTTAGCCCACGTGCAGCCACTCATGAAGTTGTTTTCCAAGTTGTTGACACAGAGTAAACCGATGGATCATTTGCCAGTGGAAGTCTTGGGGAAGAAATTATGGGATTTTGAAGGTCGAAATAAGGGAATGCAGCTTCAAAAAAATAACAATGGTGCCGCGTATGGGACGTACTCGCTTGCATACATCAAGTGTTTACTGATCGACACAGAAATGGTCGGTCTGTGTGACGCCGTTGTGGAAAAGATGCAAGAGGTCTGGGCTTATGGGGTACTAACTAAATGCTTGGAGTCCATGTATAAATAAAACTATGAACAAAGACAAAGATGAACACGATAATAATTTTATTATTTCAAGCCACTTTACTTTACATTACATGTAGTGACAATTTTTTATGTTCGATGAAAGTTAAATTTTTATAATGCAACAGATTGTCTACTTGTTGTAACAGATGTTATATTTGTTGTGATAGATTGATTATCTGTTGCAATAGATTGGTCATCTATTGCATTATGCAGATGTTTCTCAGTCGATCTGTCGCAATAGATAGACAATCTGTTGCAACGTATAATATATCTGTTATAACTGATAGGTAATCAATTGGAATAAATCATAAAAATATGAAGACCTGTTATATAATTTCTAACAGATGATCTACATATTGCAAAATATGTCTAAATCTGTTTGATAAAATATGTTGTCTATTGCAGCAAATGTATTATCAGTTGCGATATTTGAATCTAGTATTCCATTTCAATTAAAAAGTTCAAAATAAAACTAAGGATTAAATTATATTCATAGACAACATAAAATAAATTGAAGCCTTCAGAAATTACATGAAATAACTCAATAAATAAATGAAATGTAAAAAAATTATTATGGGTACAAATGATCTACTCTGCAAAAAAATCAACAAGTTAACCAAGGAGGAAAGGTTATTACTTTGACAGACTAAATCTATAAATATCAACTCAATATGGACAACTTGTTCTTCATCCGGTGCTACAGAATTTGGCTTTGGTCGTTGTGGATCTTTAATATCGCTTGCGTACTATTTTTGAGCTTTTGCTTCTCCGTATTTTCATAAAAGATCAGCATATCTTTTGCGGAGTAATATGACATCAAGTTCATGATTTGGTACTTATAATCCATCACTCAAATACTCGACGTAAGCGGCAACAAAAAGACCGCAATCCCTGTATTTTAAGAAAATAGATAATCCATATCTTGCAATTCATGTTATCATTGTGAAGTTTATTAAATGAAACTAAATCAAGATACTTATACTTATAGGCTACCAATAGTTTTTTGAGCAATTCCTTCAACATATTCTACATCAAATGGATTACCCATTTTATCCTGGTATGCTTCAATCATCGACCAATCAGTACGAACCTTTTGGTCTAAAAATCCACTCGTATCAAGGTAAGTAGGCAATATTTTGGCCAGCTTTTGTATCTCAGATGACGGTCTGAAAAGTCTCCTTCATGATATTGAGTCATAAATTTGGATGCACCTCTCTTTTAGAATGACGACAACCAACACCCAATGGAATTCATTACAAAAATTGATTAAAATGTACACCTCATCGACCAAATGCCAAGGTAAGCCAGCTAGAATGCTAAAACCGTTGATGATGTTGATTAAGCATTCCTTATTTTGGAAAAATTTTGGCTGTTGTTGACAATACCTATCGTAGGCATTATTGATGTAAACTTTGAACAAATAATTACCTGTCGTGTATCTGTATTGTTCTTGTGTTTGCAACTTTGCCTTTTTTCAGAGTAGTAAAAAATGACATCGATGTGCTGCACATGTTATCAAACATTTCAGATTACGTGATAAAAAAATTAATACACACATGCAATTAAATAGAGTATTAATTAATAGTAATATGTATGGCATTTAAACCTCATCATTCCAGCAAGTTTGGGGTTGTGATATCAAATAGAACCAATTCTTAATTTCGGAATGTGCAACAATAAATTCAAACATATCAAAATCAAGACTCGATTCATTCACTTTGTAGTGTTCGTCATTTTGTTTTCTACATGATGATTTATATGTGTTAATGTCATGTTTTTACAACAAGAATTGTATCAATCAATATCTTTAAAATTAATTTATGTACCTGCTGGTATGATGCTTTAACAGGCCATCGGCAATCCATTTTGAATAGTCATGGATCAACTTAGTTTTTTTGGAGCCTCTTTCGAGATATTGAACCCTTCAAACGGGTAATTCTTCCATTTTCCTGAACTGACAGACTCCAATTTTTTTTCTTTAGAAGCAGTTGATGGATTATCAACTATCATATTATGCTCTTCAGTAGTAACTTCTACTACGACATCCACCTAGAGATCAGGATTGTCAATACTAATTACAGATATACAACAGATTATCTATCTGTTGCAACAGATGAGTCTTATGTTGCAACAGATGGATCATTTGTTGGAACAAATTCGAATAGGTAGAATAAAGCAGTATGATAATTTCGAACAAATGACCTATCTGTTGCAAAATAAGACTCATATGTTGGTACAAATTAAAATAGTACAAAAACCTATTTGATTTGTTGAAACAGACGGACATATGTTGCAACAGATAACGTATCTAATGTAACAGGTTAGATAACAGTTGCAATAGATGTATATATCTGTTTGATAATTTTTAGCAGATGTATCATCTATTGAAACAGATATGTGCCTATTTGTTTGTTGGAACATATGATATACATTCACCTTCTTGAGCTCATTCTGCTCTCATGTGGCCCTTGTACATTAAACAGCGGTGCAAGACAAAGATAGAGAAGTTATAATTTTTCTTTTTTTTTTTATTCTTGATGATGCCCTGGAAATATCTTTCCTTCTCCTCTTAGCCACCTTGATCTCTAGTGGAGTATATGGATATGAAATCCTCTTTGATGGAATGACACCCCTTTTGGATGTCATTTCCTTTACAGAAGCAGTAGTGCATTAATAACATTAATCACTCCATTATGTTTCGCCTTGCAGTCTTGACATTTGCATGCAGAATATTCGGTAAAAGTGGCAAAATCTATATAACCAATATAATCATAATCATAATAGTTTGTTGTTTCAAAAACAGTAAGAGGAGCATCATTAGCCCCAACAACAACACCACTACCACTACCACTACAACTACTATACCACTACCACTACCATCATCAACAACAACACGCCTACCCTCCAAAATTATTTTTCTTGTGATGATTGTTGCTCCAAAAAATTCTATTTTTATTCTATCAACAACGTAGGGTTCGATAAAGTTTGCACAGACAGTAAAGTAAGAAAAAATGAGATCTTTAACTCTCAATTAGTCGAAACAAGTCATGGATGGGCAATCTAAAATAAATCAGTATATTTATTAGAATGATGATGAAATCATTTAAAATAATAAATAACTAAAATAAAAACTTGAATAAAATTGGACTTACTGCTTCCTTTGGGGGATTGAAAAGGTCAAGAAATTTTACATTTTTATCAGTTTTGGCCGGCAAACATCTCACGATTCATGGACAGAAAACTTCTTCCTGGTAGTTCACTTGTTTTCTTAAATAAGGAATGGCTTCAAATGCCCAATTCTATAACATAACGACAATAAATCAAAAGCAATATTGAATAAAAAAATGAATCATAACATAATAAAAGAAATATTTAACATGAAAGCCCATGGAAAGCCATACAAGTTGACTATCTTTGGCATTAACGGAGTTAACAAATATTTGACAGTCATTTTGAAGCTTTCATAACCCCAAGGATAGCTGTTAAATGCCTCAAGATCCTCGGAGAAATTTATTAAACCGAGGCTTATGTTGTTGTTAACGTCTCTCGCCCAAAGAATATTATGTACAAACCAAACCAAGCACAATGATTTCTTGTGCTTCTTTGAAAGTATTTTACCTTTCAACGTTTCTATCAAATTTTTGTTTTTAAAGCTTGAACCAATAATGGACACCAGGTCATCACGATCACTCGACTTGTCTTTGCCTTTTTTCTGTGTGCGGGGTGCTTTTTGTTGGATTAGAGTAGGTATAACTTGAGAAGAAGGAGGAGGATAATATTTTAGTCCAGTAACTATGGCAAACTCTTTCCAACGAAAATAAACAGGCATGCCACAGTAATTTATCCACACCTCATCCATCTTATCTTTGTTTTCATAGATAAACCTATGTTTGAGAAGATCATATACCATTTTCATTTGGAAACGAGCATTGTTGTCCTCCGACAAATCAAGATATTGCCCAAAGCAGCTTTTCTTGAAATAAGAATCCAATTTTTATTCTCAAAGTAATTTTCTGAAGGCGTTGAAAGATTTTTCCATGGCCGACTTAATCAAGAAATCAACCGTTAAATCTATGGCACCATTGCACTGTATTCTCAAAGGATAACGATCAATGCTGAAAGTCTTGACCAACTCTTCGGCGGAAGGGCTATTAGCATTTGGATCATCTCTTTTGAAATATTCCTCCTCCTCCTGTTCATTATCTTCTGCTCCTGATTGAGATAACGCTTGTAAAGCAAGCTCATAGAGTAGTAGATGTAGCCTAACTGCTTCACTTAATCCTTTATTTGGACTTGATTTGATTTTTTTTCTTTTGGGAGCCATATTATCTTAAATTAATAGGAACATAAAATAGATTATAATTGATTAATACATCATTAAAAAGAATAATAGTAAATCTAACATGCAAATAGTAAAAATAACGGTTCCAATAAATCACTCATCTGTTGCACTAGGTATGTTATTTGTTGCAATATATAACCGACCTGTTGCAACGGATGAGTAAACCATTGAAAATAATAAAAACAGATCATTTATCTGTTGCATCAGGTATGTTATCTGTTGCAATATATACACGACCTGTTGCAACAAATGAGTAAACCGTTGGAAATAATAAAAACAGATCACTCATCTATTGCATCAGGTATATTATCTATTGCAACATATAACCAACCTGTTGCAACGGATCAGGAATCCATTAGAAATAGTAAAAATAGATCACTGATCTGTTATACCAGAAAGGTTATCTGTTGCAACATATAATCAACCTATTACAACGGATGAGTAATCCATTAGAAATAATAAAAATAGATCACTCATCTGTTGCACCATGTAGGATATTTGTTGCAGCATATAATCAATTTGTTACAGCAGATAGTAATCCATTGGAAACAATAAAAATAGATCACTCATCTGTTGCACCAGGAAGGTTATCTGTCGCAACATATAACCTACTTGTTGCAATAGATGACTAATCTATTGGAAATAGTAAAAATAGATCACTCATTTATTGCATCAAGTAGGATATCTATTGTAGCATATAACCAACCTGTTGTAATAAATGAGTAATCCATTGAAAATAATAAAAATAGGCCAAACATCTATTGCACCAGATAGGTTATCTGTTGCAGCCTATAAACAACCTGTTGCAGCGGATGAGTAATTCATTGGAAATAATTAAAACAGATCACTAATCTGTTGCACCAGGTAGGTTATCTGTTGTAGCCTATAAACAACCTATTACAGCGGATGAGTAATTCATTAGAAATAATAAAATAGATCACTCATATATTGAAACAGATTACTCATCTGTTGCAAAATGAGTTATCTGTTAGATATTTTTCAAACAGAAGAGTCATTTGTTGCAACAGATGAATGATCTATTAGATTGTTCATCTGTTGCATTAGATTTTCATTATTGCATCAGATTTGCATCTGTTGAGTCAGATATTTCATTTTTTGCATCAGATAGTTCATCTGTTGCAACACTATTTTTACCAAGAAAAACAACAAATCAACCCAGGAACACCAACATAACACACACACACACACATTAATAACATCAATGGTGACAAAAAATACCAACAAATCGAATCAATAGTTTGACAACAAGAAGAAGAAATGCCAGAAATAGGGTTTTATTCAGTCCACATTTCAAATTTAAGCAAGAAATATTGAAATTGTTAACCAATACTAGAAGAGAAGTTGGCTCAAGTTCCTCTGCTTCTTCATAACTAAAAAGACATAACTCTTTACCTATGAAAGAAAAAATGGGACGATGAAGAACTTGAAGTTGTTGTCGCCGGAGAAGTCTTCACGTCGATTGACGATTGAAAGTCGAAAAGGAACTCGCTCGACTACTTGACGCTGGAGGTTGAAGTTGCCGGGGATTGAAGGGAGAAATTTTGTAGAACTGTTGATTGGGAGAGAGTTAAGAGAAGCTGTCGAGAGAGAGAGGAGAGAGACTAGTTGATTTGGATTGAAGAGGGGTGTGGGTTGGGTTGATTTGTATTTTTGAAAAGATTAGAAAGTTTTGAAAATATTAGTCAAGTCGATAATTAACTTAATTAAGTTTTCTAATAATGTTTGACCCTTTAAGCTTGTAAATGTCACTAATCCTTCATTCAAAACTTAAATGACACCTTTCTTCAATTTTCTCATCAAACATGCATCTATTTAAAGTGACCTAAGGTTGAATATTCCATGACATGTGGGCATGGGAAAAAGATAAATAGGGAGCCAATTTTGCCCTTCCCCTTGTCTTGTTTGCATATACTTGCAACAAAATATAAGATGAAATAAATCAATTTGATCTATAATTCATGGTCAAATGGAATCATAGCAGAAAACGACAATCATGATTTTTTCCATCATAGTCAATGAAAAATTTGTGTCATGAAATATGACTTGTATATTGATTTTCCTATCGAATCAGCTCACACAAGGTGGAAAGTATATTCACTGAAGCACTGGGAAGCTATCTTATTGTTTATGGTAATATTTTTTCTTTTTTCACTGATTCAATTAAAATATTTGTGAAATTAGTCACTGAACAATTTTCGGTAGGAAATTTTAATGGAAAATAGTTACTATTTTTAATAGTGTAAATTTAAATAGTGAATAATTATATTTTCTTGAGGGTATTATTTATCTTTCTTTTCGAATTAACAAGTATAAAATTTAAATAAATTGATCATATATTTATATTCACATTTCAAAGAAAAATTAATGTAAACTATATTACATAATTTAAATTATTTAACGAATCAAACTTTAAAGCTAACAATAGTGGCAATCAGTTGTGATGGTGTCAGCAATAATATTCGTACGGTGGTGGTTGATGGTAATTTTGATTGGTGGAGGAATTAATTTGATGACAGTAGTTATACAATAATGGCTAGTAGTTGTAATGTAATAATGATACCATTTGTAGGGGTGCGGATATAGGCGGATAACTAACTTATTAAATAGATTTAGTATATATATAATGAATCTATTTTTCTTTGTGCGTGGATATTTCTTAAATTTTGTTTTAATATTTTTTAATGATTTATTCTTTTCGTAAGATGTACTCATTAATTTGTTTGGTTTATTATTTTATCCTGTAGTAATTGCAGAGTTACAAATTTCTGTATAATAATTTATCCTAACTGTACTGTAATGTATATCTAATTCTAAATTTTCTATGTTATTTATTATCTTATGTTGTTCTTCTCGTAGTGAGTTTTTAAAACTATATAAACTATCACATTTATTTTTTTCTAAATTTTCTAAGGTTTCTTCTATCCATATTAATTTTTCTTTTAGATTCTCCATTATTTTTCTAATTCGATTTTTATAATTAATTTCTTTATTTAGATTATCTTGATTTTCTCTAGTTTTTCTAATATATTCTAATATCTCTTAATCTGAATAATATCCTTCTGGGTAAATTTCTTGGTATAACTGTTCTATCCAATTTATGGTTTCAATTTCATAGTCTATTACTTTTTCTAATATTATTCTCTTAATATCTATAATTTCTATATCTTTAAGTATATATAAGATTAAGACTTTAAGATAATCTAGATGATCTATCTTTTAAAATTCGTTTTATTATAATATTTTATAGTTGTTTGTTTTAGCCTTAGTAGTTCTTGCATATTTTTATTAAGAAATTCTATATATTTTATATCTTTATTTTCCATGTATTTGTCTATATTTATTTTCATCTGTTTTTCTAGTAACTGTATGTTTCTCATATCTTTTTCTAAAAATTCTATGTAATTTATCATGGTAAGTATTTGTAAGAGTAGTTAGGTAGGTATGGTGTATAATTTACTCTAGTCATGTAATATTTACCAAATGTTGTTTCTAATATGATTTTTCTTATATCTACTACTTTTATAACTTTAAGTGCATACAAAATAAGTATTTTAAATTTATCTACCATCACATCAGATAAATAATTATTTATTTTCATAAAATTGCTTTTTTTAAAAAAATATTCCCTTCAACCATGTACATAACAAAATATGGTCATCTCAGATTACTATATACTAGATTATTCTTAAATAACATGTTCTTCGGTCACTATTAGCATGGTAATTTGGATACTTTTTCCCTTAAATAGCGCCTCTACTCTGGTTACTCCCCGCCACGGTTTCTTGCCTCATTGGTTTCACCTTTAGGATGGCATAGTTCTTAGGGATTTTTCTCCGTTTCCACTTTGCTAATAAACTTCTTAACATATTATTCTTCGAATAATTCTACTATAAAGTAACTAATATGAATTTATTTTATCATATCATGATTGTTGGGAACTATGAATTTAGCTATTCATAATCATAAATAAATATACCTGTTCAGGTAGTTTTGATATTTCTAAAGTTTGTTCCTCCATAGCTTTTTCCATTGAAGTATGTCTGTTTTTTAATTAACTGAGCAAAATATTTGTTGTGGACTGGAGAGAGTATTGCTTCAATACATGAAGGCTTGCCTTGCAATGCCTTCGGTTTCTTTCATTTATAGAATAAAAAATCTTTACAAAGTCCTTACATGAGTCTTTACACGTTTAAAAAATTCTAAGACTAGAATCCTAAGTGCCATAGCCTTTTGAAAAGTCAAAAAGGCTAGGAGTCTAAAAAAGAAAAGTCTATACAATAAAATCTTAGTGCCATAGCCTTTAAAAAAGTCAAAAAGGCTAGGAGTCTAAAAAAGAAAAGTCTATACAATAAAAACTTACAATTCTAACAATTTTACGTAAATAATTTTATATCTTGTTTTCTTCCATTGGTGTCTTCGTCGTATCTGTTGCTCCTTATCTTATCTTTCCAGCTGGCATGTTCATCTTCTTGATTTTTATTCTAGGTGTACTTCTGGAATAATGTTATCTTCTCCATTACATCTTGAACATTGATGATCTGGATATTTGCGTCCAATTATTTTACAATATTTTGTCAGTAATCCGTCTGAAATAAATTCTTTTTTAATTGCTCTTGCGGTAGATTGTTTTTCTGGGTTAAGTAATGTCATTATCCATTGCCTAACATCTTCCATATCTACTTGTCGTAGCTCTTTTGAATTTGAATAAATCATTTGATGGTCTCTCGAATAATAGCTCCATATTAGGTTTCCATTAGTATAATTATTTGCTAATTCTTGGATAATCGTAGCTAGTCCAATGAGTCATTTATTTGCGTAGAAATCGGGTATCTCAATTCTGGGTATCTCCTGTTGCTATGTAATATCTTCTGGTATGATCATATCTCTGGTTAGTCCTATTTTTACAACTTGTATAACTGGTTTTATTTCGTCGTATAATATCTCTGATGGTGCAGTATAACACTTTATATAAAATAGATTTTCTTTTGTTATCCTTTTGTAGGTGGTGAATATCTTGTGTAATTCTTCCATAGTTGTTAGTTCTTCTCCGTCTTGAGTATATATGGTGTTTAATAATCCATAGTCAAAACAAGTTTTTACTAGGCTTGGGTTGGTTTTGGGTAGTGCAATTAGCTAGTTATATCCTTGTAATTTTTGGGTTATATAGTTTGTGTTTGGTTCTTTGATATTTGTAGCTCTGGGGTTAAGGTTTAGAAAAGTTTGTACTCTATAGATATTTTCTATGTATTTTTGGGCTGTATAATTGTAAACTTTTTTATCTTGGTTCAGGCTATCTCGGTATGTGGTGATTTGTGGGGGTATGAACAAGGGGTCTTTTTGTGTTTTCGGTATAAATGGTTTCTCAAATATTTTATTCATATTCATGTTCTGGTATCTTGGTCGACTAACTCCTTTGCTTGTACCTGCAGAAGTAGATTGATAAATGTTATGGGTTTTGTAGAGTGTCCCATCGTCTCCTTCTAGCTCTGGAACTTTAATGTCTTCCGATCGACATAGCTCTGCACACTGCTGAGTTAGCTGATTTGTAGCTATAGACTTCAGTTTATCTTCATTAGTCTTTAGCTTTTCTATCTCATTACCCATACTGTCCACTTTAATTGAAAGCGTAGTTAGGGTGTTGAGTATTTTTTCTAGAGTATCTTCTTCTATTATTTCAGTCTGTGTAGCTTTGTCTTGATATGTAGTCTGCAATAACATTTTTGTTAGTACTGATTACTTCAATTATAAATGTGAAATTTAATATATTCAAGACTAATCTCCGAATCTCTTTTGTTGTGACTGAATTTTGTATTTTCTTTGTTAACCACCAGCGTACCTGTGTATTATCTGTTCGTACAATAAATTTGTTATATACAATATATGGCTCAAATGCTAACAAACATTTATATAATGAACATAATTCTTTCCTATCTATTTCCCATTTTATTTCTGTCTCATTGAACGTACCTGAGTAGTATCTACAATGGTGTTCTATTTTTTCTACTTCATATCGGTATTTAAGTACTCCTCCATAACTATATTCACTAGCATCTGCTTCTACTATATATATAAATTTTCTATTTTCATCTGGAAATTGTAATTTTGGTAATTCTTTACAAAGTAATTTTATTTTTTGAACTTGTTTTTTATCTTCTTCATTATAGTTATATTCTACATCCTTTTTTAATTTTTTCTGTAGTGGTTTTAAAGTTTCTGCTAATTTTGGAATATATTCTCTTACTTGGTTTACTAACCCTAAAAATGATTGTAATTTCTTCTTTGTATCTAATTCTTCTTTCGAATTTATTATATTTTGTACTCTATGTTGTTGCATTTTTACTCCACTTTTATCTATTTGTATTCCTAAAAATTCTATCTGATTTTTCATAGTTTCAGCTTTCTTTTCGCTTAGACTTATTCCCGATTTTTCTATTATATCTGTAAACTGTTCCAATAATTTTAAATGTTCTTCTTTAGTTTTTGTATATAATAATATATCATCAATGTATACTATACAATTAGATAATTGTTTAAAATAACTATCCATAAAATGTTGATATCTACCTGGTGCATTTTTATATCCAAATGGTAATACGTTCCATTCATAATATCCTTGTGGTACCGTAAATGCAGTTAATTCTTTAGATTCTTCTTTTAACTTTATATGGTAAAATCCTGATTTACAATCGAATTTGCTAAAATAATTATATCCTTGTATTTGCCTTATTTTTAATATCTTATTTGGTATTGGATAATTATATGTTATAGTTTTTACATTTAAATTTCTATAGTCAATAACCATCCTACTTTTTCCTCTTTTTTGTTCACTATGTTTATTTACTATAAATGCTGGACTATTATGTTTACTATTACTTTTTTGTATATATTGTTTTTCTAATAATTCATCTATATGCATTTTAAATTCTTTTAAATCGTCAAAAGTATATGTTAATGGTTTCTGGGTTATTATGCTATTTTTATCTATTAATTCAATTTTTATAGTAGTTTTATGTTTTTCCCATCCTTTTAATGGATCTTCACTATATAATTGTTCTAATTTTTTCTTAATTATTTCTATCTTATTTATTGAAAATATAGTTATTTCTGTTTTATTTATCGAAAATACTACTAGTTCTATTGTATCTTCAGTATTTTTTATATTTTCTAACCTTTGTGTAATTTTTTCACTTCCTTTTATCCAATCAGTTTTCTTTCTTATTTTATTATTAACTCTTTTTGCTCTCACTTTCTGTTTGCATGGTGTTGTAAACCACCAGTCTGTTCTAGTTATTATATGTGGGTATAATTTATCTAAGAACGGCATTCCTAAAAGTATATCTTTTGATGTCAGTTCATAATTATAAATTTCTTCTATTGTTAATATCTTATCCCATACTTGTATTTTTACATTCCTAGCTTTATAAGTAATTAAGTTTCCTTCATTATTAAATCCTTTAACTATTATTGGTGTTTTTAATTTATCCCATTTACTTTCTGGTAAGCAATTATATCTACATAAATTAGCTTCTGCTCCTGCATCTATCATAGGCGTATAATATCTATTGTAATATCCTTCTACTACTATCTTCATTAATACATATATTTTCATTTTATGTTAAGGCTCTTCTTAAGAATAACTTCTCTTTGTTATATGTTAAGGTTAATTGTGTATGTTCTATATTATATGGTTTTACTTGTTCTAGTCACTTTTATTCCTAATATTATATCTGCTTTTTGCATTTCTTCCTTTACTTTGAATTCTATTTTTATTTTTCTAACTCCTATTATTATTTCTTTTTCTGCTATATTTTTACTATTTATTAAACTTCTTGGTAGATCTGGGCACATATCATTATCAGTAATGACTCACAACAACTAATTAGAAGTGATATAGTAAAATTACTATAAAAAATACTTGCGACAATTTTTAAATGGTCATAACAATTAATTAAGAGTGATATAGTAAAATCACGATTGAAACAGTGAAGTAGACATGTCTAATTAGAAGTGATATAACAAAATTACTACACAAAAATACTTGGATGAGTCAGCTAAAGTAGACATGTCATAAATATCTATTTTATCTTTTTATTAAATATTATTAATTTTTTAATATATAAATAAATTTATAATAATTAATTAGAGATAATATAATAAAATCACGGAAAAAGAATGTTAACACCGAACAACGAATTGCACGTGCACTACTATATTGGATTCTAGCTAGACACTCATGAAATGACAAAAATACCCCTCAATTAGCAAGTAAATTTCAAGGAAGCACACATGCTGATGGCGTGTTGTGTGCTTTCTTCTAATTCTTTCTTATTAGATATACTAGTTACTAATAACCCGTGCAAGGCAAGGCCCAACAAATTTTTTTAAAAATTTATTTTAGTTATTGTGATTTATAGTATTTTCTAAAAATATATAACATATTATTTTTTTTAGATATTTTAAGTTTTTAACTATTATAATTTATAATACGTTTTATGTAATTTTCAAATACTTAGATGATCATAATAATTAATTATGGGTGATATAGTAAAGCTACGAGTGAATCAGCGAAGCAGACACGTCTTAATGACTCACAACAACTAATTAGAAGCGATACAATAAAATTACTATAGAAAAGGGCAAAATTTAGAAATAGCATACTTATCTCCTTAATTATGAGTTTCATAGCAACAGTTTCATAATTACATAATATAACAAGTTGTATTTTGTATTTTTACAAATTATTGCTACAAAAATACAAATACATATGATTTTTACTGCCCTTATGATCGATATGTATTTTGTATTTTTGCAAAATGTTGCTACAAAAATATAAATACATACAAATACATATGCTACAAAATGTAATTTGATAAAAGTGTTGCTATTTTTTGTAATTTAATACTTAAGTATGCTACTTTATGTATTTTTTTCTAAAAAGTACCTGTGAAAAAGTTTAAATGGTTATAATAATTAATTAGAAGTGACATAATAAAATCACGATTGAAACAGCGAAGCAAACATATCTAATTAGAAGTGATACAACAAAATTATTACACAAAAATATTGGGTGAAACAGTTGAAACAGACATGTCATAAATATCTATTTTATTTTTTAATAAATATTATTAATTTTCTAATACATAAATAACTATAATAATTAATTAGAGATGATATAATAAAATCATGGAAGAAGCAGCTTATGAAGCAGGCAGGATCATAGATATCTATTTTTCTTTTTTTTATTAAATATTATTAATTTTTTAATATATAAATAACTTATAATAATTAATTAGAGATCGCATAATTAAAGTCGCGATGAAGCAGGCAGGAGAAGTAAGCATGTTGACGGAGAGCTGCGTTATTCTCCTACCTTTTGCTTCTTATTAGATAGTAATAAATCACTTATAATAATTAATTAGAAATCACATAATTAAAATCACGGAAGAAGCAGCTGATGATGCAGGCAGGAGAAGCAGGCATGTTGACGGAGAACTGCCTTAACACATGGAATGAAGAAATAATATTTATGCATTTGGATATGGTCGTGATCTATGAATTGGAAAGAAAATGTTTCAGAGTAGTGAAAAGTGTTGTGTTTAATCGTTATGGAATTTACTCGAAAAACTTGTTGTTTTAGGAAGCATATAGGTCCTTCCCTCTATGGCTCTATGTATTTATCCCATTTATGTTACATTGCAAAGGATTCATCTTCAAATACGTATCACTGGATTATAAAAAGAAAAATACTATTATTAATTTTGGGTATTCTCAATCAATAACAAATCAAAACAACCAAAATCAAGAATTAAAGGTATAAGTTTTTTTTTTTTTAAATTTCTCGTAAACTTTAGATCATCAAAACAAACTGAGTTAAAACCTTCTAACTAAAGTTTGGTAACCTCATTCTCGTTAAGGTTTCAAATCTACACTCGATCATTAACTTGAAACTGATTCATTTGCATGAAGTTTTTTCTATCCAGATGTGAAAACTCGTGTATGATCCTTGTTATTTGTTGTTTTTTTTTTAACAAAGAGAGCCGACCTTGATTAACATATGACCATGTTAATTTCTTCTCAACCAATATATTTTCTTGGGCATTCAGCTCCTCCAATTCCTCTTCTTGGACCTCCACTTAATGCCCTTGTTCTTGATAATTCAGTAAAGAAAAAATGAGATATCTTTTTGTTTTTTAATTCTAATTATCTCGCTAATCATTTTTACTTTCTTAATAAAATTAGTTCTATAATCAAATTTTAATATGAGGCATTAAATATAAACACATAACAAAATTATTATTAATAATTTAGAGCTATTTTTATTATTTTTATATACTATTTTTTTAATGTAATATTCTTCGAAGATATTAGACATTTAACTTGACGTAGTAATATTACTATATATAAAAGGAAGAATTAGTTTTAATTAATAAGATGCTAGTCATTTGCTTATAATGCATTACCTTGAATATTATTGTAAAAACTTTATTTATTAATATGAAGACTTGAGTTATTTAATTCAAAGTTTTAAAATATTTAATGAAAAGTAGATAGTTCTTCTTTCCCTTCTAATTTAAAATTTTATTCTTCTATGTTTTATAATCTTTCATATTATTTAACTGAAATTAAAATCATACTCCCTCCGTTTAAAAAAGAATGACCTACTTTTCTTTTTAGTTTATTTCAAAATGAATGCGCCCTTCCTTTTTTGATAATATTTTAATTTCAACTTTACACGTGACATGTTATGATAGACGAACTATCTATTTTACCTTTTTATTAAATATTATTAATTTTCTAATACATAAGTAACTTATAATAATTAATTAGAGATGATATAATAAAATCACAAAAAAATAACTTATAAAACAGGCAGGATCATAAATATCTATTTTACTTTTTTTTATTAAATATTATTAATTTTTAATATATAAATAACTTATAATAATTAACTAGATATCACATAATTAAAATCACGATGAAGTAGGTAAGAGAAACAGATATATTGATGGAAAACTGCCTATTTTTCTGCCTTTTGCCTCTTATTAGATAGTAAAAATTTGTGTATCTTCTTAAATACGTACAACAGGGAAGAATAGGCTTTTAGGAAAAAGACAAAATTATGTGGAAACAAAAGAGAGAACAACCTAGCGATTTATATCCATCCTTTGAAGTGGCAACTCAACCAAAATTTGAAAGAAAAACCATGTGGCAGTCATGAAAACTCCGTTGACAATCCTCTTGTAACAGGATTTATTCTTTTGAATTCTTTGTATGAACTATAGTTTTTAGATTTTTGGAAAATATATTTTATAAACATAAAATATAAGAAGAAGAACACAAGATGAAGACTTGATAATATGAACATTGAATACAAAATTTGAGGCTTGAAATACGTGCAAAATGCTTCTGTAAAAATGATATTTGATCTCTCTCCTCTGCGAGATTGTTATGAGATTATACACAAATAGTTTAATGAATATCACAAGCCTATTGAATTCTGCATTAGAAAAATAGTGAAGAGATTCTTCAAGAAAGCAAAAACTTAAAATTTTTTGAGAAGAAAGAATTTCTTGAGAAAAGATATAAGAAAAGTTCTCTGTAAAAGTTGTAAGAAGCTTCTCTTAAAAGTTATGTTGAAATCACAAGATATTTGATTTAAAAGAACATGCAAAAATCAAAGATGAAAAGAACACACTCTTTCATTGAAGAGACAAATTCAAAAGATACACCCTTTTATTTAAAAAACATATTTTCATAATACTTTTATTTATTTTATTTAAATAAAAATCCAACACGTGTGTCTACATGTATATATGTCATTTTAAAGACTAGCTCGATAGGGCAATGATAGAGGGACAAGTCAATAATCTTGCTGAACTATGGACTCACCCTTGTTGGTTTTTGTTCTTTGTAGATGCTTCTACTATTGTGGTTATTAATTAGGTTTGATCATGTTTGGAGCTTTATTGGAGTTCAATTAAGGTGGTTCAACCATATTGATCGTGATGCCACTTCATGCTAACTAGATGTTTTCTTTCTGCCGATATGTATTGGGTTCTAATAAAATTTACATATTCAGAATTTAATAGTACTCCTTGACATTTTATTTGGGTACGGGTGACTTCTTAGGCATGTAATGTTAAATATTTGTTATTTTAATATTTTAACCATCGATTTAATCACTTGCATTTCAATTACTAGTTTACTTCGATGAGAAATCTATATATAATATAAAGAGAGTTATAAGTAAGATGATGTAGCACCTTTTTTGGCCAAGGATCTTATTTATCTTTTTTCTTATTCTTTTTAAAAATTTTTTCATTCATTTTTTTAATTAATCAATTTATTTACTAATTAAAACACTATCATATTTATTACAATAATTATATGTAATGAGTTACAGAAACATCAACCTATTAACATTCTCAACTTAAATTATGTCTCTTCAACTTCTATTTACTTAATTCATATAGTTAACTAGTCATTCTATAAATAACAATCACCTGTGAAATTGTTAAATGCTAATTTTCATTTTCTGCTTCTTCTTTATTTACTTTTTCTTCTTATAATATAATTATGATGATTATTACAGTAGTATCTTTTGATAATGTGATACATATTTTCGTTTGTTTGTTACCAGGATTGGTGGGCATGAATATGGGGAGCAAAGTCATGGTATAATCTTTTTATTGATTTAATTTTAGAATAGCTGAAGGTTGGTTATTGAAATTTTTATGTTTAATGCAAAATTATTTCTATTCCCACTTCTTTTTGATTGTGATAAGTCCACAAGTTCAAATTCAGGTAAGATTTCATGATTACGATAAGAAAAATTGATTAAAAAATTTAATACTAAAAATCTTAAAAATAGTCGTGGAAGTTAATCACGAAAATCATTTTTTTAAATTTTAGTGATGACTAAGAAGATATATTATAAAGTTTACCAATAAATAAATATTATATATATCACCTTGAAAAAGTCAAGTCATTCATATATCCTAAAAAAAATGCTACTTACAAGTTATAAAATTATTGTCAATAACACTAATTATTATTATGTTAAATAATTCTATAAATAATAATTAATTACCTATTAAATTATTGAATATTCATTTTCATTTTCTAATTCTTCTTTATTTACTTTTTTATTCTTAGTATTTATTGTCATTTTTCATTTCATTTTGAAGAGTTTAGATGTTTTAAATCATTTAAGCTTTATTAATATATTTATAAATAATATTGAATTTGATTGGGAAGGTAAATAAGACTACATCATATATTTTAATTTTATAAAGCGTTAATTAACTCTGCCACTCAAGCACTTTACAAAATCACAAATATCTTGTTTTCATTTTTATACATACAAAGACAAAAATTATAATAATTTTAATAAAATACTCTAAACATCCTGTTCATGGTTCTTTTTCCCTCCCCTTTCATGAGTTTTTATTAATGTGTGTTATGTCTCAAAAATAAGAGAAAAAAAGATTTTTATTTTTATTGTTCAGAAAGTTTAAAATATCACATGAATTAAGTTACACATTTATTCAAACAATGTATCTCATTTGTGTTATTTTATTTATTGGACTGCTTCACTTCGTAAATTTTTTGGAAAATAATTAGTATGTTATGTATAGTAAAAATGAAAAAAACTAAAATATATAATAAAATATAAATAAAATCAACACAAAGGCATAGGTTTGATTAATATAAAAATTATAATAGGTTCGATTAATATAAAAATTATTAAAAAAAAATAGTTGGTTTAATTAGTAAATTAATAAGTAATGTTGTGTTGCTTCTTAGTTTTCATATTATTGATAATTTACTCTTCTGTTAATTGTACTCTTTGATTTTTTTTTCATATTTCAAATTTTTGATATATATATATATATATATATATATATATATATGGAGACAATTACTTCTTCTTTAAATTTTTGACAATTACTTCTTCTTTAAATTAATGAGTAAGAGTTGTTAAAAATTTTATTTGAATAAAATAAATGGAGAAATAAGAGAAAAAAAAGGCAAAAACATCATGAAAGAAATAAATGTTATTTTGATCTGAGGAGTATGGTACCATAAGTAACTAATATATAATAATATCTCTATTTTTTTTTAATATTTGATAGCATATTTATATGTAATATTAAGTATTTTATTATACTTTATATTAAGATTTAAAAATATTAATTTTTTGATTACATATGTTTATTGTTGTGGAGTTATTAGAAGAAGAATATGAGATTTGATATTCTTAAAAGGAAAATGAATAGGTATGAAAGTAAGAAGAGAAAAGCATAAAAGAGAAATGCATTAAAGATTTAAAAAATTAAAGAGAGAGGAAAAAATAAAATAAGATAAAAATTGCACACATCATGTAATTAGATTAGAACTAAATATATGTATATGTCTATATACATATAAATAGTTGAGCTCTAAAAATTGTTAAAAATATGCTCTAAAATAAATCAAGTTTTATTGAATCTTTTAGACTTTCTTTTAAGAAAAATAAAGTTATTTTTCACTTATATTATATTATATAAAAGTTAAGTATTTTAGATTATTAAAAATACTTAAGTGACGAAAACTTAAGAAAAATACATGTATAAAATTAAAGTTGAATAATAAAATAAATTAAGATAAGATTTAAAAATTAAAGAAATTTTAACAGTCAAAATTTAATTAATTTACACAAAACTCGGATAAATTCACTAGTATGTTAATAAAGGACAGAGTACGGGAACCACTAGAGTTGGTATGGTGGTTCAGCGGTATGTCCCTTAAGCAAGAGGTCAGATGTTCGATCCCCGCCTCTGACGAATGGAGCAAACTCTGTGGCCAGTTTCCTACCGCTTAGTGCGCTGATAGAGGAACGGAGGATTAGTCTCACGACTGCCGGCTATGGGGATACCTTGGTAAACCAAAAAAAATAAAAGAACAGAGTACAGGGCAGTGGCTCTTAGGCACTAATCATAATCCATGATTTTGGATGATGACAAATTTAATAGTAGAACTTAAGCTTTAGGGCCCGTTTGGATAGGCTGAAAAAAGTGGCTTTTAAAAAGTTCTTTAAAAGTGCTGAACTTATTTTAAAAATAAGCAGTTACGTGTTTGGATAAAAGTACTGAAACTGAAAAAAAAGCTGTTGATGTATTTGGTAAACAAGTGCTGTTAAGCACTTTTTTTTATCAAAATGTCTAAAAAGCACTTAAAGCTGTTAATAATATGTAGAGTTAATTATTATTAATTTTTTCTAAAATAATTTAAATTAAAATTAATATATATATATTTTTAATTTAGTTTCAATACACACACACACACATACATATATATATATATAATATAATATTTTTATGAATGACTATTAAATTTGTGCGCTAAAAAATCTTTAGAAAAAATTAAATTATTTAATGCTCGATATTTATTTTGAAACCTTATTAGTTTAAATTCATACTCTTTCTTATCAAGGATGGAATTAGAATTTTGAATTAAAAATATTTAAGGTAAAAAATATTTAGATAAAAAATAGGTTTATCAATTTTTTTTTAGATAAAAAATAGGTTTTCTTGAAAGGAAACATCAACAACAACAACAACAACAACAACAACAAACCCAGTGTATTCCCACAAAGTGAGGTCTGGGTAGGGTAAAATATACGCAATCCATACCGCTACCTCCGAAGAAGTAGAGAGGCTGTTTTCGATAGACCCCCGGCTCAAGAAAAGGAAAAAACAAACAAAAAAAATACAGTACATATATAGTATACACTGCCAGCAAGCTACTACGTATACTTAATTTTTTTTCATAATAATATTGTTTGTTTGAATATTATTAATTATTTTAGTAAAATATATATTGTTACAAAAAATATAATTTAATATAATATCAAAAATTGAATTAAACAAAAGTTAATCGTTTTGGAATAAGTGAAAATTATCAGGGATACAAAAGTCATTTACTTGGTCAACTTTCAATGGATTATAAGCTAAAAAAAAAAAGTAGGGAGTGACCAACTTCTAGCTTTTGGCTTTTCTTAGGCAATTTTTTAAATTTCCAAACACTCCTAAAATCCCAAAATGACTTTTAAGTCATTTTGACCAAGTTATAATCTAATCCAAACACCCTCTTAGTGTCCTGTGAGTTAAGATCAATATACTAGTAGAGTTTTGTTATGAATTTGTAAACTTACGGCGTCCTAATAAAATTTGATTGTAAACCTCTAATTTTATTGAATTTCCCTCGGTTCTATGTCCTTCGCTCTGAACTAATGATAAAAAAGTTGGACCAACTTCAAAACTGAACCAACTTGATCGGGAAAAAGGAAACACAATAACCAAGCGATTTTACCTCCACAATGAAAGAAAAAATTATTTAGGGGCCAAATTATAATAGTACATATGGATTGGACGAGCTTAATAACGTTTACTTAAATTTTGTATTTACATTAATAATATTATTAAATATGTATAACACTCAATTGCAAGCCTAATAACTAAAATGAAGTATGAGTTCGATTACAAATTCAAAATTTTTAAACATCAAATCATAGTTCCACCTTAAAAAATAATTGCTAGGTTTGAAAATTGATACCGAGAATTAGTCTGTGCATTCACCTCTCTAACAAAATAAAATTGGGAAATGTTAATTCATCGTGTTTAGACGGAATGCTTGTGGTTTGTAAATGTAAAGGAAAAGGAACATTGCTTAACAACGGGCATCTCGGTGCATCGAAAGATTTCGCTATGCGAGGGGTTCAGAAGAGATTTGGATTACAAGGGTCTATTGTACGAGATTTATTTTGCATTTCTATTAAAGACGGGTTTCACAATTTGAACTCATGACCTTTTGGTCACATGAACACAACTTTTTCAAATCATTTAATACTAATAATATTTTCCTTTTTTTTTTTTAAAAAAAAGGATAATGTATTATCTAATTGATGTTATCATCACATATGAGCCGACAGACCTAATTAGTTTGTCCTTTCATTTGTAGACTTTTTCAGTATAAGACAAAAATTACCTTTTGGGGTTTTTTTTCTTTTGATGTCATTTTCCTATATGGAAGTAATTTAATTTGGAGTAGTGCTAAAGGACTCGGGACCGATTGACTCGATTTACTTGAAAAGGGTAAAATGATGATTTTTCCCTTTGACTCCAAAATCGCCTATCCTTCCCTCTAAAATTGCAAAACTACTTTTTTTTATTAGACCAAACTTCTTCTCTACTCTTTTAACTTTTCTCTTTTACATTTTGTCTTCACTAATCATTCTACTTTACTTAAGTAAATTCTTCTAACCATTTCATTGCATTTGGTCATTAATTATTCTATCCCCTTTCATTTAATTCGGGCATAATGGATCATAATGACTCTAATAACAAATTAAGAGCAACATTAAATGACATTTTTGTCTGGGAGGACCGTGATAGTTTGCATGGTAATGAAGATTCATATGGTGGATATGCTGATGGTCCAGATCGATATTTGGATACTGACGACGAAGTCCTTCAAAACCTGGCCAATGAGGAGATGAATAGGTCTCATCAATCGATTCAAGATAAAGATTTAAAGTATTTTCGACAGCAAAGAAGATCATTATGGGGAGGATGGTGTTGAAGATGAGAAAGGCCCAATGTATTATGATAGCTACACCAAAGAGCAATATACGACAGACCCTGTTGAAGGTATGTCTTTTCGTTGTGTACAAACCAGCTTTACATTTTATAAAGAACACAGTCGTTTGACTGGTTTTGGAGTTGTTAAGAAAAGTGCAAAAAAAATGGTTGATCAATTAAAGTATGTGATATTTGGGTGTGATAAGTGTCGAAAAATAATGGCTAGGAATCAAAATAAGAGGGTTGATTGCAAAGCTAAGGTGAATTGTCAAGTGATGAATGATGGTTCGTGCATAGTGACAAAGGTTATCGTAGAGCACAATCATGAGTTGGAACCCGAACTGTCATGTTTTTTTGCCCTACCATAGGGAATTGAGCAGGACTGTGAAGAGGAGTCTAGTAGCGCACGACATTGTAGGTCTAAGGCCTTCAAAGAGCATAAGACTCTTGGAGGTCAAAGCTGGAGGCTTTGATAGAATGAGGTGCACTCCCAAGAATTATCGTAACTATATTCTTCAGCAACGGAAGCTCTGAACACTTTCCAGCAATATTGCTACGTTGCACAGATTTTTTGTGGATATGTAGCCCAAAGAAGAATTTATTTTTATTCAATAGACTCCGACAATACCGGTAGACTTCAAAATGCTGTGTGGGTGCACACATACTGCAAGGCTGCCTACCACGACTTCAACGATATCATATGCTTCGATACAACCTACCTCTTGAATCGGTAGTGCATTCCATTTGCTTTCTTCATCGGTTTTAATCAACCCAATCAGTCTATACTTCTGGGATGTGCTTTGCTCACGAGAGAGGACATCGAAATATATGATTTTGTATTTAAAACTTGGCTTACGGCCATGGGTGAAACCCCTCCAACGGCTATCCTCACAGACCAGTGTGAGAGTATTAAGGCAGCCATTCGTGAGGTGCTACCAAATACCATCCATAGGTATTTCATTTGGCATATCTTTACCAAGCTACCCATAAATCTTAAGGGGGTGACCAATTATAAGCCTTCCAAGGCTCGCTTCAAAGTGATCATCTTTGACAACATTACAATTGCTGAATTTAAGGATAAATGGCAGGCCTTCGTTGAAAAATACAACCTGGGTCAATGGATTTTGTTCTAAAATCTCTACTCGGAGCGGTCCAAATGGGTTCCCGTATTTCTTAAGCACTACTTTTTGGCTGGTATGATATCCACGCAAAGGTGTGAGTCAATACATGCCTTCTTTGATGGATGCATCAACGGTCGAAGCTCTCTAAAGTAGTTTGTTGAGCAATATGAGGTTGCCCTCAGGTTTAAATATGAGAAGGAGTTGGAGAGCCAAGCTAACAAAAGAAAGTAGCTTGTACGACCTAGCATCGATTGGGATATGCAAATATATGGCCACTACACCCGCACTATTTATGATTTCTTTAGGGTGCATGTTGCAAGGCTACCATACTGTGAAATTAAAAGGCATGTCGATTTTGATGTGGTGGAGGGAGTTGAGGTATATAACATGACAGACTATTTGAGACGAAGTGATTATCACAGTGATCATTTTGTCTTCACCGTGGAGTACCATCCCACCAATCAATATATTGAATGCAAGTGGAAGACTTTTGAAAGTTAAGGGATTACGTGCTGCCACATTATGAGGATGATGACTTTCAAAAGGATTCGTCTATTTCACGATAGATATATACTTCACCGCTGGAGGAGAGACATAGTCCGCCCACATTTAAGTAAATTCTTTCTAGAAGGGTAGCCAATAATGAAGAATGAGTACTGAGTGTATAATAGGATCAAGAAATAATTCGATAGAAACTGCGACCTTGTATTGGACTGTCCCATTAGATGCAGGGACCTGAAGAATATTTTGAAAGCTCATTTCAAAACATACATAGTCTGGGAAGATGACATGGCTGTACCTAATGTTCCTGATTCAGACTTCGATACTGATGCAATAATCGTAAGAAAATCGAGAGAGGTTCGTTCACACGGAAGGCAATCTTCATGTCAATACACATTCGTAGAGATGCTAGAAGATGAGGATCTGGATACTATGATGTATATGAGGAGAGACAAAGCAGTCAAGGTAGGAGTGGCGGCGGAAGACGGGGTCGTAAAGGTGGTAGAGAAGGTGTGGTGCGTGGTAGTAGAGGAGGTAGAGGTGATGATGCAAATGTAAGTAATCATCCCATAGTACATGAGTTTTTGACGTATGATTTGCCTTTTATTTCCTTAATCTTTATTGTATTTGATTCTACGATATTGTATGATACTCATAAATACTACTCTATTTATGTATAGGTTTTGAAGTTGTTTAATAATACGACTATGTTATCTTAGATAGGAGTATCCCATTTAACCGAATCATAGTCCACTTTATTGTACTGGATTAAGATTTCTAGCCTCATCATGCATCATACAGGAAAGAAATATGTTGTTGTTGTAAATTTTTTTGCAAACACTGGAATAGATGGCAAAAGTATGTTCAATTTGCTTGCTTAATTGTTTTATAACAAGTAGAATGATAGGGGGATTCTTGTCATTCTCCATCATATTCTAAGGGGTTAGAAAGATCCCAAATCAAAAGAAATAATCATTTGCAAACTTGTAGACAAATCGATCGTCCAAATAATTCAAATCAATCAACTTTAAAATTATCGCAAACCATTACGTCGGTAGTAAAAAGGCAAAAATTAGACAAAGAAAGAGTGGTAAAAATATTTGTAGTGACATACATGGAATGTTATTGAACGCTACAGTAGTATAACTAGTATAGTTCTTATGTCTCCAATTTATAGACATCACGTCGTGTTTCTTCATCCCATTGATCCTTGGCCACTTCTATTAATGTACATGTCATCTTTCTTTAGTCGCCACACAAACTTTAGTCCTCCAAACCGGTCCCTCACTGGAGCTACTTCCTCTTTGAAAACCAACTCTGTTTATGTTTTTCGGCCGTCAAAAATATCATACTTCTCACTACCATTTTTATCGGTCGAACAACGTAAACAAAGTTGAATTATTTAACAATTGATTTGTCTACTAGCTTGCATATGGTTATTTATGTTGATTTGGGATCTTCTAACAATAAAAGGCACAACATGTCTTGACCAATATTATGTTACGATGATCCACAGACGTTAACTAAAAATCATGCATTGTTGCTAATTTGCGTTGATGAGACTTTAATAGAATGACTCTTCTAATATTTTTCTAGCAATTAATGTAGACCTTTATTGGTATCACAATGAAGCCAACATAGTCTGATTGAAATTGAAAATAGTTTCTAAACATGAAGTTACCTACTTCAATATTTTTCAACACTAAACCACCTATGTTTAAGCATGTCTATTTTATTTTACTTTTATATATAATATTTATCAAAGCTTGGTCAGTTTGAAGTTTTATTTTCTAATCTCTTGCTGGCAGTATTAAAAATACTTTGATCTTCGAATTATTAGCATCATTAAGAAGATTTCAATTATCACTTACATCTAAGTAAAAATTAAACTAATAATTTTGTGCAACATTAAATGGAAAGGCTGCCTGTAAAAACTAATATTGGAACATAAACAAAGTAAAAACATATGGACAAAGAAAGTTGACAATTATCTGTTTGATGTCATTCGTGGGACGAAGGTTGGTTGCGGTGGCTTTGTCATTTCATCCACTACCATTTCTATGTAACTTATAAGCAGCTCCTTCTTGTGACCAAAACTTTCTATACCTCTACTCATAGAATCAACCTATTTTCTGACCTCGGTCATCTGAGAATATAGCGACAAGAGTTGATTATGGGGAGCCAAAAAGTGTTTAGTGGTGAAAGGGGCTCCGGGATTGGAAGTTACAGGATTATTTTCTTGGGATATTATTTTAAGTATCAATTCTTATTTTGTTATTTTAGATGATCTCATATTCACTTATTTAAATAGAAAGGCATAGAAGACTTCGACAACAAGTGAAAGTTAAGGTAATAAATGTGGTAGATGTTCCAATAGTCATAGCATTTAAAAAATTATTATATTCCAAGGAATGTAGTTGGAAGGTCAAAAATATCTCAACTTTGAATAATTTCCAACATTCAACAAATCGAAATAAAAAACTCAAACTTTTCAGTTAATAATAGTTATTGTTTTGTGTAGTTACTCTTTGTATTTATTTTAAAGGATTACTAGTACGGAAAAGCTTTTAGAATAAAATATGTTAGAATATTTAAGCAATTTGCTCTAGTTAATTTGTTGATAATTCAAACATTTGTTCTCAACGAGATAGACATATCTTTGAGGGCATTCATCAGACATTTATAGTTGAATGACTCTTCATTTCATTTTTTTCTTATTAATCACTGTAGAACACTATTGGTATAACAAATTTTTTTCCATAATATCATTGGATAGGCATGCTTGGGCAAATGAAAATCATTAATTCGTTCATTTTTTAAATCGTGTGTTGCGTTTTGAATTCATGCCTTTTAGAAACATTTGATTTTTATTTTCATTTTTTTGCGTATTCATGCCTTTTAGAAACATTTTGGTTTATATTTGTCAATATTTATATTTGAAGTTACATGATCTCCTCTATGGATGGGATAAATGACTTATCGTGTATTTATAGTAAGTAAATTAGTCAATAAAGCTACATTTGATTAACACTAGAAAGTAAAAATAACATTAAAACATTAATATTTTCTTTACAACATTTCTATTTTCTCTCTACGGTGCTGGGTGCGTCGGAGGAAGTTGGAGGTGGATGGGAGGATCTTGGAGGAGGCATCATAATTTTGTCCAATATTTTCCCAATGATCTTGATCATAGTATCCTGCTTATGCTTAAAACACTCCATGCATCGTGTCACGACCCAAAAATGAGGGTCATGATGGCACTTGTCGCGGCGTACCTTGACTAGTAAGCCTATCACCCAAACTGATACGAAAAGAAGAAAAGACAAAAATATCCCAAGGTAAGGCTTATAGAATGAAGCCGAACCATACAAGTAATCATAACAATGCGGAAAGAACTTATCCAAAATACCAATCATGCCCAAAACCAGGTGTCAATAGTGTAAGAACTACTAATACAATCCAAGAGTCAAATGTATCGGAAAAATAGCCACAAATGAATAATATCTGTCTCCGAATACTAATAAAGACATAACTACTATAGAAAGATAGAGGTGAACTTCAAATGCATGAATGTCCAACCGCTACCTTGGAAGCTCCAACAATCGCCCGAGTCAAGTAAGCTGAGGCGCACTCGAGCTAGGACCTGCACCGAAAGGGCGCAGTAGGCATGAGTACGGTCCACTTATACTTAGTAGGTATCATAGGCCGACCAAGCAAAGTAGTAAATAAAGCATACAAAATATACACTAAGGGCACGTCACCTGCAATTAGAAAATATCTCACAACGGTAGCCCACACCGCTTGCACTAACAGTTCTAATATATCTCACATATATTACAATAACACACCAAGATATAAAATACAAGTATACATTATGTCACATATAAATATAACAAGAGAGAACATATAGATACAAGATCATCAAATAAAAGTAAAGGAAGGTAAGAAAAATACATAAATGACAAGTCAATAAGGCAATACAACACAACATAAACACAATAAAGTAAGTGCAACACAACATAAACACAATAAAGTAAGTGCACTGTATATGAAGATGATGATGATGATGCACGAGGTCATCGTACAACGTCCGAGATTGTCGCATAATCCCCGACATAGGACCCATGGGGGGTTCGTCAATCTATATACAATCCACATATCTCATATCTCCTTTTCAGTACATCCCTCGAAAAGGGTTTTATAAGGTGTTACAATATCTTTTAAAAAGGTGTTGCCTGTGTTTCTCAGATGTTGCCATAATGGTACCAATGTTTCATGAATGAGTATGATATGAAGATGTAATGCTCACAACCAATCACAATGAGTATTTCCACAAACAACCACATGATATATTTCCACAACCAACCACAATGATATATTTCCACAACCACATACGCCAATATCCGCTCATTATTTTTGTATTATCCATGAATTTTCACAAATCTCATTTGCCAATAAAGTATGAATACAATCACAATACACCAATGGTCCACATTAGCTTTTTAACAACACAATGTATTATTCATATGTATTCAAGGCTATCAATATCACATAAGACCCCACACGGTCACACATATCACATAATATCTCAATTTCGATAATTACATCACATATAAGCCCCCACACGGACACAACACATAGATAGCCATTTTTCATGATTAGTTCCCACCCTTAACATGCATTTTGTACCATCATTTATCACCCAACCCAGTCTGAAGAGTTAAGCCATAACCTATCTCGTAAGTCGAAACCGGTCCGCTACACTTGAAAAAGCTGTTTATATTGAAGAAAATCTGCAATATAATTGCTGGCTTTTTCTTCTTAAGTCGAACGGATTTCGACGGGGTGCCTGAGATTCGTTCGGAGTCCGATATACACAAATGAACTATGCAACCATACTAAATTCGACGTTCCGGACGTGATGGAGATATCATATTTTCAAAAAAAATCATTTTCACAAAGTTGACCCCCAAAATCCGAAATTATAATTTTCCAAACTGAGGGTCGAAATGAGATTTAAAAGCCGTAAAATTATACCAAACATGCTAACACCCAAAAATTGATATTTCAGATCTGCTGGCGAAGTCGAATTTTCCATCAGAGATTGTTTTGATCAAATGTGGGTCCCACACCCATATTTTTAATTTTCCAACTTTTCGATAGTAGGTCGAAATAAGCTCGGGTGCACCGGGACCCGAACCAAAGGTCTACCTAGCCTAAAATCAATATTTCGGAGCTTTTGACGTAGTTCAATCGATCATCCATCGTACGGATCAAAATATATCCATATTAATCCAAAATAAGGTTCTCGAAGCCATAAAAAACCACAATATAGCATAAATGATACCAAAATGCATCAAAAATCATGTCAACCACTTCCACACCCCAGAAATACCATAATGCAACTATGAGGAGGGGTAAAATAGTCAAATCAGATAAAATCACAAATTTCACATATTTTATTAAATTTTTAGGTCGTTACATCATCCACCACTAAAAATCTAGTTTGTTCTCGAACTAAGTCAGGAAATACCTGAATCAACAAAGAGCTAGGGATAAGGACTACCCATATTAGACTCGGCCTCCCAAGTAGCTTCATCTACAGGTTGATGTCGCCACTGGACCTTAACCATAGGGATAACTCTAGAGCGCAACCACCTAAAATCCCTAGGCAAAATGGAAATCGGCTCCTAAAGAAAGGACAACCGCTTATCTAACTGAACCGACTCCCAATGAATGACATGAGACTCATCAGGAATATAGCGATGAAGCATAGAAACAGGAAAAACTGGATGAACAACTGATAGATCAAGGGGCAAAGCCAACTCATAAGTCACATCTCCAATTGTCCGAAGAATCTCAAATGGACCAATATACCTAGGGCTAAGCGTGCCCCTCTTCCCAAACCTTATTACACCCTTCATGGGTGAAACTCAACGGAAAATATGATCACCAACACTAAATCTCAAGGCACGAATTCTACAATCAACATAAAACTTTTACCTACTCTAAGCCTACCATACAACGCCTCAAAAGGAGCCATATCCATACTGGAATGGTAGCTATTACTATATGAAAACTCTGCTAAAGCCAAATGCTGCTCCCACTGGCCACCAAAATCCTTTGCGAACGCGCGAAGCATATCCTCCAAAACTTGGATAGTCTGCTCTGCCTGACATCAATCTAGGTGTGAAACGCTGTGCTAGGATTAACCCAAGTACCCAACTCATCCTGAAAAGTCTTCCAAAAGTAAGATGTGAACATAGGACCTCGATGTGAAATAATGGACACTGGCACACCATGCAGACGCACAATCTCATGAATATAGATACGGGCTAACCTCTCAGCACTGAATGAGACCTGAACCAGACTAAAATGAGCAAACATGGTCAACCGATCCACGATGGCCTAAATACTGTTAGAACCATGATATGTACGAGGCAAACCAGTCACAAAGTCTATGGTGATGCGTTCCCACTTCCACTCAGGAATGGGTAACCTCTGAAGCAAACCACCAGGTCTCATATGCTCGGCCTTCACCTCCTGGCAACATAGGTAATGAGCTACAAAATCCACTATATCTTGCCTCATACCACCGCACTAGTAGTGCTGCCTCAAATCACGATACATCTTAGTCACACCTAGATGGATAGAATATCTAGAACAATGGGCCTCCTTTAAGATCAACCTAATCCAATCACCACTCTCGGCACACAAACTTAGCCCCCAATCCTCAAAACTCTATATAAATCAAGTGAGGCTTCCATAGACTTCCCACTCTACATCTTATCGCGAATCAACCTCAATCCAACATCATCAAACTGATGAGCTCGAATCTGCTCCATCAAAGAAGATCTAGCCTCCATAAATGCCAAACATACCCTGGTGTCGAAATATCAAGCCTAACCATCTGATTAGCTAAAAACTAAATCTTTAAGGCCAAAAGCCTTTTCTGGGTCATAAGATGCGCCAAGCTACCCATGCTAGTCAACTTATGGATCAAGGCATCCGCAACCACATTAGCCTTGCCCGAAAGGTAGAGGATAGTCAAGTCATAATCCTTAAGCAGCTCAAGCCAACGGTGCTGCCTTATATGAAGATCTCGATGGCAAAGAAGTACTGAAGGCTACGATAATATGAGAAGGTCTCACAACGAATTCCATACAAGTAGTGCCTCTACAACTTTAAGGCAAATACAACTACGCACAACTTTAAATCATAGGTAGGATAATTCCTCTCATGAGGCTCCAATATTGGCGAGAAACATACACAATTACTTTGCCCTCCTGTATCAACACAACACCTAACCTAACACTTGAAGCATCACAAAAGACAGTAAAGTACACGCCCTCCTTGGGCAAAGCCAGTATAGGAGCTGAAGTCAACAAATCCTTAAGCTTTTGAAAGCTCACGTCGCAATATCATACCACTAGAAGGAATTCTTTTTCTGAGTCAACTTGGTCGATGGACCTGCAATGGAAGAGAAACCCTCAACAAAACATTAATAATACTTAGCCAAGCCAATAAAACTCCAAATCTCGGTGGGCGAAGTAGGTCTAGCCCAATCATAAACCGCTGCAACCTTATCTGGATCAACCATAATACCTTTCTTAGTCATCATACGATCTAAGAAAGAAACTGAATCCAACCAAAACTCGCACTTAGAGAACTTAGCATACAACTTCTCATCTCTCAATCTCTAAAGCATAATCAACAAATGCTCCTCATGCTCAACCTCACTCTTGGAATAAACCAAGATATCATCTATAAATACCATAACAAAGAAGTTAAGATACAGTCGAAACACCCGGTTTATCAAATCCATGAATGCGGCAGGGGAATTGGTCAACCCAAAAGACATGACCAAGAACTCATAATGACCATATCGAGTCCAAAAAGCTATTTTTGAAATATCCGAAGCTCTAATCCTTAACTGGTGATAACCGAACCTCAAACCAATCTTTAAAAATACTGTCACACCCTGAAGCTATCCAACAATCATCGATGCAAGGAAGAGGATACTTATTCTTAACCATCACCTTATTCAACTGCCAATAATCAATACATATCCGCATAGACCCATTCTTTCTATTCACAAATAAGACAAGCGCACCCCAAGGTGAAATAATAGGTCAAATAAATCTCTTATCCAATAACTCCTGCAACTGATCCTCAGTTCCTTCAGCTTTACTAAGGCCATCCTATAAGGAGGAATAAAAATGGGTTTAGTGCTCGACTCAACATCAATAATAAAACCAATATCTCGATCCGAAGGCATACTAGACAAGTCCGTAGGGAACACATCTATAAACTCACGGACGATACAGACAGAATCCAAGAAAGGAGGCAAAATAACATTGGTGTCACGAATATGGTCCAAGTAATATAAACATCCCCTCTCAACTAATTACGAGCCTGAACATAAGATATAATCCTCTTAGGACCCAAATAAAGTGTACCCTTCCTAGCTGTCCTTGGCACACCCGACGAAGCTAAAGTCACAGTCTTGGCAGAATAATTTAGGATGGCATGAGAAGGATTCAACTAATCCATACCTAAAATATCATTAAAATCGACCATGTCTAATATAAGCAAGTCTATCAAAGTCTCACGCCCGGCAAAAGTCACAACATAAAATCGATAAACCTGATCCACCACTAAAAAATCACTTACTAGGGTAGATACACGAATATTCATAGAAAGAGGCTCAGTAATAGAATCAAAACCCGAAGCAAAATACACAGATGCATAGGAAAAAGTCAATCTGGGATCAAATAATATAAATGAAGGTCTAAAACAAACGGGGATGATACTTATAATCAAAATATCAGAAGCCTCTTTCTCAGGTCTGGCTGGTATAGTATAACACTATCTACAACTATCAACTGGCTGAGCAGCCCCACGATCATCAATATGGGCTCTAACATCTGTACCTCTTGCACCTTTAGTAGAACACCTACCTCTCACAGCTGATATAGGAATAGCTCTAAACACATGGAAAGAATAGTCCTTGGCCACATGGCCAACCTTATCACACACACAACAATCTCTATAACCAATCTCAATAAGAGAAAGTACATCTGAGCCCGAATGGCTACCCTGAACTGCTGAACTAGAAGATCCACAACCTGAACTTTGTAAAGTCACCTACACTTTCCTACCATGGTATCCATGCGAACCTCTAAAATCTCTGTCCCAAGAGGTCTGACTCTTGAACTTACCAAAACATTGTGCCTTCTTGGCGGCTCCCTAAGATGCACAAAGAATACCCTCTCTCATCTTAGCATGATCCACAATACTTTGAAAAGAAGCTCCAAACATAACCATCTGAGATGTAGACAATTGAAGAAAGACATCTAAATCCTTTACAAACTTTTGTATCTGCTCAAACTCAGTGAAAATACTATTATAGGAATATCTGGACAGGGTATGGAAGCGTACCTCATACTCAGCAACTGTCATAGAGCCCTACTCCAAATGATCAAACTCATCCCACATAAGATCTCTCAAACTGAAAGGCACAAATCTCTCTAGAAAGGCATCAACAAACTAATCCCATAACAACTCAGGAGCATCAACAAGCCTACAACTGACATATGATATTCACTAATTTCTTACAGCATCTCTCAACTGATAGTAGCATAAGCAACTCCATTCACATAGAGAGAGTGAAACACAACTCAGAACACAAGGAATGAAAGAACTTCTCATGATAAAGAATAAAATGAGCAACATTTCCTAAAGACATCCTATAGCCTCTCAAAGATAGATACAGACGTCTACATACCGATCTACGAGACTCTATTAGACATCCCATTCTTACATCATTTAGGCCAATGAAACCTAGCTGCTCTGATACCAATTTGTCGTGACCCAAAAATGAGCATCATGATGACACTTGTTGAGGCGCACCTTGACTAATAAGCCTATCACCCAAACTAATACGAAAAGAAGAAAAGACAAAAATATCCCACAGTAAGGCTTCTAGAATGAAGACAAACCATACAAGTAATCATAATAATGTGGAAAGAACTTATCCAAAATACTATCATGCCTAAAACCAGGTGTCAATAGTGTAAGAACTACTAATACAACCCAAGAGTCAAATGCATCGAAAAAATAACCACAAATGAATAATATATGTCTCTGAATACTAATAACGACATAACTACTGTAGAAAGATAGAGGTGAACTCGAACACATAAATATCCAACCACTACCTTGGAAGCTCCAACAATCATCTGAGTCAAGCAAGCAGAGGTGTACTCGAACTAGGACCTGCACCGAGTCCACTTATACTCAGTAGGTATCATAGGCCGACCAAGTAAAGTAGTAAATAAAGCATACAAAATATACACTAAGGGAACATCACCTGCAATCAAAAAATGTCCCACAGCGATAACCCACACCGCTTGCACTAACAGAGATAATATATCTCCCATATATTACAACAATACACCAAGATATAGAACACAAGTATACATTATGTCACATATAAATAGAACAAGAGAGAGCATGTAGATGCAAGATCATCAAATAAATGTAATTATCCAAAATATAAGTGCTGGTTTTTTCTTCTTAAGTTGAACGGATTTCGACGGGGTGCCCGAGATTCGTTTGGAGTCTGATATACACAAACAAACTAATAAACCATACTAAATTCAATGTTCCAGATGCGATGTCGATAGCAGTTTTTCAAAAAAACATCATTTTCACAAAGTTGACCCCCAAAATCCAAAATTATAATTTTTTAAACCGAGGGTCGAAATGAGATTTAAAAGCCGTAAAATCATACCGAATATGCTAACACCCTAAAATCAATATTTCAGATCTGTTGGAGAATTTGGATTTTCCATCAGACGTCATTTTGATCAAATATTGGTCCCACACCCATATTTTCAATTTTCCAACTTTCCGATCAATAGGTCGAAATGAGTTCGGATGCACCGGGACCCAAACCAAAGGTATACCTAGCCTAAATTCAATATTCTGGAGCTACTGGCATAGTCCGTTCGACCATCCATCTCACTTATCAAAATATATCCACATTAGTCCACAATAAGGCTCTCGAAGCCATAAAAAACCACAATATAGCATAAATGATACCAAAATGCATCAAAAATCATGTCAACCACTTCCACACCCCAAAAATACCATAATGCAACTACAGGGTAGGGTAAAATAGTCAAATCACATAAAATCACAAATTTCACATATTTCATTAAATTTTTAGGTCATTACACATCTAGTTAAGGCATTAAGCTCTATTTTGATGTCATGAAACTGAGAGTACAATGCAAGAAGTAGGCAAAGTTCCTCATAACTTTGTTGAGGATTGGAAGAGACTCGGACGTTGGAAGAGGCCAATTGGTAGGAAGACATTTTTGGCGAGCTTTGAATGTTGGAAATTGTAGGAATATGTGACATGTTATACAGTTCATTTACCTTTACTTGTATAATGAATGGTTGCTTCAATGGTTGTCCATATTTATACAAATGATTTAATTATTTCATGTCAATTAACTAATATTTATTTTTTAATTTTGAAGAACGAATGAAATTAATGCTAACATTTGAGTTATTTTAAGATGAGTGTAAGATTAAAATTTTGAAAATGACTTTGACCAATTTCCAATCCTAAATAAGATTATTTTCCCACACTCCTTGAAAAGTCTCACTCATCTAACCTCAACGGACCGTATGCATTGGACCCTAAACTACCCATAGATCTTGTTGACGTTGTCATATAATGATATAATTTTTATATTTTATTTTTTAATAGCGGAAAATGAAATAGTTCCCTTTCATTCTAATGCAAAATTCTGAATGATTATTAAGACAATTAATATTTTGCGTGGACAATTGAATTTGTATGAAAGAGTACCTAACGAGTGAAAGTTAGAACATTAAACAAACGTTAGGTTACTTAAATCATATCTGGTATGTAAACATTTACTTTCTAGTAAAAGTTAAAGTTAATTGTAACTTGTAAAGTAATGTTTGACTTGTCAAGACAATCTACCAATTGGTTAGGCGTGCATATTAATTCTAACATTGATAGTTTACATCTTTCCTCTTTATTTAAACCATGTGACCACATAGGAATCATGTAATTAACCATATTAATTCGAAGAAGAAATTTATTATAGTTGCAGTTTGTTGAAGATATGAAGGTATAAGTTGAAACTACCATCCATTGTTGTATTCCTATCATTTTTGCATATATGTTTAACCCTACCAATTATTTTATGTATTTACGTCCAGCCTACTGAAGAAAGTTTTGATGGTGCTCAACGTGATACCAAATAACTATTCAAAGTAATGGTTGAGCTAGATAACAAATTAGAAGGTCGCAGGAACGTCTAGAGTTCATGATGATTTGGGTAAATACTATGGAAGAGAGGATTGAGGTGATACGAAAGGAAATGTTTGATCGATATCACAAGGATCAAGATAATTTCCTTCGTCCTCCAACTTAAGCAGCACTGACATATTCTGTGTAGTAGAAACCTCCTCTTTGCATGCTAATCGTTACTTTTACAAAATTTAGTATTAAAGCATTTTCTTTTCTTTTTTGGCATTACTATTATGTTTTGGGTTTTGAATGAATGTCGTAATGTAGTATTTGGTTTTAATTATAAATCTTTCTTACTTTGAAATAGTAAACGTTGAAACTAAAAAATTTGTCTAGGATTAGGTGTAGCAGTAGCAACTAATTGGGAAGCTAACCTAACATTGTTGTAAGTATATCTATCATATTTTATTTTCATGTATTGTAATTACCAAAGCCTAGGTATTTGGACGATGTATTTTGTAATCTCTTGCCGGCATTAGTAATTAAAAATTATTTGTTTTTCGCAATATTAGCATCAGTAAGGAGAATGCACATTGCATTAACATTTTAATTTAAAAAATCTTAGATTCGCAATACTTTAAAAAATATAAAATAATGCGACTAAACTACCTAAAGAAGTATAACCCTAGAACAGGACCTCTTTGTTGGTCTAGTTTGTGAAACTGCATCGCTTGTCTGGCCTTGGTTGGCCCCTCCGAATGCTGTGGTTCAGCAATATCGGTGTCTCTTCTAAGGAAGCGAGCAAGGCGGTATTCATGAACTATCTTCTGATACATGTCAAAATATTTAGTCAAGGGGTCTTATTCGTTAAGCAAGAACTTTTCAACATACAAGCCTCCTTTCTATGTGAACAAACGCTTAATGAGCTCAGTGAGCTCATCCTCAAGTACTTCGCATTTCCCTTTGCATTCTTTATAAAGTTTCTCTAGAACACTAGGGGAATCATAACCACCTAGGAAAGTCGATCCTCTAATGGGTGTTCTGTCCATGTTGCGAATTAATTTACCTTTGTTATTATTTGAGGATTACAAATGAATGCTTTGGTACGTGATGTTGAACAAATATATATAGATGGCTTGGCATGCATTAACAACCATTTAAACGAGTGTACATTTATTATAGTCAGTGAATGTGCTTTATTCGCGTGGTTTGTTCATATGTTTGCTAGTAAATATATGAATCACACGGTATAATTGAGATGTATGATTGATAATGTGGTGAAATTGTAGTTGTTGAACTTAATAAATCATGTATAGGATGTTATATAAAAGTATGGGTGACATCGTCACATATTTTCTATTGGTATGGAATGATATCGGCATAATGAAAATTAATCTTTAATAATATGGTGACCTAAAATCGCAAATCATTGAGTGGGTAGTTGGAAGGATTGACGAGCCTATTTCATGATGTCTACCCTATAAATGAGAATGACTTGTTGTCATAATTTTAACTATTCGAATGCATTAATGTTGAAGTGACCCAAAACAACTCAATCTTCCAACCATCTCTTCTTAGTCAGGTGTAGACCTACGTCCAATTTGTATGGTACTCATTTCTCTGGCACCAGTAAAGTCGATGCGTAATAGGTTAAATAACGTACAAAATATACTAAAATAGCTATATAATCTATAAAAACAACCACTATAACAAAAACTGATTGGTTGCATTGGCATTTAGGTTGACTCTAGGTTAATCCACTTGTAGGAATGCCCAGGGTTCGAACCTCATTGAGGTTAATTTTAATCTTTTGTCAGTTTAAAAAATTTATAAGCACCCGTTATCCTTAAATCATGTGTCCTCCATTGGAATCTTAATCTCGAGGCTTCCTTTTACGAAACTCACTGTTGTATGAATGACACAAAATACACCTTATGACCTTGAAATTTTTTGAAATGGAAACCCGCTTGCTAAATAATTTAGTAGTAAAGATGATACAAAAATATGGGTCACATCATCACGTATTTTCTATTAGGATGGAACGATATCGGCATAATGAAATTTAACCTTTAAAAATATCGTTACTTGAAATCACAAATCGTTGAATGAGTAGTTAGAAGGATTGATGAGCCTATTCCATGATGCCTACCCTATAAATGAGAATGAATTGTTGTCATAATTTTAACTATGCAAATGCATTAATGTTGAAGTGACCCAAAACAACTCAATCTTCCAAGCATCTCTTCTTAGTCAGGTGCGGACCTACGTCCAATTTGTGTGGTGCTTCGACACCCAGTAAAGTCGACGCGGAATAGGTAAAATTAGGTAGAAAATATACAAAAGTAGGTATATAATATACGGATAATGTACCTACTATAACAAATAAAATCTGATTGGATGCATTAGCATTTAGGTTGACTGTAGCATAATCCACAAGTAGGAATGCCTAGCCTAGGTTCGAACCTCATTGAGGTGAATTTAATTTTTTTATCAGTTTAAAAAATTTGTAAGCACCCGCTATCCTTAAATCCTATGTCTGCCATTGGAATATTAATGTTGAGGCTTCATGTTGCGTATCTCACTATTGTATGAATGACTCAAAATAAACCTTATGACCATGGAAAATACGAGTCACTCCATTATCTATTTTTTGTTGGAATCGAATGATATCGACACAATAAAAATTAACCTTTAAAAATATCGTGACTTGAAATCACAAATCGTTGAGTGAGTAGTTAGAAGTATTGACGATTCTTTTTCATGATATCTGCCCTATAAATGAGAATGACTTGTTGTCATAATTTTAACTATATAAATGCATTGCAGTAATGTTAAAGTGACCCAAAACAACTCAATCTTCCAACTATCTCTTCTTAGTTCAGCTGGGAGTAGTTTTCTCGGGAATAAGGGAGGTTGTGGGTGCTCACTTCGTTTAAGAAAAAAGGTTGTTACAAGAGAGAATCAAACCCACATCCCTCAAGGCGTCATGAAGGTTCTTAGCTTTCACACCAAAGCCAAAGTACCCAACAACCATTTTATTTTTGGTTTATTGGTGCTTAACAATATATTAATAACCAATATTATTGTATTTTTCATATAAACAATGACGTGATGATTTGATGTCATAATATTTCACTATGCAACTAATTAAAATGATCATATAAATATAGTACATTATTTTGTATGTTCTATTGGACCTAACTAAAAATCATAACAAAAAGTAACTCAAAAGTTAAAGTCAAATAGGTAGTAGTTGAAAGAGTAGTTGGATACAATTAACTTGGTAGGTCATAATGATAAACCTATATGTTGCTTGTCAAAACGCATCACTTTGTAAGTCCATAACAATGGATGTGACAAATAAACCCGTCCAAGTTGCTCTTCTCAAGTTTGAGCAAGGAGCTTGCATAATATCAATTTTGGTTGAATCGCTCAAAAATCAACATGGTAAATGACTGCGTAGAAAAAAATGATCATATAATATACCACACCATTACACATTTTCAAATTGGACCGGAAGAAATCGGTATAAAGAAAACTAATAGTACTCAATTTTTTTTAAAAACTAGAAATCACAAGTTGTTGTGTGAGTAGTGGGAAGCATTGAGGACCCTATGCCATGATGCCTACCCCTTCCAAAATCACATTGACTTGATTACATCATCTTTTTCAATGCAAATACATTAAAATGAAGTGACCCAAAATAAGTCAATCTTTCATGCAACTCTTTTTATGCGGAATGGCTCTTCTAAATGAGTTCGTAGTGAAAAGTGAGGATATGACTAGGCTAATCCATAATTAAAATGATCGTATAAATATACTGCAATGTTACGTATTATCTATTCAACCTGAATAAAATCTGCATCGTAAATAGCGACTTAATAAAATACAGACAGTGATATTTAAGAGGTAGTAGTTGAGTGAGTACTTGATACAATTAATTTGGCTTTGGTAGGTCAAAATAATGACCCTATATCTTGCTTTGTCAAAATCTATCACTCTGTATGTCCATTAAGACGGATTTGACATATAAATCCATCTAAGTTGTCCTTCTCAAGTTTGATTAAGGAGCCTGAAAATCTAAATTTTGCATGAATGACACAAAATCCACATGATAACCTTGGTAAAATTTTACTTGAAAACAACATGGTAAATGACAATGAGCATGAGTAGAGCAAATATTTTTAGATTGGTAATTACATGACATAAAGAAATTTCTAAATCTGAACTTGTGAATTTAATTATGTTGTGTATAATACTTCTTGATTTATTAATATTTGTAATGTTGAGTAGTCTTGGCTCTGTGTGTTCTAGGAGTATTGACACATATGTAACAAAAACATTTTTATTTTATTTAATTAAATTAAATTAAAATGCTACATGTTGTTGTTTGTTTAGTACTTAGCACTCGAACGTCTCATGAATTAGGTCTCAACTATGTTTCCTAGGTTAATGAGTAGTTTTAAATGAATCAGGACAAAATGTTCAATGCATAAATTTAACCAACGTTAGCCCCACTATAAACCATAGAGTGAAAATAAAGGAAACTTCAAAGGCAGGAGCATCAATTACACAAAGAAACAACATTTAACAACTAGAAGAGAAGAAATAGCATATTTAATTAAGCAAAGGACCTATTCATTATTCACCCACTAGGAAGAAAAGTAACAACCCCAAACCCAAGCCTAACCACCCCACCCCACCCCCACCCTCCACACACACACTACAGGCGGTCTTCCTTCAAGACCTTCTGATAGATGTCAAAGGCCATTATTAGGGGCCTCGGTTCATAAAGCAGGAAAAAATCAATCCATTCATCTTTCTCCCTGTCCACGAAGAGTTTGAAGATTTTGTTCATCTTATCTTCCAAGACATTGCATTGATTTTTTTTTTTAGTATAGCTTCTCCAGGAATTTGGGAGACGTGGTTAGATATAGAGTCTTTCTCATTAAACTTGTTGGGGTTCTATCCATTCTAGTTGTGGATATAGATAGGAGTGCATGAAATGGACAAGAATGTTTAGAGAAGCACATAAATCCAGTATCACAAACGGCTTAGGATAATATAACGAGATATAGATGTTGTAGGCAACCTTTATATAGGGCCTAATATAACATGGAGATCTCAATGTACATGCGGTTTTATCATCCCTATCATATTACACACGTTTTACTGTGATGTGAAGTCTTTGCATAAAATAATTTTTCTTTTAAAGTTATATTTGAAACCTAGGTGCTTTATTTTATTAAGGAATAGTCCAAAAATTGGGTAGAAAAGAACATCATCATAATAAAATGTTAGAAATACATTAAAAAATTAGCTACATAAAGGATTTCACTCATTTACAACAATTACAAATGAAAAACAACTAATAAATCACTGAGGCAGGGAAATGTGGGGAGGAGAGGGTTGGTGTGGTGGCGATGGGGATGGAGAGGGTGATGAAGTAGGCGTTAAAGGAGCCAACGAAGGTGGAAAAAATGGAGCACCAGGATCAATGCCTATTCGTACAAATATAACATTTATCCTAGTATGCAAAGCATCGACTTGGACATCCAATGCCGTATGGTAGCTTTCCAGTAGTCCAAGCTTCTCTTGAATAACATCGATGCGTGCAGACAATTCTTGGCGAAGAATATCCAACTTGCCATCAATATCCATTAGCTTCGCATAAATCCTATTGATTTTGTCCCGATAATAAGCAAAATAATAGGTTAGTGTTGCAACATGTTAGCAAGTATTGAATGAATAACTAATTGTTGAGAATTATTTTTACCATTAAACTTATTAAAATTCATTAAGAAACACATAAGTATTATTTAACACTAAAGCACCTTTAAATAGAACTCATCCACTTGAAATTAATATTCAATGCTGATGAAGCCTTTTCAACGACCAAGTTTTAATTAAATTCTTATCTTTTCAATGCAAATTCTTTGAATGTTCTCCTTATTTTGAATTACATTCTTATCTTTCCAATGCAATCTTTGAATGTTCTCCTTATTTTCATTTCAATCAAAATTTTGTTGTGTCTCTACATGTGCCACTAAGGAAAATATTTTTGAGTTATGTTAATAAATTAAAAGATGAGTAATTCATTAAAATACGACATTTGTAATTTTAGTGAAATAGAGGAATAATCTTTTGTGATAGTGAAATGTCAACTTTTTTTATTAACAAACTAAACTGTTGAAAGTATGCTTGTTATTTAGGAAACCCTTTTTCGTTGGACGAGTTATCTCTTGAGGGCATTATTAAACATCGTTTGACTAACAAATAGCTAGTGCCACTCGGAAGACTGTAAATTGCATTACTTTTTAAAAGGCTAAATTAATACAACATACACTAACTCTCATAACATTGGAACCCAATTTATACTGTGAGTTTTCATACTTCAGTGACTTTGCGGAAGCAAAGTAATACTGCTCTACATGGGTGAGTTTTAAAAAAAAAAACTAACATCAGTAGAGCAAATATAGATATTCTTCATTAATAATAAAAGTAAAATAAGGGTACCCAGACTACAACCGATAAAAACTAATTACATAATACTACATACAACAAAAACTACTAGATAAAAAGTACTACATAAAATGTCATATTATTTAAAAAAAAAAACACATTCTTAATTATTATTATTATTATTATTATTATTCTTGTTATCTTCTGGAGGTCCATTGGGTAGATGACCTGCAATTCTATGCATCTCCCTGATCAGCCTCGCTCTAGTGGCAACCAACTCCCAGCGTAAATCATGCACTATCCTCTGTAGATCCCTGAATGCATTCATCAACACAATCGCATCCCATACTAGATCTATGTAAGAACCCAAAAATTCTTAGCTTAATTCAGTCCTTTAAGCTTGTTAAGGGGGTCCCAGACTTAGAAAATTCTTGCTAAGTATTCAGACAGTGTTATTTTAGCCTTCGATATTGGCAATCTTATTTTATGATCTTTATGTTCATTAAATGTTGATATTTGAGTTAATTCATGATCAGGAATATCAATAGGTGTTTTCGAGCAAGTTTCAGATTTTTGGAACTTCGTTTGAAGCACCTTTGGAATCCTAAACCAGTGAATCAATGCGATCTTGATGCGTCGCATCTACTATCACATTGATAAATGTTTTCCCCATCTCCCAGAGTCAAATTCCAGTGAACCAACATGTATTCGATGCGGCGAGTTGGCTATCACATTGATACCAATGACGCGGCGTGTCGGTCTACGCATCGATAGTTCAGTTTACAGTTATTAAAAAGCTGCGTCCTCAGGGTTAATTAAGTCTTTTTCCCGTGTCCTTTATCCCTCATAACACAAAATTTATCCCTCTTTTAGCAAAATATATTCATTCTTTCACAAATTTCTCAAGAACAAAAAGCCTAGGAGTATAAATTTTAAATTCAAGGCTCAAGATTTCACCGTTTATTTTCAAGAATTCACCAACAAAGTGTAACGACCCGATTGTGTGGAACCAGAACGTCACACGGTGCTCATGATCCCAAAGGACCACAATCTAACCCTCTACTGATATTTGTACCTGAGCACTGCATAACATAGATAATAAATGCGGAAACTATCCATAAGGTTCAAAACATCTAAAAATACTCAACACTAAAAAATTGAATACTGATACATCTATTCAAAAAGCCTCTAAACAGTCTGAACTATGGAGTTGATGGTACATGTCCCCAACTAACTCCGTCTACTGAAAATAAACTAAATCTGATGAGATAATAAAATTAGGATCATCCTCAAATGAAGAGGACTCACTGCTACATCTACTGCTACATTTACTGCTGCTAATTGGGATAGAGCTGCTAAGAGCACTCTGGATCTCGTGCCTCTGAACCTATGGTGTAAAATAAAACACCATAGCGCAAATGCATCAGTACATGGGAATATACTAAGTATGAAGATGAGGTAAGGCTAAATGCAAGGGTTTATGTATGAACAATTACTTAATTGAATAATCTGAGAGTACTGAATGAGGACATATGTATGAATGCATGAACCATAACTGAAATCATCATGAATCTGAATACTGAAACTCGGATACTACTTTACTGTCCTCTGAACTCACTACTAATACTGAGATACTGAATAACTGAATCTCCTGATATTGATAACCAAATACTGGAGTTGAGATCAGTCCTCTCTAGCGAGTGATCTCAGAAACTGATGTTACTGGAGTTGATTAACTGAATCTACTCGCATCGATGACTGCACTCTGAACTTACTACTCTCAGCTGACTGAATCAGAGATCAAACCTTTCTAAAAGATGATCCTTAAATCTACTATCAAAGACAAGAATAGATTTTATCTAAGATTGAACCTAACTAGCGGAGGATCTCTGACTCTGATAATAAGAATACTCAACTGAATATGAGACTGAGATCAAGCCTATCTAATGGGTGATCTCTATATTTGATAATGAGATTACTCAATTGAATCTGAGACTAATATCAAGCCTATCTAACGGGTGATCTCTGGATCTGATAATGCTGATACTGAATATCTTTATGTGAGACCATGCCTATCTAGTGGGTGGTCCATGAATTAATGGAACTATATGCTGAGATAGGTGAATGTATCTGACAGTCTTGATTTCTGAGTTCTATTCTGAAGACTGATACTGAAACTGTAACTATGGGAGTTCTCACTTAACCGACATGCCCCAAATCTGAACTGGTGGGGGCTAACCTGTAACCCCAGCTGGAAGGATATCAATACCATACCACAGGTAAAGACCTCTACTCTGGTCAATCCTCTCTAATGGGTGACCCTCACAAGAAGTCAAGCCTAAGTCATTATAATAGTCAAGCCTTATTCTAATGGGTGACTCCTGCTCCTGCGCTGGTTACGCAGTTTTGGAGTTCAGGGATTACTCTTAATGACTCTGCCTCTCTAGTGGGAAGACGCCATACCTATACTCGCTCGGTGCTAGATCCTACTCCCAGTTGAATGACTCTAAATTGATTCTTAACTAAACTTAAACGGAGCTAAATCTGTTACTGATCATATTTCTCGAATGAACTGACTGAGTTACACTTAATTCACTTGGTTTTATATCTGAAGGAATACTATTGAATCTCGTTATCTGACTACATAATACTGAGTTCTGAACTGAATACTTAAATACTACTAGATCTGAGTTGAGTACTAAACTGAGGCTATAATACTAGCGATACTGAGATTACTGAGATCACTTAAGTTCTGTATCTGTCTGAGAGTACAAAGTTCTATAACTTACTGAGTTCTGAGAATCATGGCTTGATTGGGATTATCATGAAAACTAACACTGGCTCTAGACTGCAGCTAAATTGTTGGGTATAAATACCCCCAGGACTTGATAACATAAAGGTAAAACATAACCATTCTTGAATAATCAAGACCATGGATATTCATTCACCATCATAATCACTAAAGCATCTCCTCAAGTATTTAGGAATCATAAACATGTAATAACATAGGGAGACTTGCTATTGGCTCATACTCCTTTCAACAAGGTCTTGCATCAAAAACTTAGCATGCATTAAAGAACACATAATTGGGGAATTTCATACTATCATGTCACAATTCATTCACTAAGGCTTTTCAAAAAATACTTGGTATGCATGGGCTTGCACACAATTGGGGGTTTCTAGTCAACATGCTATAATGGCTCTAATTCTTTCAAATAAGCATTTTATCAAACATATGGGGAGCATGCTTTACTTATTCAACAATTTCTACACTTAATTGACATGAAAACATCACTTAACAAGCAACTTGAAGAGGGTTTATCATGGACATCACATGAATATCACATAGTAGGGTCAAAGCTTGAAAACCTTCTAAACAAACATGAATTAAAACTCAATAATAGCATGAACTTCAATTTCAATTCACATGAATCATGAAAACTCATAAACATAAGATCTTTGAAATTTAGAAAAGGGTTCTTGAGCTTCTTGGATGAAAGGGACGCAAGAATCAACATCTGCATACCTTAGAAAACTCTTTCTTGAAGTCCCTTGGAGAGATTCTTGATTTCTTTATTTCTCTTGATGAAGAAAGAAGGGTTTTGATTTTGTAGAAACCCTAGTTTTTGATATTGAAGATGAGAAATAAAATTGTAAGCCTTGATCAGATATAAATAGGTCATTAAAAGAATGGAAAAAGATCAAAAAGTCCTTTTAAAATAGACTTAAAATTACCAATCGGGGACTGTGACGGTCGAAGTGACGGTCCATCGTTCGTCTGACGATCTGTCGGATCTTCATCACACATCGGTCAAAAAAATAACACACTACCTCGATGTGATGGTATCAGTGATGGACCAACGTAAACCCGATGGTCCATTGGATCATCCGTCATAAGTTGACCAGGACGAGGCCACAGTGCTTCAGCGGCGACGATCCTAGCGATGGTCCATCGCAGCCTTGATGACCCATCATCCTAGGTATCACACTTGGGCAAAGAAAGGGAGTCACTACCTTGGTTAAGATGAGCTGTACGACAGTCCGTCAACCCGACCGTCCCACCTGGGCGGTTCCGGCTATTTTCAGTAGAATGGCCATAACTTCCTCGTTCGATGCTAGATTTTGACGAAATTGGTATCGATGGAAATCTTATTAAATGTTCTACATGAAAAAAAGTTGATATTAAGGAAATTCTACACCATTTAAAATAGTTCTCACTTGGGAAGACACTTCTTAATCTTTTAGGGCCGGATTTACGTTTTACTGAACACACTCTAAGGCTCAGACTATGAGAGAATTTTGTGGGGTCTTACACTAAAGTATGTGAAGTATTCATCCAAGGGTTCCTTCCACTCTTAGAGTCCAAAAAACTCTTTCAAAGCTCATGTTGAGTGATTTCATGATTTCAATGATTTGAATTAAAGTGTATTCATGATTATTACTTAATTGGGTTTCTATTTCATGATTTATTACAAGATTCATGTAGAGTTAATTGATATGTGTGATTTATCATGTGAATTCATATTGAAACTCTTGGAATTGTGAAATTGAAATTGAATCACGATGTCTACATGTTGTTTTAGTATTACATGCATATATTATGCCCCACAAGTGTTTGGTAAATTGTCCATGTGACTTGAATAATGAAAAATATATCATGTTAGTATGTACACAAGTTCATGTCATGCAAGTGTTTGCTTAAATGCCCAAATGAATGAATGATGACTAAGTAGTTAGTTATCATATCTCAAGATTATGCCATGTCTTTTAAATTTATGCTATCGAGTCTTGGAGGTATTTAATACCCGATAATTTAGCTGCTTGTCTAGAGCCATAGTTAGTCATAGAGCAGTATCAGTCATACCACGATTAATAGAATTCAGTCAGTTACAGAACTTAGAAAAACTTAGTGAACTCAAAATCAATCCAGTTCAGTTTAGTAAAATCAATTTAGATAAGTCATGCAGTACGATCAGTAATAGTTCAGTCCATCCTAGTACTATCTAGAATTCAGTACAGTGTCTATTTATTTAGGAGTAGGATTCAACACCGAGTGAACCCAAGAATGGGGACTCACCTGCCTGTTGAGGGTGTAATCCTTAGAAGCAGTCCTTGGTTCCATAACTACATAGCTAGCGTAGGTCGAGATATCAACCTGCCAGTTGAGGGTTGATGAGGTGATCTACCTTCTAGGTAAGGGTACCACCATTCTCGTTCAGAGAACTTGCTAGATGAGGGTGACTCAACACTTTGTCCTTACCCATAGCACGGTATTGACACCCTTCCAATCGGGGTTACAGGTTGGACCCCAAATCAGTTAGATAAGGGGCATGTCAGTAAGATGATTACTTCCCACAGTCTCAGTTTTAGATTTAGTCACAGTATAGAACTCAGTTCAGTTTTATAAATTTAGGACTGTTAGATACAGTCACTCAGCTCAGTTTGAAACTTAGTACAGTTCCACAGATTTAGGACTGTCAGATATAGTCATTCAATTATGAGTAATTTAGTATCAGTATATGAAAATATCATTTAATCATTCATGTACTTTTCTTCAGTCATATTCATGATATTCAATTAGCATTGTTCATGTATATGAACCCATGTATTTTAGCCTACCTCACTGAGCATATCAGTACATTCAAAGTACTAATGCATACTTTTCTCTTGCGCTATGATGTCTTATATCATAGGTTCAGACACACGGGCTCCTGAACACCCTTAGCAGTTTAGATCATCAGCAGATAGAGTTAGTGGTGAGTCCTCATAGTTTGAGAACATGATTATTTATTTTAGTATTTTAGTTCATTTTCAGTAGTTGGGGTTAGTTGTGGACTTGTCCTATCAACTCCACAGTTCAGACAGTTTAGAGACTTTTTAGACTAGAGTATTTTCAGATAGTTGTTGAGTTTTCAGTATTGATGTTCAGTTTTGGTATTGTGATACCATAGTCAGTATTTGTTTCATATTTGAACCTTATGGAAAATTTCTGCCTATTTCTATAAAGTTACAATATTATTATTCAATTATTGCAGCAGGTATCATGGATTAGCTTGTGGTCCTTATAGTTTATGAGCATTGTGTAGCATTTGGGGTATGTACTCGGGGCGTTACAAACTTGTTATTAGATCCTAAGGTTCAATAGAGTCCTAGTAAGTCTGAAAGCCGCATCTAGCAGAGTCTTATGCATGGGTGTGTAGCGTGCCACACTTATGGACAAGAGGCTACGAGATGTTTTAGCAAAAGTTTCCCTTCTTTCAGTATTCATGTCGTGCGAATGAGCATGAGCTCAATTTAAACTCTCATTTTAATTCAATCCTTTCCTTATGCTTCTAAGACATGTCTTCTAGAGAAGCTAACAAAAAAAGTTATGAAAATCAGTCAGCCCCTCCGCCCATTCAGGTAGATCCCCTGAATGAGCATGTTTCTCACATTGAATTTAGAGCTTTTTTTACCAACTTAGCTTATTTAGTAGTTTCTTAGAATAATCAGCTAGCAATGATCCTACCTAGGCTTATTGATCTTACTCCGTAGAGTGAGGAGGAGAGGCATAGGAGAAAGAATAAGAGGGCCAGAATGTTAAGGCCAAAGAGTGCCCGAACAAATCCCCTTGTTAGAAGTGTGGCAAAAATCACCAGGGTATCTGCAAAGCTGGCACTAATGTGTGTTTTGGATATGGCAAGCCAGCCCACAGGGTCAGACAGTATCCTCAGGTAGGTACGCAGAGTCAGTATAATCGTCCCCCAGCTCAGTCCAGTCGCCTGAATTAGTAGGGTGCCTCTTCCAGTGCCACCAATGGGCAACGCCCAAACAGACTCTATGCTCTTCAGTCCTGAAAGGATCAAGAGAGTTCTCCTAATATGGTCACTGGTATGTTACAAGTTTATCATTTGCATATTTACGCCTTGCTAGATCTAGGAGCTTCTTTGTCCTTTATTACTCCTTATATAGTTGTCAATTTTGGAGTCAGTCCCAAAATTCTAGCAGAGACTTTCTCAATCTCTACCCCAGTGGGTAAATCTATCATAGCCATGTGGGTATACAAGAACTTCCTGGTTATGATATCTCAAAAAGTCACTTCAGCAGACTTAGTCGAATTAGAGATAACTAATTTTGATGTCATTGTCGACATGGATTGGATTCATTCCTGCTATGCCTTTGTAGAGAGGTAGTACTTCAACACTTAGGGGCCAGCTTGTTTCTTACCTTTTGACAAGGAAAATGATATCTAAAGGATGTGTCTACCATCTTGTTTGAGTCTAGGACTCTAGTTCAGACACCCCTAACTTGAATCAGTGTCATTAGTATATGAATTCCAGATATATTTCCTGAAGATCTTCCCCGAGTTCCTCCCGAAGGGGAAATTGACTTTGAAATAGACCTTCTTCCAGATATCTATTTGCCATACAGAATGGCTCCAGCAGAACTTAGAGAATTAAAAGGATAGTTAAAAGATCTTCTAATAAGGGATTTATTATACCCAGTATGACCCCGTTGGGTTCACCAGTTTTATTCGTGCATAAAAAAGATGGTTCTCTCAGAATATGTATAGAGTACCGTCATTTAAATAAAGTCACATTCAAGAACAAAAATCCACTTCCTAGAATTGATGACAGATTTGACCAACTTCAGGGTGCTAGCTTATTATCATGGCTCATATTCAAGGACGTTAACAAAAAATCATGTACTCTTACAATTCCCAGTATAAGAAATTCCAGTTCACTCAACGTTACGAACCATGTTCCATGAATACAGAAAACTTCAGACTTAGGTCATGCAACTCATGACTCATGTACTCAAGTTATTCTTTACAGCATTCTCAGTTCCCATGACCCATGTTACACTCCTAGAGGTCGGCTAAATTTAGATTACATCATGTATACCCTCAGTTTAGATCTTTTGATAAATGTATGGTATTGATATTCCATTCCTCCGACCTCAGTTAAGCGTCGAGCTTGGTATAGTAGTCATACATACTTCAGGTCCTCATGTTTTAACCTTTAGTGAACTCTACTTATGAAATGATGTAGCAATGAGTAGTTGCTTAGAAGAGAGAGAGTAAATGTTTCATGTTAAGAAAGGTTATTACATGTTAGTTTTACATGAGGCCGTAGTTATGAAGATAGGCTTGAATGTCATGTTGATGTGTAGGTGGCTAAATGCATTTCAGAGATTTGAGTAGGCTTGAACATAGTAGGAGAATTCAGTCCAAATCAGTCCTCAGTAGGTAGAGTTAACAGTCAGCCAGTTATTAGTAACTCAGTTATTAGAAATCGCTGCTATCAGTTACTTAGTTATAAAAACTCAGTATTCAGTCTTAGTTATAGCCTCAGTCACAGTCTCAATCCAGTAAGCAGATCAGTAACTCAGTTCAATTTTAGGTTTGCTTGACCGTAGAGTACAGCTATTAGTTATTCAATTATCAGTATTTCAATACCTCAGTTTACAGACTATTTTAGAGTCATGCTATACACTTGGTCTTGCATTCTCAGATAATACATTTTTCATGAATTTATGCTCAGTTATCTCATGTTACTCAGCCAGTCCCTACCCCATATGCATAATACTATGCAGTTTCAGTCCAAACTAAGTACATTTCAATCCTACATAACCAATATTTAGCTATCAGCCACTCAGTTAATCAGATAAGTTAGTACATTTATGCATTCGTGCTCAGCGCCCATGTGAATATTTTCAGTAGCCTCAAGTAAAATGCATGCAGTGTTGAAGTAGAAATTCCAGTTGAGGGAATAGTCAAAGAACGTGGCTAAGATTGCAAGCTAGTAGTTTTAGTGCATAAGGCTTAGTAACTCTATCTTAGATGACATTTTGTAGGTCTTGCTCCATATTACAGAACTTCATCCACGTGGTGATTTCTTAATCAAATGTCTTATTCAAACCACAACAAGATTTCTCTGCTCCCTAAATCCACTAGAACTCTATAGAAAAAGTATCAAAGAAAGGCTCCAATCGAATATAAGTTATCAGCATAAGTTAGTCCGCAAAACCATCAATTCAGTTTAGCAGTTAGGCGGATAATGTTCGTATGGTTGGGTTTCCCATTTTTCCATTTAGTCGCACTATTTGAAGTCTCATAAATATAATTATTCCAAGATGGGGCAACCAGGTAGTGCGTGTTCAGCTCAGTTTGTATATCATGCCTTAGTTTCAGATCCCAGATATTCAATCACGATTCAGTTCGTAGGTGCCCTGTGCATCATCTTAGTTTTCCTCATTATCTCAGCTAAGTTAGTATTCATAGAGGGACATAATTCCCCAAGAGAGAGATATAATATAATTCCTTGAGTTTTCATGACCCAAACCTTTCATCTCCTCTTCACGTAATGAATCCAGTTTGGAGTAGTGGGTACTCATAAATTAACCCTCGAGTCAAAAATTAGTCGTACCCCATGTATCCAGGGGATCAATTCAGTTCATAATGTTCAGTTCATGTATCACATTTCAGGCTCAGTTATGTTCTTATATTTCCATTCATGCATGTTCAGTAAAGAATCTTGAGCTTGAGATTGGAAATTTTGTATTCTTGAAAATCTCTCCTATGAAAGAAGTGAAGAGGTTTGGAAAGAAGGGGAAAATCAGTCCCTGATATGTTGGTCCTTACTGAATTCTCAGTAATTTCGGAAAGGTAGCTTACGAGCTTGAGTTGCCTTTAGATCTATCTTCAGTCCATCCAGTGTTTCATGTCTCCTTGCTAAAGAAATGCAGAGGTAACCCATCAATCGTAGTCCCCATAGAGGGCATAGAGGTTAATAACAACCTCTCTTATGAAGAGATTCCAGTCGAAATCCTTGATAATCGATTAACAGATTGAGGAACAAAGAAGTCCCTCTAGTCAAAGTTCTTTGGCGAAAAAAGTACGTTGAGGGAGTTACTTGGGAACCAAAAGCCGATATGCGGATCAAGTATCCTCATCTCTTCTCCGAAAACTTAGACTCAGCTTAAGGTAATAGTTTTTCTTAAGCTTATTCAGTTTCATACTTAGATTTTCCATTACAAACTTAGTATAAGTTACCATTGCATATTTAGTCATATGTTTATGAGTCATTTCAGTTACGTGTTCATGCATCAGATATGCATGTTCAGTATGAGAAACTCAGGTTATCAGTAATCCCAGTCATACATTCTTGAAACAACTCAGTCATGCACTCATGCATTAGATATGCGTGTTCAGTATGAAATTCAGTATGTCAGTAATGTTAGTCAGATAATCATGTTTCAGATGTTCATGTCCAATAAGTAAGTTCAGTCTACCAATATTCTCATCTTAGTCAGTCTCATTCTAGGACGCATGTTCCCAAGGGGGAGATAATGTAAGACCCCACAAAATTCTTAGCTTAATTTAATCCTTTAAGCTTGTTAAGGGGGTCCCAGACTTAGAAAATTCTAGCTAAGTATTCAGACTTAGTGTTATTTTAGCCTTCGAAAGTTGGCAATCTTATTTCGCGACCTTTACATCCATTAAATGTTGATATTTGAGTTAACTCATGATCAAGAATGTCATTAGGTGTTCCCAAGCAAGTTTTGGATTTTTCAAACTTTGTTTGAAGCACCTTTGGAATCCTAAACCAGTTAATCAACGCGATCTTGATGCGTCGCATCAACTATCGCATTGATAAATGTTTTTTCCAGCTCCCAGAGTCAAATTCCATTGAACTAATGTAGACTCGATATGACATATTAGCTATCGCGTCGATACCAATGATGCGGCGCGTGGGTCTGTGCATCGATGGTTCAGTTTATAGTCATTAAAAAGACTCATCCTCAGGGTTAGTTAAGTCTTTTTCCCACGTCCTTCAACTCCCATAACATAAAATTTAGCCCTCTTTTAGCAAAATATATTCATTTCTTCACAAATTGCACAAGAATAAAAACCTTAGGAGTATAAATTTCAAATTCAAGGCTCAAGATTTAACCATTTATTTTCAAGAATTCACCAACTAAGGTATGTGAAGTGTTCATCCAAGGGTTCTTTCCATCCTTGAAGTCCAATAAACTCTTTCAAGGCTCATGTAGAGTGATTTCATGATTTCAATTAAAGTATATTCATGATTATTACTTAATTGGGTTTCTATTTCATGATTTATTACAAGATTCATGTAGAGTTAATTGATATGTGTGATTTATCATGTGAATTCATATTGAAACTCTTGGAATAGTGAAATTGAAATTGAATCACGATGTCTACATGTTTTTTTAGTATTATGTGCATATATTATGCCCCACAAGTGTTTGATGAATTGTCCATGTGAGTTGAATAGTGAAAAACATATTATGTTAGTATGTATACAAGTTCATGTCATGCAAGTGTTTGCTTAAATGCCCAAATGAATGAATGATGACTAAGTAGTTAGTTATCATATCTCAAGATTATGCCATGTCTTTTAACTTTATGGTATCGAGTCCTGGGGGTATTTAATACCCAACAATGTAGCTGCTTGTTCAGAGCCATGGTCAGTCACAGAGAAGTATCAGTCATGTCATGATCAATAGAATTCAGTTAGTTACAAAACTTAAGGAAACTCAGTGAACTCAGAATCAGTCCAGTTTAGTTTAGTAAAATCAGTTCAGATTAGTCATGCAATACGATCAGTAACAGTTCAGTCCAGCCTAGTACAGTCTAGAATTCAGTCCAGTGTCTATTTAGCTGGGAGTAGGATTCAGCACCGAGTGAACCTAAGAATGGGGACTCACCTACCAGTAGAGGGTGTAATCCTTAGAAGCAATCCTTGCCTTTCAGAACTACGTAGCCAGTATAGGTTGAGACATCAACCTTTCAGTTGAGGGTTGATGAGGTGATCTACCTGCTAGTTGAGGGTACCACCATTCTCATTCAGAGCACTTGCCAGATGTGGGTGACTCAACACTTGTCCTTACCTGTGGCACGATATTGACAACCTTCTAACTAGGGTTACAAGTTGGACCCCAAATCAGTTAGATAAGGGGTATGTCGGTTAGATGATTACTTCCTACAGTATCATTTTTAGATTCAATCTAAGTATAAAACTCAGTGTAGTTCACAGATTCAGGTGTCAGATACAGTCACTTTGCTCAGTTCAAAACTCAGTACAGTTCTATAGATTCAGGACTATCAGATACAGTCATTCAGTTATCAATAATTCTGTATTAGTATACTCAGATATCAATTAATCAGTATTCAGATTCAGTATCCAGTATTATCATGATTTCAGTTACATTATACATACTCATGCATGTGCTCTTATTTAGTCATATTCATGATATTCAGTTAGCATTGTTCGTGCATATGAACCCATGTATTTTAGCCTACCTCACTGAGCATACTAGTACATTCAAAGTACTGACACATACTCTTGTGCTATGATGTCTTATATCATAGATTTAGATGCACGGGCTCCCGAGCACCCTTAACAGTTCAGATATCAGCAGATAGAGTTAGTGGTGAGTTATCATAGTTTGAGGACATGATTATTTATTTTAGTATTTTAGTTCATTTTTAGTAGTCGGGGTTAGTTGGGGACTTGTCCTATCAACTCCATAGTTCAGGCAGTTTAGAGAATTTTCAAACTAGAGTATTTTCAGACAGTTGTTCAGTTTTTAGTATTGATGTTCAGTTTTGGTATTATGATACCATAGTCAGTATTTATTTCATATTTGAACCTTATGGAAAACTTCTGCCTATTTTTGCAAAGTTACAGTATTATTATTTAGTTATTGCAGCAGGTACCAGTCATGGGTTAGCTTGTGATTCTTAGGGATTATGAGCTCCATGTAGCATCCGGAGTACAGACTCGGGGCGTTACAATCTACCATTGCTACATAATAGATGAACAAAAACTTTAGCACATAATAAAAAAAATTGCAAAACTAAAATCTATATTAGTCATTCAATATGAATAAAATATTATCCTAACTAGTATTTAGAATGCAAAACTTAAATCTAAATCAGACATGCAATATAAAAAATCAATGTCTCAAATAATATCCCTCAATTATTAACAGAAAATAAAAAGAATACAAAGTTTACAAGAAAAAGAAGCCAGTTTAACACTTGACATGTTAGAAGAAGAAAAAATAAATTACTTCAACTCACGTATAGGGTTATGTTTGTTGGAAAGAAAGTTTTTTTTCCTAGAAAGAGTTCTGTGCAATTGTTAAGGAGAAGGTGAGTGGTTTACTGCAATGATGATCCCTATTTATATAGTGGATAAGGGATAGTTGAGTTGAGGCAATTGTAGTACGTCTTTGGCAGTGATAAATTAGAAGTTGCAATTGTGTTTATTCATGAATATAAATTAGAGTTGTTTTAAAGTTATTGTGATAAATTAGAATGTAAATTTAGTGGACATGAACATAAAATAAAGTTATTTTAGATTTATCATGCCTAACCACTAACTTAGGAAATTGATGTTTTATATCATCAAATGATTTCAAACCACCAAAAGACCATATTAAAGGCACTTTCATTTGTGTTTAATTTTTCAGTTGACAATTTCTTTTGCTAAACAAAAAATCATGACATTCCATTAATGATGAGCAGCCCCTATAGCATGCTTGGCTTCGGTAAATCGCAAGTATTTATTACCTAAACTAAATGCTTGCTGATAGAGATGACTGGATTAATTTAGTTAAGTACTAAATCAGATTTCAACAGAAGATTAAGGGTTAGTAGGGGAATATGGCGCCTGAATGTACCTAACCTACTGGACCCTTTGTTTCTAACAGTGCGATTTGACGTTGGTAATGCAGTGGGGAAAATTAAAGAACACACTCTAATAAGATGAATGCAATAATTTTATTAATCTTCAAATTACAACAATCATTCATTCTCTAGGGGTGAAGGTGGGGTATGAATGCATAGATAAATATAAATGCCCAAACGCACAAGTAAATAGCGAAGAAAACTGTCTAATGCGTGAATTCGATCAGATAAATCCGATATTCTTTCTTCTATTTCTTCACGATCTGGTAGAGTTTCAACTCTTTTCTCTAATTCTTCTAGGTTCGTGCATATCAAATCGACAATGTTCATTTCCAAACTAGTAAGTCAGCAAATTTGACAATGAGTTATTATGATAGGGCAGCAAAGATGGGGAAAGTAGAATATATTAATGTCAGTACATACCTTAGGTAAAGATCCTTCAAAATATGATAAAAAATGGACTGGTACGTTTGAAATGAAAGACAGATTGCCTTTAAATAGCGCAAGCAAATTAGATTTCTATTCAAATTTTGATGACCACTTTCCTCCATATTGCAAAGTATAGGTTTCACCCAAATAGTTTGAAAATATCACCATTTCCCTCCTTTGACTTAATAGGGTCCCGTACATAGACATTAAATTATAGAATTGTCAATCATCTTAAAAAAATGGACCTATGTATATTCTGCCTCATTTTGAATTTTCTTTTGCCAACGAATTGAAAAGTATTTCTTGTTCTATATTTGATTTCATAGTATTATGAATTTACTTAACGGAACCATATACTTAAGCATTAACATGCATATAATGAAAGTTTTTACTATAATCAGAACATAATTGTCAAACAAAATAAAATTAAACAATCATAATATTGCAACTACAATACAACAATTTTATTAGTCATTAACTTGTCAAAAGGAAGCCACACAAACACTACTAACTATTCCATGATGGGCGTCGGGTGCCAAGATACCCACTTTACTAGAGGAGTGATGGGGGAATGATATCATTGTTATCAAGGCCTGAAGCACGGGCTGTTGCCCTCAACAACATCTCCAAACTATCTACTTTTTGACGAAGTTGATCTTGCTGGTCTAGTATCACATCCATCTTAGAGACAAGGTCGATGCAAAGTAAGTTTAGATCAATTAAACGGTCCTTCATCGAATTCTCCATCAGTGCATTCGCATTCTTCTCGCTGATTTTTCCTTCCATTTTTGTACGAACCAAAAAAGTCAGATTAATGTAGAAGAGACGATAATAATCCAAAATTAAATATTAAACATCATCACATAATGGAGACAAGATAAGCGTTTGGTAGTTGAACAATTAACCTTTTCAATTCTTTCCTGATTAAACAAGATTACACTAAATGGAAAATATAAGTTTTGAGTTCTGGAATGTGTAAAGACTAGTTTTGTGCTAATGTTAATGTCATTTAAATAGGTCTTTGTCCAAGTAAAAGGTCATTTATGAATAGTTGCATCCATGCGATGGGGTGCAACCCTTTGAAACGTTGGAAACGAATGATGCACCAAAAACTTCTTACTTCAACTTTAGTGAGTGAAAAATAGATTTTTTTCCAATAAATACAACTTCACTATAGGGAAATTAATTTTTTTGTAAAAAATTTAAATTATGTTTCACTTATATCAGTTATATTTTTTACACGACAATTAAATAAAAACTTCAATATATATTCATATCTATAAACAATAACTCCAATTCCAAGTCCAACCGTTAATTTCTTTTTTCAGCCAAACAATCTATTAAAATTAGGTTAGGGTTTTTAATGGAGTGCATGCATGACTTAAACGAAGGGACCCTGTTTCAACCGACGGCTCTGGCATCATTTCTTTTGCTTTGGATAGGTAACCTTACCATTTTCCAAGACACCATTAAAGAGTGTCACACATGCCTAATGGAATAGCACTGCAACCATCCTTTCGAGTCTCTATTACAAGTCCTTCCAAAATCTTTCATCTGATACAGAACCCCATGTAATAATAGCCTCACTTTGCATAGTATGATAGAGTAGTACGTAATTAACAAGTTTGCAATTACAAATGGTTTGGTATTGAAGAAGTTGGTAGTAATTTTTTTTTAAATTACTTAGCTAATAATATAATATAACATCCGCGATACTTAATATCTTTACCCTATTGTGCATTTACGCAATAATTTTATGAATTTAATTTTGGTGCATGGTTTGTGTATTTTTTTTCCTACACTAATCACGTAACTTTTACCTGTTATAGCATTTTATCTATTTATCAGTAAAAAAATGGAAGACCTACTACAACAGATAAAAGTTACATGATGATGCAAGTTGTAAATACATCGACGGTGCACCAAACTTACACCACTCTAATTTAAATATTCAATTTTAAATACTACTTACTTAGTTATACCGTAGTAATAAATGTCCCATTTATTAGAGTAACAGTCAAAGAAGAATAAAATGATTTACAATTCTCTTATTCTCTAGTACTCCTATTGTCCTATTGTACTAGTCCCACATAAACTTGATAAAATAACTAGTAAAAATTAAAAAAAAACAAATTTTAGACAAATAAAATGGGACTGAGGAAATACATTTTTTCGACAATAAAAACCTTATACAGATTTAACTCTCTTCCATTGTTTTCAAACGGTTGTACTATATGTGTAGTTCAGCGATGATGATTGTAGCGAGTTATGTTAGTGACAAGTTACTACGATTGCATACTTTAATAGTTGGAGTGATATACCGTGGAACTAACTCATTTTTTGATCTACAACTATAACGTAATAGATGAATGAGTAAGAAATTTATTTAAATTTCAAATATTTGTCATTACTTTTCATCTTAAGTTTAGTTTAGAGATAAAATTTATACATCAAATATTACCAAAAAAATTAAGTGCGACATTTATACAAGTTGACTATCAATATTGTCAGCAAAAGGCAAAGGTTACTTTCCTGTGATAATTTTTTTCTATAAATTTAGTGTTTGTATTAGGATATAGCACAACATAGGCATAATCTTAGCAGCTTCGTGCAATAGAACATAACATAAAGTTAGAATAGATCACATGTCTATTCATTTTATTATTACCATCTTTCTTTTTAGTTTTTAATTTTGTTATGAAATTGCAGGTGAAAATGAGTAACCTAACCAACAACCCACATAGATCTCACCCTTCGCATGACCTGCCTCAATACAGGTATGTTGCGATTAATCTACTTCAATCATTATACACTCAGGTTTATGAAATGCGAGTGGAGCTGGAAGCATTAACGTGCTGCATGGACAACTTTGGCGATAAGCAAGAGGCAATGTTCAAGCAGATTGAAGTAGCTGCATGTAGAATTGAAAGAACGGTGCAACCAAAGTATCTTGGTATTTGTTCCATCCCACCCCCTGACCCAACTAAAATTAAGTGTGGTCTGTGTAAAAGCTTCTCTAAGTTAACGTTTCTTGATGAGTCAATTGAAAAATGCACAATTTTAAGTATTTACAAACCGTATTAACAAGACATGCGTTCAAACAAAATGGTAACCAATAATTATCAAAGACATTAAAATTAGTTAACAAAAATATAGAGTTATGTTCAATAATTGTCAAAGATGTTTCAAGTTAATTTGCAAAACGAAGTGACATGATCACTAATTATTGCTAACGTTTCAAACTATTTTACAAAAAAAAATGAAGAGTCGCATTAATAATTATGAAAGATGTTTCAATTTTAATTCAGCACACCGAAGAGTTGTGTTTATTGGATGCAACTTTCACAAGGTGACCTTTGGGTTTCATGGGTTTGATGTTATATAACACAAGCCAGAATCACTAATTTATCTTATCATTCAATAAAAGTTTCCAAGAACTTAAATAATCTTTGGAAAAAAAATGGACAATTCTCATGCAAACAATCATGAAAACGGTCATGCAAATGGCTAACCACATAACCATCGTCAACCAACGATTTCAGAATTTGTTGTTGCCAGGCTAGCATATGCAAACCTTGAAGCTTCTGATCTGTAATATCCCGTATGTTTCTAAGCTTGGAAGTGAATCATTTTTCCTACGTATGAAACCTCCTATCCTACGATTCATATTTAAGTACATAACTTACAATGAGTATCCTAGCGATAATATAGCTAATGATGTGTTAAGAATGTTCATATGAGTCACTTAAGGTAATGCAAGCTAAGAGTTTTTGAATCCATCAGGTTTTAGTATTTGATTTCGCAAGGATCATCTTTGAACAAGCATAAATCGATTTTTATATGGTTTTTTGGCAGATTTAGACCCATAAAATTGTAGAGAATCGAATTAGCTTTTAAACGATACCTATTTAATCCAAATCCGACACCCGAGCAAGAAGTTATGACTTTGCAAAGTGGAGTATATCGCCTGACATAAGGTGTGTGAAGCACAACCTAAGGTGTGAGATAAGGTGTGTAACGCACACCCTAATATGTGCGATAAGATGTACGACACACACAATAAGGTGTGCGATAAAGTGTGCGCCACACATGTGGGTGTCCAGGTGACTTAAATAGTCCATTTTAGGGTAAAATGGTCCTTTTTCCACCCCTATATAATGCCTAATCACGGAATTAAGCCCTTATTTCACCAAAACATATTCTTTCTCTCAAAATCCTCTCAATAATACAAGCTAGGGTTTTCATAGAGATTTAAGTTCAAAGAAATTCCTCCGTCAATCATCAAGAATCTTCCTTCTAAGGTATGCATAGTGTTCATCCACGGATTCCTTTCGTCCGTGGAGTTCGAATTAATATTTGATTAGTAAATCATGAATATTTTGTGGTGATATAGTTGTATTCATGTTGTTGTTTGTTGTTTGTGCTATAGAATGGGAATTTGATGAATTTTCATGAAGATTATGATCATGTAGTTGGAAACCATGAATTTGGGTGGATTAATGTGGTGTAAATTTGTGAATACATCTATGCCTTAAAGAGTGCATGAAAGGTGTTTGATAAAATACCTAATATACTAGAAATCATGCAATATAGCTAAGTATAACCTAAATGAAAAGTCCATGCTCTATCCCTTATGACTCAACATGAATTCCATGCAAATTGTTATGTATTGTTGTTGTGATATGGAATGCTCATGAAACTAGAACCATGCAAGTATGTACATGTTACATGCATTATCTTTCATGTTCAAGAATATGATAATCATGTGCAGTATGAAATCCCCTACTTATGATATTGTGAATTGTGGACTCTATCCTTATGATCAAGTCAGTAATGTGTGTCAGTTTCCTTCCATCGAGTCCTGGGGGTACTTGTACCCGAAAAAATATAGTTGTGTGCCTAGAGCCATGACATGTTTTCATGATACTCTTAGTCAAGCCATGATCTATAGAATTCAGTTACTCATGTGACTCAGAAATCTCAGCAGCCTCAGTAGTTCAGTAATCTCAGTTATGCTCAGTTAATCTCAGTACCTAGTAACTTCAGTAATCTCTATAAGTAAGTACTCTTAGAAATCTCATAAACTTAGTAGTATTACATCAGTCACGGAACTCAGTAAGTTCAGTTAATCAGTTCAGTTTAGTGTCTTTCAGATGGGAGTAGGATTCAGCACCGAGCGAGCCTAGGAATGGGGACTCACCCGCTAGTGAGGACTGAGATCCTTAGAAGCAATACCTAAGTTCCATAACTATGTAGCTAGCGTAGGTATGAGATTTCACCTATTATATAGGACTGACATACTCAGGGGTCACCCGTTAGCACATTTATATGTATAGGACTGATCCCAGGATTCACCCGCTAGATTAGGACTGACTCCACAACAGTTGTCTTTACCAGTGGTGCGATTTTGACACCCTTCTAATCAGGGAAAAGATTGGACCCCACCAGTTCAGTAGCGGGGCATGTCGATTAGGTGACTACCTCCCACAGTTATAGTTTCAGTATCTGTCTTCAGAGTAAAAATTAGAAATTAGGACTGTCAGATACAGTCATCGATCTCAGTAAGGAACTCGAAAATTTCTATTGATTCATGGACCATCCCATCAGATAGGCTTGGTCTTATATTGAGATGCTTATTATTAGACCTAGAGATCTTTCGTCAGATAGACTTGATCTCAATCTCAGATTCAGTTGAGTATTGTCTCTATTAGTTCCAGAGATCACCCGTTATTTAGGATTGATCTCAAGCTTAGTCACTCTTAATCATTATTAGAAGATTTAGACTGTTAGATACAGTCACTTAGTATCAGTTACATCGGTTAGGCCGATCATCACAGTTATATTAGTTAAATCAATTGTCATAGCTTACGTTATCAGTATTCAATTTCAGGACTATTAGACATGGTCAATCAGACCAGTTCTTTATAATTCAAACTGTCAGAAACAGTCATTCATCTATTCAGTATCTCAGTATCGGTAAGGTCATGATGTTGGTATTCAGACTTAGTAGTCAGTATCTCCATGAGTTCAGTAGAAGTTATGTATGTATGTATGTTTGTATTCTCATGTTCATATTAGTCAGCATGTTCATGCATATAAACCCCATGCACTTAGCCTACCCCCATGTATACTTAGTACTTTAGTTGTACTAACGCATTTGTGCTATGGTGCTTTTTTTTATGTTACATTGTAGGTTCTGAGGCGCAGTTTCCAGACAAGCAGTAGCAGTTCAGTTATCAGTGAGTCCTCATCTTTTGAGGACATGATCATTACATTTATTATTCCAGTATTTCAGTTTATTTTCAGTTTAAGGAGTTAGTTGGAGACATGTTCCTTCAACTCCTTATTTAGATAGTTTAGAGGCTTTCAGGCGATTACAGAGTTTTCAGATTCAAACTTTAGTATTTTCAGTTTAGTTTTGGTACTGTGATACCACCTTATTCAGATGTTTTATTGTTCAAGATTGAACCTTACGACCTTTTAGTTCATGTTTTCCGCATTTTTATATGTATATTATGCAGTTATAGGTACAGATATTAGTCATGGGTTAGCTTTTGGTCCTTTGGGATCATGACTACCGTGTAGCGTTCTGGTTTAAAAAATCGGGGTGTTACAAACTTAGTATCAGAGCCTAAGGTTCAATAGAGTCCTAGGAAGTCTGAAAGCCATATCTAGTAGAGTCTTCTGCATGAATGTGTTGCACGCCACATTTATTACAAGAAGCTATAAGATATTTTAGGAACAGTCTCCCTTCTTTCAGTATTCATGTCGTGCAAGTGAGCATAGCTCAAGTTAAACTCTCAGTCTAATCCTTGTTCCTCTTCTGTTGCAGAACATGCCTCCTAAGAAGAGAACAGGGAATCATCCAGCCTCTCAGCCCGCAAATCCTTGGAATGAGAATGTGTCACATGCAGAATTTTGGGCAGCTTTTTAGGCGCTAGCCCAAACTATGACCGCTAGTGTTCAAGGCAACCGTCAGACTGCAGCCCCACCTCAGCAAGATGGGGATTCAACCACAGCCAGAATCAAAAAATTTATGCGAATGAACCCTCCAGAATTCTTTGGGTCAGTAGCAGGTGAGGATCCGCAGTTGTATCTAGAAGAGGTGAAGAAGACCACCTAAATCATGCATGTGTCAGAGGAGAAGAGTGTGGAATTAGCGTCCTATAGGCTGAAAGATATTGCTTATGCCTTCTTATATAAGTTTTTCCCATAAAAAATGAGAGAAGCTAAGGTAGAAGAGTTTATGAACCTGAGACAAGGCTCCATTACAGTGAAGGAGTATTGTCTTAAGTTCAACCAGTTGGCTAAGTATGCTCCTGACTTGATAGCTGACCCCAGAGCAAGTATGAGTAAGTTTGTGACTGGTGTGTCCGGGTTAGTATTGAAAGAGTGTAGAACAGCTATGCTCAATAGAGACATGGATCTTGCTAGGCTAATAATGCATGCCCAGTAGATAGAGACGGATAAGTCCAAGGAGAGTGAGAGATCTAATAAGAGATTCAGAATAGGTAGATACAGCTTTTCTCCGGCTGGGTCACAGGGTGGTAATCGTTCTCACCATAGTTAGAAAAATCTAGTCCCAGTCCCCTCCTCATCTAGTGTGTCCATACCAAACTTTAGAGATGTTAGTCATGATGGGGCGCCAGGCTCCAAAGCCGAGAGTAGTGTTAGAAGTAAGCATACTTATCCGCTATGTGGAGAGTGTGGCAAGAATCATCTAGGTGCATACAGAGCTAATAGTCAGGTATGTTTTGGATGTGGTAAGCCAGGTCACAGAATGCGGGAGTGTAGAGTGTTAGCTCAGAAAGGTAGAGATTTGCGTTAGCAGACTGCCAATCCCAGCACCAATAAAGGTCAGTGTCAGAACCGACTCTATTCACTTCAAACTTTCCATGATCCAGAAAGTTTCCCTAACATAGATTCGGGTACGTATGTGTAACGCCCCGAAATCGGGTCCCGAGACGTCACACGGTGCTTAGGATCACAAGTGACCCTAAGCTAACCCTTCTACTGGCATAAATCATAAGCAACTGGACAAAAAGTATAAATCTACACAAATCTATGGAAAATAACTGTTTTCTGAATATGGTAGAAACAAAACTAAATTTATAAGATTACAACTCTGCTTTTACAACCAAAATTGAAACGGAATACATCAACTTCTACTGACTGTCTATGAAGCCTCTACTAGTACTAACTGTAGGTAGCTGAGTCATGACTCCCTACTAACCCAACTTAATACGACTGAATAAAGAAAATACAACACTTCTCGAACTATATAACTAACTCAAGCCCTTGAATCAAAAGGACTCATCACCTGTTGACTGGATGCCGCTAACTGACTGGATCTGAAAATGTACACTATACCTTGTACCTACATTCCGAGAAAATATAGCCCACATATAAATATGTGGGTCAGTACCATGGAAACGTACCGAGCATATGGGGGTGCAATGCATATATAAAATAATGTCTTAATATCATCACAGTTTATAAAATTATGCATGCTGATATAAATGACTCACTTAGCTCGAATTAAAATCATCATAATCATAACAGAGTAAAATATACCAGGTGAAACATATGAGTCATCATAATAAATCTCAATTCACTTCCATCTCGATTCCTAATCATCAAAGCAATCAAATCTCATAACAATTCTCTTTGGAATATATGTTCATTAAATCTTTCGAAAACAATGACTTTCTCAAACTCAGTCTTTTAAACAAATATGTTTTCATCTCAGATAGAAGAAGAAGACTTTTCATATTAGATAGGAGACTACACACACACACATTGGGAGATCTCATAACCGATATAACCCATGTGAGCCACATGGAGTCCAACGTACAATCCACGTTAGGGAGAGCCGTCCTATCCTTGCCATCGGAGTAGGACTATAAGTATCAAATCTAAAAACTAGTGATCACTATATATAATCAGCCTTAATTTTGGCTTCTATGGGGGTACGTAGTTCTAGGAAAGTACCAACACAGCTATACCTCCCACTCGGTGCTAAAGAATACTCCCGAACTTAGCTCAGATCTTTTTAAAGAAAATCCACAACAAAATAATTCAGCAATTCGCAACGGGAGCCATTATGCTACCCCTTTTTCATAATAAATCAAAATATGGATTTCTTTTCTCATTCGAGTTCAAAAATAACTCTTTCAAGACTAAAAGGTCAAATAATTCAAATCTCAATGTGTGCATTACTTTCATAAAAATCATAATTCTCAAATAGGGGTCAAAACCCATATATCAATACTTGAGCAAAATATTTCAAGATTCACACTTTATGTAGCAAACATGTATAATTCATATGAAAATCTAGATATTCAACTTCAAACATGATATTAACATCAAAACTCAAGGAATTTATCTTCAAGACATCATAAAAATATAATAGTCTTTTGAACAAGAATGTAGGATAATAGTTTCTATCTCAAATTCATATCAAAGCATGTAAAATCATATATCTTTGTAAAATAATACAAATTTTGGGCACAAGAACGAAAGAATGTTCTTGTTGAAAAATCCCACATACCTTAAAATTGAATCTTTGAATGAACTCCTGACCTTGGGACTCTATTCGTGAAAATAATGAGTGTTTCTTGCAGCCCTCTGAATGGAGATTCCGAATCTCGAAGAATTATTAAAAACTCATGGTTGAATCTTGAGATATTTGAATTTTTAGGTTGAAACCCTAATGAATGTTCTTGGTGATTTTGAGGGAAAGTAAACTTATTTTGGTGTTATGGGAGTTTAATCCCGTGTTATAGACATATATAGGGGTGTTTTTGGCACTTGGAAGAGAGGTATGCGGTGCATTGCTTATCACACATATTTAAGTATGCACCGCATTGCTTATCGCACACATTTAAGTATGCGTTGCATTTCTTATCGTACACGTTTAAGTATGTGCCGCATTGCTTATCGCACATATTTAAGTATGTGCCACATTGCTTATCGCACACCTATTCTAGTAGCCATGTGCGATTGTTTAGGCGACGCACTCAACTTCGCAAAGCAATAACTCCTTGTTCGGGTGTCGGACTTAGATGAAAATGGTATCATTGGAAAGATAATTCAATTATCTAAAATTTGATAGGTCGGTCTTGGGATGAAAAATTTCATGTATATTAAGAGATATTCACGTTTGAAGTTGACCCTTGTAGAATCGAATGTCAAACTTTGGATGAATCAATTGGTCTTAGCTCAACTTTGTTCTAGGTCATTGCTATGAACATTTTTCACCTCTAAACTACTCCATAGACTAGAATAATGATCATGCAAATTGTATTCATGTGCGAATCACTTGGATTAGAGCTTAGACGTGCAGGAACGACGGTTAGAATTCCAGCACAAAAATATGGGGAATTATATTGTCTCCCCCTTGGGAACATTCGTCCTCGAATATGGATAATTAACCTGAAACACAGAGGAATCTTAGTCTTAAAGCCATCATGTGTAACTGATAGAACTGAATCACTGGATATCAAGAATAATGAGCTACTGAACTAGTCTTCAAGTGCATGAATCCTCAAGAAAAATAACTATATGGCTAAGATAGAAACGAGAGTGTCAACTTATGAGTAACCATTACTTTGCACTGGATCTGATCTCATGAGAAAGGATGAGAGGTTTATGACATGAAAACTCGGGGTATTACGACATCCCCCTCTTGGGATCGTTCATCCCCGAATGATAATAATTTGATGAAAATACTAGGAAGAGACTGTAATACTACACAAGATACTTACGAACTGAATCATGACTTAATATCTGAAACTAAAACAGACGCATGAACTGAGCTGAATTCATAATTTAATTGGACACAAACACATTGCCTCTTGGAATGTACATACGTATAAGACTGCGGATAGTAAGACTAGCTGGAAAATTAAGAATTTATAGGAGCTTATCTCCTTGCTTGCTAAACTAGATTACAGGCTATATGGACTGGATCATACTGACTACCCATACTCAAATGGATTATTTCTTCAGCAATTTTCTACGAAATTCTATTGACATTAGGGAGCAAAGAATTTTGGGCATTCTTTGAACAAGACATTTGACTAAGGAATTACAACATCAATATAACTCTATAGCATGGAATATAATTATATAACTCATAAACTAGGATAGGATTGCTAGGCCGCAGGCAACACAACTTCTTACTTTCAAGCTTAGCATCACTTCTCAAATGCTCTCTCAACTATACTATTCCCCTTAAATACCATACTCATTTGGTTCAACTTATAATTCTCGTATCGGCGCTGGAAAATCTTTCTACTAAGGTCTAAACTAAACTAAGTTCTCTCACCATGATCAAGCCTAAAACTAAATCATAAGATACAACATGCCAAACCACAATACTAGTCTAAACCACAAGGTTCAATGTTCTATATCTTCTTAGAGCTCACACCCTAAGTATAACATGCCTTACCACTTCAATGACTAATTTAAAACTCTTGATATGGATTCACTAGTGCATATTGCATTCATCATCTTACACCCAACATGACATTCAAACCTATCATTAAAAATCACATATAACTTTAAGGCAAATACCCCTAAAGGCATACTTCGCATATTCTCTCAACCTTTATCAACAACAATTTTCTTGCACTATTCTTAAAAACATACACACAATTTCTAACTAACCTTGACATGTATCAAAGACTTGGCCTCAATCTTACTTCACACTTTAGCCTTAGATAGAAAAGCATAAATAATCTTTCTTAATGAGGGTCATCAACTCTCTCACATATAAACCATTGCTTATCCACAATCATCACCACTATCTTAACATAGGAAGAGGTCACGGAAGGGCTAACACATATGAACCAGAAGCACAAAAACTATAATACATAACATTAACACTTATCTTTGTCCTGAGGAATAAAATGTCAAAGGCATGGATTTATTAAAGAAATATAAACTGAGGACATACATGATATAATGCGAACTTCATTAGTATCATGAGTTTAAAAACTGGTCATACTCTGAAATATGAGTTTATACTTATCATGAGCTATTCAACATAAGAATGGAGTTCATAGATTCATAAGAGATAACTTGAATCACAGAGTGAAGCTGTTCACGCTTGCTAAAAACTGAGAATGGGCTTGAGCACACATGATAGGTATAAGCATAGGGTTGTGGCATGGATTTGTCAAGCAAGTGATGGATTTGGTGTTGTAATGACTGAAATCCAAGGAATACTCTAGAGTAAGAAGGGATCACTATCTCATCATAACTCATTATTGACATGTATCACAATCTAATTCTCAAAACTTGGTTTGGTTCTTCACTAACCATCTCCCCCTTAGGTCAAAGCTGCTATTCTAAGTATGATGGTCTACTCCATATCCTTAAGATTAAGACATAATTTCATCATTATATCATCTACACATAAATACTAAACTCACAATAATAAACTAATTTTGAACTTACCAACTTCATTCTTGAACAACCCATCCATATGCCAACCTTAACTTTCTAGCTTCAATAATCATCATCAAAGACTTACACTCTCATTTGAAACCATACCTACATCTCTAATCATATAATCATAACCTACCAAGATCACACCTCGATTCTTATATTTTTTTTCCAAACCATGAGAATAATAATCATACTAAAAAGGCTCAACATCTTCAATCATAACTCCTTAACTTATCTATCAAGAACATCATAAATTATCTAACTAGCCTTTCTCCACCTAGAAACTCAACGTTACTACTAACCACACTATGCAATAATCCTCAAAAATAATACAGCCCCATAGCACCTTGGGCACACCTCTACACCATACTTAATTATGAACACATGATCTTATGCTTTTGCATGCATTGTTTAGGCCTAGAGATCACCTCCATATAACTATCATCAACAACAGAACCATCAACTGTTCAAACTTAATGCTAGAGCTAAACATGATTTACAACCCAGTCTCACACACAATTTTCACTTTAAAACTATAGAACATAGCATTAAGAAAAACTAGTACACAATGACAATCGATCATAATCATATGGCGTATCTTATTCATAATCTGTTAACACATCCTCCTTCTTCACATTATTACTATTTACCCATCTTCACACCTAAATTACATTCATAGCAATATAAATTTCAACTAAACTTCCTCTTGCAATCTCAGGAAAGCCTAAAT
>NC_061122.1:36150301-36188420 GCF_002878395.1 Capsicum annuum | reverse complement strand
TACTTCCATCAAAACCTATACTTTCCTAGCACAACAAATACCATCAATAACTCTTTTCATACTTCAAGCAAACAACAATCCACCTTAACTAATAATCTCCTTCTCTAACTTCACTAAACTAACAAACAAGGGTATATCACTTCATTACTAATTCAATCATAAGCAAAAATTCAGCTATACATATTCAATAAATCACCCTTACCACCATTCTTGCCACTACACTTCTAAACCCACAAGTTCAACTAACACAAGACTTTTAAATAAATGTTACTACTTCTATCACTACACAGAAACCCACACTTTCAAATAACACCAGAATAACAAGATAAACAACAAGTTGTTAGTGAATCAAAATAGGCCTCACATGGCTTCACTAGACTTTGGTTTTGTATTTTGAATAAGAAAATTAGATGAATAACAAAGCAACTATGCTAGTGAATCGAAATAGGCCTCACACGGCTTCACTAGACTTTGATTTTTCACAAACATAAGGATAACAAGATTACATAATACAAGAGATAGAAACTTGACACACAATATTCAACGATCTAAGAATACACCTTACTTTGTCTTAATTAAATAACTTATAAGAACAAGGGTATAACTTCAAATCTGAGGGACTTATAACATACTAGAAGGCTCTTCTTAAGCCGCTTTTATGAAACTTCTAAAATTTCTACTAGCAATTATAAAAGCATTATCTGGGGAGGAACTGGAACTTGCCAAACATGTTACTTCAAGAACATAGATACAGAAGTATAGATTATCATTATGGATTTTGAGGAGAAATTTGAAAGCATATCTGACTCAGGCTTAGTGCACGATTTCTATAGGCCTGATAAAGCACATCAGTTTTTGGAACTCAAAAGTACTGATAGGATACTTTTGTAGCTCTCTTACAATTCCATAACTATCTATGGAGAATTAAGCTCAACTATTTCTGATAGCTTGGAATTAAGGCAGAGATGACCTGATTAGAGTAAGATGAGAATCTGTATAAGTTTCTTGCAGAACTTTTCTATAGCACAATTTAAGACTTGAAAGAATAGAGACATTTCCTAAATGCACTGTAGCCTCTCAAAGAAAAGTATAGACATCTCCGTACCATTCCGCAAGACTCTACTAGACATGGCTTCATGGACACCCTAGGACACTTGAACTCTATGCTCTGATATCAAGTTTGTAATGCCCCAAAATTAGGTCCCGAGACGTCACACGGTGCTTAGGATCACAAGGGACCCCAAGCTAACCCTTTTACTGGCATAACTCATAAGCAACTGAACAAAAAGTATAAATCTATACAAATCTATGGAAAATAACTCTTTTCTAAAAATGATAGATACAAAACTAAATTTACAAGATTACAACTCTACTTTTACAACCAAAACTAAAATAGAATACATCAACTTCTACTGACTGTCTATGAAGCCACTACTAGTACTGACTATAGGTAGCTGGGTCATGACTCCTGACTAACCCAATTTAACACGACTAAATAAAGAAAATACAACACTTCTCAAACTATATAACTAACTCAAGCCCTTGAATCAAAAGGACTCATCACCTGCCGACTAGATGCCGTGAACTGACTGGATCTGAAGATGTACACTATACCTTTACCTATATTCCGAGGAAATGTAGCCCACATATGAATATGTAGGTCAGTACCATGGAAGAGTACCGAGCATATGGGGGTGCAATGCATATATAAAATAATGTCTTAATATCATCACCATTTATAAAATTATGCATGCTGATATAAATGACTCACTTAGCTCGAATTAAAATCATCATAATCATAAGAGAGTAAAATATATCGGGTGAAATATGTGAGTCATCATAATAAATCTCAATTCACTTCCATCTCGATTCCAAATCATCAAAGCAATCAAATCTCATAACAATTCTCTTTGGAATATATATTCATTAAATCTTTCAAAAATAATGACTTTCTCAAACTTAGTCTTTCAAACAAATATGTTTTTATCTCAGATAGAAGAATAAGACTTTTCATATTAGATAGGAGAATACACACACACACATTGGGAGATCTCATAACTGATATAGACCATGTGAGCCACATGGAGTCCAACGTACAACCCACGTTGGGGAGAGTCGTCCTATCCTTGCCATCAGAGTAGGACTATAAGTATCAAATCCAAAAACTAGTGATCACTATATATAATCAGCCTTAATTCCGGCTTCTACGGGGGCACGTAGTTCTAGGGAAGTACCAACACAACTATACCTCCCACTCGGTGCTAAAGACAACTCCCGGACTTAGCTCAGATCTTTTTACAGAAAATCCACCACAAAATAATTCAGCAATTCACAACCGGAGCCATCATGCTACCCCTTTTTCATAATAAATCAAAATATGGATTTCTATTCTCATTTGAGTTAAAAAAATAACTCTTTCAAGAACAAAAGGTCAAATCATTCAAATCTTAAAGTGTGAATAACACATTACTTTCATAAAAATCATAATTCTCAAATAGGGTTCAAAACCCATATATCAATATTTGAGCAAAATATTTCAAGATTCACACTTTATGTAGCAAACATGTATAATTCATATGTAAATCTGGAGATTCAACTTCAAACATGATATTAACATCAAAACTCAAGGAATTTATCTTCAAGACATCATAAAAATAGAATAGTATTTTGAACAAGAATGTAGGATAATAGTTGTTATCTCAAATTCATATCAAAGCATGTAAAATCATATATCTTTGTAAAATAATACAAATTTTGGGCACAAGAACGAAAGGATGTTCTTGTTGAAAAACCCCACACACCTTAAAATTGAAGCTTTGAATGAACTCTTGACCTTGGGACTCTATTCATGAAAATAATGACTGTTTCTTGTAACCCTCGGAATGGGGATTCCGAATCTCGAAGAATTATTAAAAACTCATGGTTGAATCTTGAGATACTTGAATTTTTAGGTTGAAACCCTAATGAATGATCTTGGTGATTTTGAGAGAAAGTAAACTTATTTTGGTGTTATGGGAGTTTAATCCCGTGTTATAGACATATATAGGGGTGTTTTTGGCACTTGGAAGTGAGGTATGCGGCGCATTGCTTATCGCACACATTTAAGTATGCACCACATTGCTTATCGTACACATTTAAGTATGCGCCGCATTGCTTATCGCACATATTTAAGTATGCACCGCATTGCTTATCGCACTATGCGCCGCATCGCTTATTGCTTACCTATTCCAGTAGCCATGTGCGATTGGTTAGGTAATGCACTCTACTTTGCAAAGCCATAACTCCTTGCTCGGGTGTTGGATTTTGATGAAGTTGGTATCGTTGGAAAGCTAATTCAATTATCTACAATTTGATAGGTCTTGGGATGAAAAATTTAATGTATATTAAGAGATATTCACGTTTGAAGTTGACCCTTATAGAATCTAATGTCAAACTTTGGATGAATCAGTTGGTCTTAGCTCAACTTTGTTCTAGGTCATTTCTATGAACATTTTTCACCTCTAAACTACTCAATACACTAGGATAATGATCATGCAACTTGTATTCATTTGTTAATCACTTGGATTAGAGCTTAGATGCGCAAGAACGATGGGTAGAATTCTAGCATGAAAATATGAGGTATTACAGTATGAATCTTTTATCTTCATGCATCATGCATTAGTTTCAGACTCCCAAAGTTCAGTTATAATCCAGTTCGTAGATGCCTTGTGCATCGCCCCAGTATCTCAGTCAGGTGTGCATTTTAGAGGGACATAGTATCCCAAGGGGGAGATACCCTACCTCTTCTTCACGCTCTCATGTCTTAGATCCTTCAGTCTCTCCTTGCGTAAAAAATTTAGTCTAGATTAGAGAGTGCTCATAAATTGACTCTCAAGTTAAAACCTCAACTGTAAGTAGAGTATTCAGAGGTTCAGTGCAGTTCATTATGTTCCATCCATACGTCACGTAATAGATTCAGTCATGTTCCCATGTTTCAGTCCAATCTTAGTGCCTTTACCACTACATGTTCATTCGTACGTTCATGATTTAGTTCAGTTATGTATTCGCGCATCAGATATACGTAATCAGTTTATCAATCAAGTCAATCATGTAATCAAGCATCAGATATGTATGGATTCAGCTTTTTAGTTATGCATTAGATATGCATTCTCATTTTGAGAAAACTCAGTTTATCAGAATCCTCAGTCTTACATTCATAAATTAGTTACCCATGCATCAGATATGCATGTTCAGTATAATATACATTCAGTTCTTCAGTCATGTCAGTCATGAAATTATGTTTCAGTAATGTATATCTTGTACGTACTTCATCTTACCATTTCTCCCGTGTCAGTTAATTCTCATTCTAGGATGAATGTTCCCAAGGGGGAGATATTGTAATACCTCATATGTTTCTAAGCTAGGAAGTGAACTATTTTTCCTACGTATGAAACCTCCTATCCTGTGATTCATATTTGAGTACATGACTTACAATGAGTATCCTAGCAATAATATAGCTAATGATGTGTTAAACATGTTCATATGAGTCACTTAAGGTAATGCAAGCTAAGAGTTTTTGAATCCATCAAGTTTTAGTATTTGATTTTGCAAGGGTCATTTTTGAACAAGAATAACTCGATGTTTATGTGGTGTTTTGGCAGATTTAGACCCACCTAATTGTAGATAATCGAATTAGCTTTCCAACGATACCAATTTCGCCCAAATTCGACACACGAGTAAGAAGTTATGACTTTGCAAAGTGGAGTACGTCGCCTAACATAAGGTGTGCGACGCACAACCTAAGGTGTGCGATGCACACCCTAATATGTGCGATAAGATGTGCGACGCACACCCTAAGGTGTGCGATAAAGTGTGCGCATGTGGGTGTCCAGGTGACTTAAATAGTCCATTTTTGGGGTAAAATGATCCTTTTTCCACCCCCTATATAATGCCTAAACACGGAATTAAGCCCTTATTTCACCAAAACATATTCTTTCTCTCAAAATCCTCTCAAGAATACAAGCTAGGGTTTTCATAGAAGATTCAAGTTCAAGGAAATTTCTCCGTCAATCATCAAGAATCTTCCTTCTAAGGTATGCGTAGTGTTTATCCACGGATTCCTTTCGTCCGTGGAGTTCAAGAATCAATCTTTGATTACTAAATCATGAACATTTTGTGGTGATATGGTTGTATTCATGTTGTTGTTTTTTATTTGTGCTATAGAATGGGAATTTGATGAATTTTCATGAATATTATGATCATGTAGTTGGAAACCATGAATTTTGGTGGATTAATGTGGTGTAAATTTGTGAATACACCTATACCTTAAAGAGTGCATGCAAGGTGTTTGATAAAATACCTAAGAGACTAGAAATCATGCTATATAGCTAAGTAGAACCCGAATGACAAGTCCATGTTCTAGCCCTTATGACTCAACATGAATTCCATGCAAATTGTTATGTATTGTTGTTGTGATATGGAATGCTCATGAAACTAGAACCATGCAAGTATGTACATGTTACATGCATTATCTTTCATGTTCAAGAATATGATAATCATGTGTAGTATGAAATCCCCTACTTATGATATTGTGAATTGTGGACTCTATCCTTATGATCAAGTCAGTCATGTGTGTCAGTTTCCTTCCATCGAGTCTTGGGAGTACTTGTACCCAAAAAAATATAGTTGTGTGCCTAGAGCCATGACATGTTGTCACGATACTCTTAGCCAAGCCATGATCTATAAAATTCAGTTACTCATGTGACTCAGAAATCTCAGCAGTCTCAGTAGTTCAGTAATCTCAGTTATGCTCAGTTAATCTTAGTAATCTCAATACCTAGTAACTTAAGTAATCTCTATAAGTCAGTACTCTCAGAAATCTCATGAACTTAGTAGTATTCCATCAGTCACAGAACTCAGTAAGTTCAGTTCAGTGTCTTCAGATGGGAGTAGAATTCAGCACCGAGCAAGCCTAGGGATGGGGACTTACCTACTATTAAGGATTGAGATCCTTAGAAGCAATCCCTAGGTTCCAGAACTACGTAGCCAGCGTAGGTACGAGATGTCACCAGTTAGATAGGACTGACTACTCAGGGGTCACCCATTAGCACATTTATATATATAGGACTGATCCCAGGAGTCACCTGCTAGATTAGGACTGACTCCACATTTGTTGTCTTTATCGGTGGCATGGTATTGAAACCCTTCCAATCAGGGAAAAGACTGGACCCCACTAGTTCAGTATCGGGGCATGTCATTTAGGTGACTACCTCCCACAATTATAGTTTCAGTATCAGTCTTCAGAGTAGAAATCAGAAATTAGGACTATCAGATATAGTCATCGATCTCAGTGAGGAACTTGGAAAGTTCCATTGATTCATGGACCATCCCATCAGATAGGATTGGTCTTATATTAAAATGCTTATTATTAGACCTAGAGATCTCCCATCAGATAGTCTTGATCTCAATCTCAGATTTAGGTGAGTATTCTTACTATTAGTTCCAGAGATCACCCGTTATTTAGGCTTGATCTCAATCTTAGTCACTCTTATTCATTATTAGAAGATTTAGACTGTTAGATACAATCACTCAGTATTAGTTACATCGGTTAGGCCGATCATCACAGTTATATTAGTTAAATCAGTTGTCATAGCTTATGTTATCAGTATTCAGTTTCAGGACTGTTAGACACGATCAATCAGACCAGTTCTTCATAATTCGAACTGTCAGAAATAGTCATTCATCATTTCAATATCTCAGTATTGGTAAAGTCATGATGTTAGTATTGAAACTTAGTAGTTAGTATCTCCCTGAGTTCAGTAGCAGTTTGGGACAAAAATAATTCAATTCGCGTTGGAAAATGGTTCGATAAATTAAAATTACATCCGTAATAGTCAAAGATGATCAAAATAACCTTAGCACTTACCATCCATTATTCATTGAGGAGGGGATGATGATGGAGGAGTAAGGTATTCATCAGCATCGCAACCCATGCAACTGAGTAAACCCCTTAACATTCTATCTAAAGTTTCAATTTGATCGGACAATATCGATAATTTTTTTTCAAATTCTTCACGATCTAGTAGACTTTCAACTCTTTGATTTAAAGATTCAACTCAAAAATGCATCAGTTTAATATCCATTTTAAGTCTGCAAAAACAAAAATTAAACAGCAAATGTCGTTATTTTAATATAAAGAAAGATAACACAAGAAGCCTAAAATCAGAAGTATGCCAACTCATACCCTTTTCAAGTAAATACTATCAGAACTTTGGATATTAGTAACAAGTTAAACACTATTACAAGCAACGACGCCTTTATATAGTAGTAACAAGTTAACCTTTTTTAGTTGGTCAGTAAAATTTTTAAAAGTTTGTGGATTTCTCTCCAAGTTTTAATTGCCAAAATTTCACTATAATCACAAAAACTTTGGAGAGTTTCCCGCTCCTGACCAAGATTTAAAATAATTCACAATTGGAGATAGTAAGATTCTCAATTCATCATTAAAAAATTAAATACTTTGCCGTGACATTTCCGCCCTTAATGAATCAGTCACACTTTGACATCTTCTTACATTTATTGGTTTTCTGTGAATTGGTTATTTGGAATGCTTAATATTATAGAGTACCTTTTAATTTATTAAATGTCGAATAGTAATAGATTTATTCTTAGAGTGCAAACTGATTTACCTGTACTAGATTAACGGAGAAAACTCTTAAAATTGTAGACGGATCCCATAGTTGATTACTAACAATAAGCTCACATAATTGTTAAAGAGTTTAGGAGAAAATACATTTTTTTTTCAGTTCTAGTGCATACCCATTACAAATTTCCAAAAAAAATAATCTAAACACCATAAAATACAATAAATTTTTAAGGGTATTCTCTTTTTCTTCGGTGAAAATCAACTTTTGTTTTAGTTGATCCCTCTCTTATTCGGTTTCTTTTAGCAATCTTTTTAAGTGATTCCTTCACCCTTCGGCTTCAAACAACAGTGAGGCAAGAAACTCTCTATTTTCTTCGAATTCACAAAGCTTTTGAAGGACTTCAAACTTGGAAAGTCCTTTTAAATTACATGCGGAAGGGCTGCTCGTCGGTGCATCCTCTTTAAGCTATTGGAAAAAAGAGCAATCGCGGTTATGCTATAACAAATTACAAGAATTAGATTACATTTTAACAAAATAAAATAATTATAATATGGTAAATAAAACCACCAACCTGGCCAACCACACAGTTAAAGAACAGTCGACTTGGATTTGAATCAGTGCGTGACTTCCTCAAGACAGTTAGATTACCGTAATAACATAAAAAATGAGGCTTGTTGGTTGCATTGGATGTTTGAGAGGCTTGAGACATTGTAAATGACAACAAACTGAATAAGAAAACTGTAACACCCTAATTTTCTGAATTGGAGTGCTACACGCTGCTTATGATCCCGAAGGACCATAAGCTAACCCATGACTGATATCTGTACCTGTACACTGCAATGTATGATGTAATAATATGGAAAACATGAAAAAATAGGTCATAAGTTTCAACTGCATAGAATATCTGACAAATCATAACATCCATATGGGGTAACGAATGCCCAAAACAACTGAAATTTGAATCAAATTTGAGCTAAATCTAAAAGCCTCTAAATACTATCTGAATAAGGAGTTGAAGGAACATGTCTCCAACTAACTCCGTCTAGCAAAACTGAACTGAAATAATGAATGAAATAAATAATATCATCCTCGAATGGATGAGAACTCACTGTAACTCTGCGACTGGAATGCTACTGCTACTGCTGATCTGGAGCTCATATCTGTAAACCTATGGTGTAACATGAAAGAAAGAACCATAGCACAAATATGTCAATACAAATGGGAGTACTGAGTATACAAGTGAGGTTGACTAAATGCAAAAAGGTTTACATGCATAAACGATGCTAACTGACTGACTGATATGAACGTAAGAGTGCAAATATACATACGTAATAACTGATATCATGATTACGTGATATCTAGATCTGAACACTAATACATGATCTACTAATATCTAGCATGACAAATACTAAAATTCTGATAACATGGATGACTGTGTCTGACAGTCCTGAATCTAATGGAACTATTTATTTACATTCTATAACTGAATTGACTGTATTTGACAGTCCTGATATACTAAAATTTGAAGAACTATCTGAATTCTTTTACTAAGAATGGGACTAAAACTGTGGGAGGTAGTTGTTTGACCGACATGCCCCAATAATGCATATAGCTAAGTTGGGGTCCAATCTCTGCCCCGACTGAAAGGGTGTCAATACCGCGCTACTAGTAAGGACAACTGTAAGTGACCCTTAGCTGGCAGGTACTCAAAATGAGAATGGTGGGAACCCTTAAACTGACAGATTAAGCCACCTTATCAATCCTAATTTGACAGGTTAAGATGTCTCAACCTAGGCTGGCTACATAGTTCTTGAACACAAGGATGATTACTAAGAATCACACCCTAAACTGGCAGGTGAGTTTTCATCCTTGGGTTCACTCGGTGCTAACTCCTACTCCCATCTGAAGAGACTGAACATGATTTAATTAACAGTACATGGACTGAGTAATTGACTTCCATTGACTGACGAATTTGTGCTACTATTTAAGAATTAACTAAAATCATGAGATTTTTGAGGTTTCCTGAGTCACATGCCCGACTGAGTTCTATGGATCATGTCTTGACTGAGATTATCATGATAAAATGACATGGCTCTAGGCACACAACTATATTTTTTGGGTACAAGTACCCATAGTACTCAATGGAAGGAAACTGAAACACATGACTGACTTGATTGTAAGAGTAGAGTCCACAATTTACTATATCATGAGTAGGGGATTTCACACTAAGCATAGTTCTCAACATATTATATATGGAAGGGAAATTCATACAACATGTATATACTTGCATAGCTTCAATATCATGGTCAATCCATATCACAACAACAATGCATATCACTCACATGGAATTCATGGGAAATTGTAAAGCATAGAGCATGGACTTGTTATTTAAGAACTATTAAATCATGGGACATGAATTCTATCATCTAGGAATATTATCAAACACTTTTCATGCATTCTTTTAGATTAAGTGTGGTCATGAATTTCACCATATTAAGCCACAAAAGGATCATGGGTTTCAACTAACAAACATATATACTTCATGAAATCACCTTTAGATATAATCTTGAAACTTAAACAACAATCATCAACATGTACATACTCATATCACAACAAGACAATAACAAAATAATATTTAAAACATGGTTCTTGAGCTCTATAAACAAAATGGATCCATAGATGAACACTACGCATACCTGACTCAAGGTTCTTGATGTTTTTGAACTTGAAGGATTTGAAATCCTTTGAATTTTTAAGAAGATTAGGTCTTGTTCTTAGAGATTAAATTTAGAGAAAAACCCTAGTTTTTGTTTGTGAAATAATAATGAATGCATGACAGAGTATGAAATGGTAGTAGATACCATGTCTATAATGGTAACATGAATATGAAACTGAATAAGCTTAAGGCGACCTATTACCTTGATCTTGATCTGAATCGGCGAAGAAGAGGTAAGGATACTTGGTACGCATATCTACTTCATCTTCCCAAGTAGCTCCCTCGATGGACTGATTTCGCCAAAGAACCTTAACTAGAGGGACCTCTTTGTTCCTCAATCGACGAGTTTGATAGTCTAAGATTTTGGCTGGAATCTCTTCATAAGAGAGTCTGTTCTGAACATTCAACTCTCTGAATTGGGAATATAACTGCTAGGTCACCTACGCACTTCTTGAGCAAGGATACATAGAAGACCAGATGAACTGATGCTAAATCTGAAGGCAATTCAAGCTCATAAGCTACCTTGCCTAAACAACTGAGAATCCTGAAGGGACCGACATAGTAGGGAATGAGTTTCCCTTTCTTGCTGAACCTCTTCCCTCCCTTCTTAGGAGAGATCTGTAGATAGACATAATCATCGACCTCAAACTCGAGATCCCTTTCTATGAACATCAACATAAGACTTCTTTCATCTCTGAGCAGCCCGGAGTCTCTCTCTGATCAACTGAACTTTCTCTAAGGAATCAAAAACCAATTTGGGACCTATGACTGAGGCCTCACTAACTTCAAACCAACCAATTAGAGATCTACACCTCCTGCCATAAAGAGCTTCGAATGGAGCTATTTTAATACAGGAATAATAGCTATTATTGTATGAAAACTAAATCAAAGGAAAGTGGTTATCCTAACTTCCCTTGAAATCAATTGAACACGCCCTTAGCATATCTTTAAGAGTTTGAATAGTCCTTTTTCTTGACCATTTGTCTAAGGATGAAAAGCTGTACTGAGATGGACTTGGGTACCAAGACCCTTTTGGAACGTTTTTAAGAAGTGAGAGGTGAACTGGGTACCTTTATCTGAAATAATAGATAATGGAACATAGTGTAATCTAACCAACTCCCTAATATAGAGTTTGGCATAATCCTTAGCTAAATAAGAGGTATGAACTGGAAGAAAATGAGCTGACTTGGTCATCCTGTCTCCAATAACCCAAACTGAATCTTGCTGATGATGAGTTTGAGGCAAACCCATCACAAAGTCCATGTTCACTTCTTCCTACTTCCAAGTAGGAATGGTTAACTCCTGCATGGGTCCACTAGGCTTCTGATGCTCTATCTTAACTTGCTGACATAGAAAGAACTTAGCTACAAACTCTATAATATCTCTCTTCATCCCACTCCACCAATAGATTTCTCGTAGGTCGCGGTAAATCTTAGTGGCCTCTGTATGAATAGAGTATCGCTCACTATGCGCTTCTACAAGAATTAGCTGCTTTAAGTCATCTACACCTAGAACACATAGAAGACCCTGAAAATGAACAACCCCATCTCCCCCTTGGGAGAAAACCTCTACTCTCTGATTCTGAACTGATACTTTTAGCTTGACAAGGCTAGGATTCCTATCTTGCTTTTCTTTCACCTCAGAAACTAGAGATGACTTTGAACTACTCTGAACACATACACCACCCTCCAAAGAATCGACTAAGCAAACACCTAATCTGGCGAGCTGATGGATTTCCTAAGCTATCTTCTTCTTGTTGTCCTTGATGTGAGAAACACTACCCATGGAGATTCTACTGAGAGCATCGGCCATAATGTTGGCCTTGCCTGGATGGTAAAGGACACTCATGTCATAATCTTTCAAAAGCTCTAACCACCTTATCTGACGAAGATTAAGATCTTTCTGAGAAAAGACATACTGGAGACTCTTATGATCTATGAAGATATCTACATGAACTCCGTATAGATAATGCCTCTAAATCATTAAGGCAAATACTACGGCTGCTAACTCAAGATCATGAGTAGGATAATTCTTCTCATAGGGATTTAACTGTCTGGACGCGTAGGCTATGGCCTTACTATACTGCATGAGGACACAACCTAAACCCACTATGGACACATCACAATATACCACGAACCCATCTGAACCATCTGGAAGAGCTAGAACTGGAGCTGAGGTAAGTCGAGTATTCAACTCTTGAAAACTCTTCTCACAAGGATCTGACCACTGAAACTTGACCTTCTTCTAAGTCAATATGGATATGGGGGATGCAATAGAAGAAAATCTCTTGACAAATAGTCTGTAATAGCTAGCCAATCCCAAGAAACTCCTGATATTTGATGGAGAGACGGGGCAAGGCCAGTTTCTTACCACTTCGGTCTTCTGAGGATCTACTCTAATGACATCATCAGAAATAATATAGCCTAGAAATGCTATTGATCTAAGCCAAAACTCGCACTTACTGAATTTAGTGAATAGCTGGTAATCTCTGAGAGTCTGAAGAATAATCCTGAGATGGGCTGAATGATCATGCTGTATACGGGAATAGATCAGGATATCATCTATGAAGACTATAAAGAACATGTCTGAGTACTGCTTGAACACACGGTTCATCAAGTCCATAAAAGCGGTTGGGGCATTGGTAAGACCAAAGGACATACCTAGAAACTCAAAGTGACCATACCGAGTACGGAAAACAGTCTTTGGGATGTCACATTCTCTAATTCTGAGCTGATGGTAGCCTAATCTGAGGTCTATTTTGGAGAAATAACTAGCACCCTGAAGTTGGTCAAACAAGTCATCTATTCTAGGAAGAAGATACTTGTTCTTAACAGTAACTTTGTTGAGCTGATGATAATCAATACACATCCTGAGAGAACCATCTTTCTTGCGCACGAATAAGACTGGTGCACCCCATAGGGATACACTGGGCCTGATGAATCCATTATCTAAGAGATCCTTCAACTGATCGTTCAGTTCCTTGAGTTTTACTGGTGCCATTCTGTATGGAAAAATAGAAATAGGCTGAGTATCTGGAATAAGGTCAATGCCGAAGTCTATTTCCCTTTCAAGAGGAATGCTTGGAAGATCTTCGAGAAACACATCTGAATACTCATTTACAACTAGGACTGATTCAAGACTAGGAGATTCTGAACTGGAATCTTTAATATGCACGAGATGATACATACACCCCTTAGAAATCATTTTCCTTGCCCGAAGGTAGGAAATAAGCTGACCCCTAAAAGATGAAGTACTATCCTTCCACTCTAGGACGGGCTTATTCGGGAACTAAAACTGAACTACCCTGGTTCTGCAGTCGACTGTGGAATAGCAGGAGTGAAGCCAATCCATGCCAATAATGACATCAAAATTAGTCATTTCTAACTTAACTAAATTTGCTGACGTGGATTTTTGAAATATCATAACCAGACGGTTCCTATATAACCGCCGTGCTATGATGGTTTTACCTACTGGGGTAGAGACTAAAAAGGGCTCTACTAGAATTTTAGGACTGATTCCGAAATCACCTGTTATAGAAGGAGTAACAAAAGATAAGGATGCACCGAGATCTAGCAAAGCATAAATATAAACATGGAATATCTGTAATATACCAGTAATGACATCAGGATAATTTTCCTAATCCTGTCGTGTCTGAAGAGCATAGAGTCTGTTTGGGCGTTGCCACTAGTAGCACTAGAAGTGACACTCTACTGATTTAGACGACCGGACTGGGCTGTGGAGCGATTTTACTGACCCTGTAGACCTGACTGTGGACACTCTCTAATCTTGTGGCCTGGCTTGCCAAAACCAAAACAAATATTGCTACCAGATCTATGGTACCCTTCTGGTTCTTATCATAAGTCTGACACAGGGGATTAGTTCGAACACTGCTGACACTGCCCTGAGACTTAGAGCCTAGTGCTAGATCTCTGTTGCTGTCTCTGAATTTTGGCACTGGGGCATTAGCGGAGGAAGGAGCTGGAATTACTGTCTTAGGACAAAACTACAAACGGTTTCCTCCTTCTGATTTTGGTTGAGCAAAACTGAAATTGCCTAACCGTGCTCTCTTGTTATGCCTCTCTTTAGTCCTAATCTTCTGCTCCTCTATTTGTTGAGCATGAGTCATGAGCCTGGCTAAAGTCATATCACTGTTCAGCATCACAGACCTACACTCATTTACCATGCTATCATTCACCCTTGATACAAACTTACTCATCTTAGCCCTATTGTTTGCAACCACATGAGGGGCATATCGAGCTAGCTGAGTAAATATGAGAGAATACTCCTTAACCGTCATATTTTCTGCCTGAGGTTGATGAACTTTAGAAATTTTTCCTCCCTCATCTCTTGGGGAAAGAATTTGTCTAAGAAAGTTGTGACAAATTCCTCCCACTCGATAAGACCTACATCCTCTAACCTCTCAGACTTCCACTATTTGTACCAAGTGTGAGCAATATCCTGTAACTGGTATGCGACTAAATTGGCACTCTGAAAAGAAGTAACTCCCATGATGTTTATGACCTTTTGGACTTGGTCAATGAATTCCTGAGGGTCTTCATTAGACTTAGACCCAAAGAAAGATGGAGGGTTCATTCGGGTGAAGTCTCGAATCTTAGATGCGGCTGAGTTGGCCACTAGATTGGCCGGAATAACTGGTGGCCGTTTATTTTGGGCAGCCACAGACTAAGAAAGTGTGGTAAATATGGCCCTAAACTCTGCATGAGAAACATTTTTGCCCAAAGGATCTTCGGTCTAAGGAGCTGGCTGGTTTCTTCTTTTTGGAGGCATATTCTGAAATAAGAGAAGAACAGATTAGACTGAGAGTTTAACTTAAGATTATGCTCACTAGCACGATATAAATACCGAAAGAAGAAAAACTATTCCTAAAACATCTTATAGCCTCTTGCACATAAATATGGCACGCAACACACCCATGCACAAGACTCTACTAGATGCGGCTTTCAGACTTCCTCGGACTCTATTGAACCTAGCTCTGATACCAAGTTTGTAATGCCCTAATTTTTTGAATCGGAGTTCTATAAGGTGCTTATGACCCTGAAGGACCACAAGCTAACCCGTGACTGATATCTGTACCTATACACTATAATATATGACATAATAATGCAGAAAACATGAACAATAGGCCATACGGTTCAACTGCATAGAATATCTGATAAATCATAACATCTATCTGGGGTAATGATACCCAAAACAACTTAAATCTGAATCAAATCTGAGCTAAATTTGAAAGCCTCTAAATACTGTCTGAATAAGGAGTTGAAGGAACATGTCTCCAACTAACATTGTCTAGCAAACCTGAACTGAAATAATAAATGAAATAAATAATATCGTCCTTGAATGGATGAGGAATCATTGCAACTCTGTGACTGGAATGATATTGCTACTGCTAATCTGGAGCTCGTATCTGTGAACCTATGGTGTAACGTGAAAGAAAGCACCACATTGCAAATGCGTTAGTACAACTGGGAGTACCGAGTATATGAGTGAGGTAGGCTAAATGCAAAAGGGTTTACATACATGAACGATGCTAAATGACTGACTAATATGAATGTAAGAGTGCAAACATGCATACATAATAACTAAGATCATGATTACGTGATATCTATATCTGAACACTAACACATGATCTACTGATATCTAGCATAGCAAATACTGAAATTCTGATAACATGGATGACTGTGTCTAACAGCCTTGAATCTAATGGAACTATCTGTGTTTCGTTCTGTAACTGAATTAACTGTATCTAAAAGTCCTGATATACTGAAATCTGAAGAACTATCTGAGGTTTTTTATTGATACTGGGACTAAAATTATGGGAGGTAGTTGTTTGACCGACATTCCCCAATAACGCATATAGCTAAGTTGGGGTCCAATCTCAGCCCCAACTGGAAGGGTGTCAATACCGCGCCACTGGTAAGGACAATTGTAAGTGACCCTTAGTTGGCAAGTACTCAAAATAAGAATGATGGAAACCCTTAAACTGACAGATTAAGCCACCTCATCAACCCTAATTTGATAGGTTAAGATGTCTCAACCTACGCTGGCTACGTAGTTCTGGAACACAAGGATGATTACTAAGAATCACACCCTAAACTAGCAGGTGAGTTCCCATCCTTGGGTTCACTCGGTGCTAGCTCCTACTCCCATCTGAAGAGACTAAACATGATTTAATTAACAGTACATGGACTGAGTAATTGACTTCCATTGACTGACGAATTAGTGCTATTATTTGAGAATTAATAAAGATCATGAGATTTTTGAGGTTTCCTGAGTCACATGCCCGACTGAGTTCTATGGATCATGTCTTGACTGAGATTATCGTGATAACATGACATGGATCTAGGCACACAACTATATTTTTTGGCTACAAGTACCCCCAGGACTCAATGGAAGGAAACTGATACACATGACTGACTTGATCGTAAGAGTGAGTCCACAATTTACCATATCATGAGTAGGGAATTTTACACTAAGCATAGTTCTCAACATCTTATACATGGAAGGGAAATTCATACAACATATATATACTTGCATAGCTTCAATATCATGGTCAATCCATATCACACCAACAACACATATCACTCACATGGAATTCATGGGAAATCATAAAGCATAGAGCATGGACTTGTCATTTAAGCACTATTAAATCATGGGACATAAATTCTATCATCTAGGCATATTATCAAACACTTTGCATTCATTCTTTTAGCTTAAGTGTGTTCATGAATTTCACCATATTAAGCCACATAAGGATCATGGGTTACAACTAACAAACACATATACTTCATGAAATCACCTTTAGATATCATATTAACACTTAAACAACAACCATCAACATGTACATGCTCATATCACAACAAGACAATCACAAAATAATATTTAAAATATGGTTCTTGAGCTCTATGAATGAAATGAATCCATAGATGAACACTACGCATACCTGACTCAAGGTTCTTGATGTTTTTGAACTTGAAGGATTTGAAATCTTTTGATTTTTTAAGAAGATTGGGTCTTGTTCTTGGAGATTAATTTTACAGAGAAACCCTAGTCTTTGTTTGTGAAATAATAATAAGCAAAATGGCTGAATTTGGACTCATCTGGGTATATATAGGAGAGTGGTAAGTGACCATAATATCCCTATTAAAATAGACTGGAGTAAATTGAACGTGGCATGTGACGACCCGACTGACGGTCCTTCAGGAACTTGACGGTCTATCATTTTGACCGTTATACGTGGACCAGAAATGGGGTTTACTGGATAAGAGTTAATGGCCTGGATGACGATCCGTCAACTCGTCCGTCAATCCTTATCCAGAACGTGGCCCTACTGCCTTGGGTTGTGAAGGTCAAAGTGGTGGTCCGTAACTTGTTTGGCAGTCCTTCAACTTGGATGTCGTACCTGGGCGTTTCGGTCAGTTCTGAGTAAAACATCCATAACTTTCTCATCTGGTGTCGGATTTGGACAAAATTGGTTTCGTTAGAAAGCTAACTCAATTTCCCACATGATAGAAAGTAGAAATCTGATAAATACCATGGGTACAAAAATAGACTTGTATTTCAAAGAAAGTACTAGCATCCTTGAGATGATTTCTAGCTAGGAATAAGCACGAGTATTACAAAAACACAGAGTTACAAACCACTAAAAAAACTAAAAAAGACGTCACTTAGATGTATGGATTTTTTTCGGCAATTAAATCCAACTTTAAATTTTGGAATAGTCAATAGGCAAAGTAGACAACCTGGTTGCACTGATGAATCTCCTCAGTATGCAGTCAACACTCCACCCCATGTCATGAGCGATTGAAAAAGTAAGTAAACTAGATATGCAGAATTGCATAGCTCTTTTTTTTATGCAAGGTCATTAATTTGATGTGAATATTGAGTGAAGCATGCTATATCTCTTACCATTGTTAGATCACAAGTCTTAAACGACCTAATACTTCGACCAGTCTAAAATTATGTGTTTTTTTATATTCGTTTTTTAGAACATTCAATAATAATGGAATTAGAATATTTAGCTATACCTTTCATAAATAGTTCTAGATTGAGTTTTAACAGACTTAAATTTTCAAGTTGGTTTTATTTCGTTACATTGCAGTAGGTTTTAAAAATATAAAAAATTTACCACCAAAAAAGGACAATCACTGATTGATTGCCCATTATTCGATTTGATTGCTCATAGTAAATGCATGTAGAGAGATGCATGTAATAGTGTGAATGATTTGAACCCTCTTTACCCTAGCCTTGCCTAGCCTACCTACGTATGGATACAATTACAAATCATCGCCTTAGTCGACTGTGCACGGCACAAACACAAATTGGAAAATTGACGCAGTTCATTATTACGTACATTTATTTGAAAATTCATTGTCACGAGTTAATTTAATAACGTTATTGCATATAATGTGGATAAATTGAGAATCTACGCAATTCATTATTACGTTCATTCATTCGATAATCCGTTGGTCCTATTCAATTTAATAAAGTTATTTCATATAATGTCAACAAATAGAGAATCGATGCAATTCATTATTACGTACATTAATTCAACAATCCGTTGTTGCTATTCAATTTAATAAACTTATTTCATATAATGTCAATAAATTGAGAATCGACGCAATTCATTATTACATACATTCATTCAACAATACATTGTCATGAGTTAATTTAATAAAGTTATTGCATAAAATATGAACAAAGTGAGAAGAGACGCAATTCATTATTACGTCCATTCATTCGACAATCCGTTGTTGCTATTCAATTTAATAAAGTTATTTCATATAATGTCGACAAATTGAGAATCAACGCAATTCATTATTACGTACATTAATTCGACAATCCGTTGTTGCGAGGAATTTAATAAAGTTATTTTAAATAATATCAACAAATTGAGAATCAACGCAATTTATTATTACGTACATTTATTCAATAATCCTTTGTTACGAGTCCATTTAATAAAGTAATTTCATATAATGTTGGCAATTGAGAATCGACGAAATTCATTATTACGTACATTAATTCAACAATCCGTTGTTGCTATTCAATTTAATAAGTTATTTCATATTATGTCGACAAATTGAGAATCAACGCAATTCATTATTATGTATATTTATTCGACAATCCGTTGTTGCGAGTTAATTTAATAAAGTTATTTCATATAACCTCGACAAATTGAGAATCAACACAATTCATTATTACGTACATTTATTCAACAATCTGTTGTTGCTATTCAATTTAATAAAGTTGTTTCATATAATGTTGGCAATTGAGAATCGACGAAATTCATTATTACTTACATTAATTCAACAATATGTTGTTGCTATTCAATTTAATAAAGTTATTTCATATAATGTCGACAAATTGAGAATCGATGCAATTCATTAGTACGTACAATCATTCGACAATCCGTTGTTGCGAGTTAATTTAATAAAGTTATTTCATATAATCTTGACAAATTGACAATCAACACAATTCATTATTACATATATTCATTCGACAATCTGTTGTTGCGAGTGAATTTAGTAAAGTTATTTCATATAATATCGGCAAATTGAGAATCAACGCAATTCATTCAACAATCCCTTGTTGCTAGTCAATTTAATAAAGTTATTTCATATAATGTTGGCAATTGAGAATCGACGAAATTCCTTATTACGTACATTAATTCAACAATTTGTTGTTGCTATTCAATTTAATAAAGTTATTTCATATAATGTTGACAAATTGAGAATCGACGCAGTTTATTATTACGTACATTCACTCGTCAATCCGTTGTTGCGAGTTAATTTAATAAATTTATTTCATATAATCTCGACAAATTAAGAATCGACGTAATTCATTATTACGTACATTCATTCAATAATTTGTTATTGCGAGTGAATTTAATAAAGTTATTTCATATAATATCGACAAATTGAGAATCGACGCAGTTCATTATTACGTACATTTATTCAACAATCTCTTGTTACTAGTCAATTTAATAAAGTAATTTCATATAATGTTGGCAATTGAGATTCGATGAAATTCATTATTTACGTACATTAATTCAACAATCCGCTGTTGCTATTCAATTTAATAAAGTTATTTCATATAATGTCGACAATTTGAGAATCGACGCAATTCATTATTACGTACATTCATTCGACAATCCATTATGGCAAGTTAATTTAATAAAGTTATTTCATATAATATCGACAAATTCAGAATCGACGCAATTCATTCTTACGTGCATTCATTCAACAATCCCTTGTTGCTAGTCAATTTAATAAAGTTATTTCATATAATGTTGGAAATTGAGAATCGACGAAATTTATTATTACGTACATATATCAAAAATCCGTTGTTTCTATTCAATTTAATAAATGTCACGATCCAAACTACTGGACCGCGCAGGCACCTACGCTATTCTAAGCATCTAAGAGAACCCTTATTACCCAACAAAAATATGCGGAAGACTTCTATTTTTAAAAAAATGCTAGATTAAATTTAATAACATATATTAAATATTAATAAGTAAACTTTTTCAAAAACTTCTTTTACTATCCCAAGACTTGGCCAGACATGTACAAGAGCTATCTACTACAACATAAACTGACAATTAAATAATAATACAAAGACTAACATCTGTCAGGATGAAAGTGTAGAAGTTAGTATTGAATATCGTCATCTATCTAGTAACTGCAAACTAACTTGTATCCAGTCTACACTTCAAGAAGGAATGTAGATAAGTAGGGTCAGTACAACCACACGTACTGGTAGGCAACCTTGGTCGACCGTGTTAGTCCATATAATCATAAAATAGAATTAAGGAAAATAAATCATGACATCTTGAATGGAATTTAATTCAACTAAGGTTGTAATAACATTAATACTTTATCTATATAACTTACATCATCCAACTACTCTTCCAACTCCATCAATATTATATTCACTACTAACATACTCTAGCCTCATTAATTCACACCATCAACCATAATCCAACGCTAATATATCACTATTCTTCACTATTCACCTTATCTTTTTCATTACTCATATTCATAGGAACAAACCATAATCATAAACAACTCACACTAAACTCTCGGGCTAATAACCAAATGCTCTTTTATAATATTAAAGAATAATAACTAGCCATTCTGGTAAGCTACGATTAAAACACGTATAAATGAAGCAAGTCAATCAACTACAAGTTTCACTTTTTCAAATACATCACCCAATCAAATACCCAACGAATTAACAATACAATAATAACAAGATTAAATAGTGCTCACAAACAAGCCACATCAAGAATACCAACCATACTGTAAACATCCATAGACTCAACACAAATATGTACACATATGCTATGAGACTTATTTTTGACCAAATAGTTCTGACCTGCAGAGACCAATCTATGTTCATGTATCGTACCGGTGTGGTACCCGATCCAACATATACGTATCCATATCGACGTGGTACCCGATCCAACATATACATATCCGTACCGGCGTGGTACCCGATCCAACATATACATATTCGTACCGACGTGGTACCCAATCCAACATATACATATTCGTACCGGCGTGGTATCCGATCCAACATATACATATCCGTACCAGTGTGGTACCCGATCCAACATATACATATCCATACCAGCGGGGTACTCGATCCAACATATACATATCCATATCGGCGTGGTACCCGATCCAACATATATATATTCGTACCAGCGTGGTACCCGATCTAATATATACATATTCGTACGTGTGTGGTACCCGATCAAATATAAACAAGTATTATCAATATCAAATTTACACAAATTCACAGCATACAACAATGTACCAAGTTTACACGTATATTTAAAGTCATAAGAAAATTCCATCAAGTAAATTTTCAACAATCATTTATACACGCATCAACAATCCAAGCATCAACAATTTCAAGCATGTCCGAACGCCAATCAACAAGTATTCATAGCATTACTTTAAGGAGTTATCATTATCAAACAAGCTAGTCATAGGCACAATTCAATAAACCAATATTATCACCAATTTAGCCTCTCATGGGCATCCAATAGATAAAGTATTTTTATCAATATCTAAACAAGAATATCATAAAATAAATCACAATTTAATTCTCATGCATACATGTAACTATCGGAGCCTTAATTACTCATTAATTATTAAAAATATCATAATCTTCTTAAATACCACAACTTGGGCTCTAACATCACACCTATAACTTTCACATTCACGTGTATCATTATCCTCTACTGCTTTCCACATAATACAATCATCACACTAATTCAAGTCATCTATCCCTTAGATATTACTATGCTCATCAATATTCGATCTTACCATAATTCTCCTTATCATATTATTGCAAAATACATACAACCTAATACCATTACAACTCAACTAGGTTTATCACTAAAACAATTAAAAAGAATATCATGTTCATAGACCACATTTACACAATCTCCTTTCGGACACATAACACATAATATCATAAATATCATATAATCAATCAATAATATAGTTTTTGGGATTAAAGTTAAGGACTCATGTCTTTATCCACCTCAACTCCATGCCCGCAAGCCTAGACATGCTTTCTCCCATCAATTCTAAATTATGAAAATATAAAATAACACTATCTTCTACTCACTAAACCTATCCTACCTGGACGCCAAGATTTTAGAAGAAGCAAGCTGCAATAAGAATGTTATTTCTTTTCCTTCATGCCTTGGAATAATCAGTCATCTAAAAATCAAGCAGTAATAAGAGTAATTAAACAATTACTCTTCAAACAAATGTCTTGGGGATTCAAAATCACTAGTTCTATCCTTAATTCAAGGTCTATATCACTCCCCAATGTCAGTTAGCCATTAATTGGCTCTTTCAAGCTTAACCCATCTCCATTAATGGGATTTTAATATTAAAGGTCTCATCTTTACGGAATTCAAGGTTCCTAACCATCAAAATTCATAATCTAGTTTATGAAATTCAGGTTAGGAATCTTTAATTTATAGTATAGAATCAGATCTAGGACATATTAAAATCATCCATGAGTATTTCCCAAAAGGATTCCGGCATTGAAGATCTTTCTAAGGATTGTAAGATGTTAAAGGATTAAAAGACGAAGAAAATAATGAAATAAACTTATCTCAACGAAACAATTTCACCTTAAGATTTACGAAATCACCTTTTAGTGTTAGGAAATGAAATTTGGGGTTTTTAGGCCTCAAAAACGGCTGAAGTTGATTTAAATACAATCAGAATTTTCGCTACAGCGAAATCCCATTTCAGTCCGGACAATACTCAATAAAATAGTCATAACTTTTTACTCCGTATTCGGATTGAGGAATGGTTTGTTGCGTTGGAAAGAAGACTTATAGATCTTTAATTTGATAGGTAATGGGATCCCTAAAACCTTATATTATATGAGATATGATCATCTGAAGTTGACCCTAATAAAAACTCATATCGAAACTGTATCGAAAAAAAAGTTTTATACTTAACTTTTTGTTAGGGATATTGTACGACCTTAATTCATATCTAAAGAATTTTCAAACTAAAGTATTTATATTAGCACCCATGAATAATTAAATTCATCGAGATTGAGACTATCTAGACACATTCGAAGGCTAAAATCTTCACCGAAAAGTTTGATATGACGTAATAAATAAAATATTGGCTATTTTGGACCCAAGTTAATGCTAAGGAATGAAAATTAAGAATTTTGATGAATTTATTATGAATAATTTAGTAACAATGATGAGTCATTGCAATAAAGTTATTTCACATAATGTCGATAAATTGAGAATCAATGCAATTCATTATTACGTACATTCATTCGACAATTTGTTGTTGCGAGTTAATTTAATAAAGTTATTTCATATAATCTCGACAAATTGAGAATCGATGCAATTCATTATTACGTACATTCATTCAACAATCCCTTGTTACTAGTCAATTTAACAAAGTAATTTCATATAATGTTGGCAATTGAGAATCGACGAAATTTATTATTACGTACATTCATTCGACAATCCATTGTCACGAGTTAATTTAATAAAGCTATTGAATATAATGTGGAAAAATTGAAAATCGACGTAATTCATTATTACATCCATTCATTCGATAATCCGTTGTTGCTATTCAATTAATAAAGTTATTTCATATAATGTTGACAATTGAGAATCGATGAAATTCATTATTACGTACATTAATTCAAAAATTTGTTGTTGCTATTCAATTTAATGTCGACAAATTGAGAATCGTCGTAATTCATTATTACGTACATTAATTCAACAATCCATTGTTGCGAGTCAATTTAATAAAGTTATTTCATATAATGTCGACAAATTGAGAATCGACACAATTCATTATTACGTACATTCATTCGACTATCCCTTGTTACTAGTCAATTTAATAAAGTCTTATTGGTATATTATTGATATAATATTGATAAAGTACTTATAAACACAATTCACGACGTAGATTCATTTAACGATCCCTTGTCACATAAATTTGATATATTCATTCTAAAATTTCATGTTGGTCAAACGGACGCGCTCGCTGATGGTTACATTATTATGCCACATGCATTGTGTTGAAAACTTTGGTAGCAAATACGGTCAAACAGCTTGTGCATATTCCTTACGTCGCGTGTTCAACACTCCCCAACGCATGTTGTTTTGATTGTTTTTTTTGTATGATGTTTTGATTATTATTTTTTTGTGTATGACCAATAATGCCAACTCTTGCAACTACAATTTTCTAGGTTATCTCTAGAATACAAACCATCAAAATCTAGGTATCTCAATCATTCCCTTTCCCTTTCCCGTATTACAATCAACAATCTACTCCACAATACACAACAAATACACAACTGAAGCCTAGTTACAATCAATAATATCATCCATAATACACAACCAAAACCCTATTCTCCTGCCCCCACCCCCAAAGAAAATGACCACTTTCATTCAACTACGCGACTACCCTACCGATTACCGGCCAAAATTTAGTATCACATTGAACAGATCATGCATGAATCTTGACAGAGTGGTAAATTTTAATTATCTGTTCAATGAGGATTCTAAGTTTCTTTATTATTTTAATTTAATTTTTGTTCTCTTTCAAATTTGAGTAATTCGTCCATTTCCCCCCCTTTTTAGTGGATACCACAAGAGGTTAGTTGATACTTCTCCAGCTACCCGACACCATTAACCATTCTCCATTGTTGTACTAAAAAGGCGTATAAGGCTAAGGTCACCTGCTGTGGGTACCAGAACAGGCGGAGGATATATGACAGGTGGAGTATTTCATTTCGTGATGCGCATTTTCGGATAGGAGATATTTTGGGCATCAAGATCTCCTACAGTGTTTGGAAACATGTCTTTATAGTTGTTTAGCATATAATCGATGTGTGAATTAGTTTTCAGGATGCACATATTTCAAATTTGTGAAGATATCCGTACTTTTGGTGCTTGGATTATGCCTTGGTTTGAATGTATTTTTTTTATTAAATTCATATATCGACGACTCTTTAGATTATTTTGAAAAAAAATAATTTGAGTGATGAGCCAAAGGAAAATTGATCAATTACTTAGTTGAAGAGCTGAGATTAAATTGAAAATCAAATCATTACGAACTAAAAATCGATAACAAATGTAAATGAGATGCGTTTTTTATTCATGTTATTTACTTACCTATTTATTATCGTTTAAATCGAAAATAAAATCGATAGGGACTAATAATCGATAACCAATATAACTAAAAAAATTACAAGTTATCATCTTCTTATAAATGAGACAACAACAACCAAGAAATATTAGATGTATAACTACATACAAATATATTGCTTTAATCAACAAAGACATATAACTAAATCCATCAAAATACACCATCTTATCAAACTAATGCACCATTACATATGCCAACGTCACTTTACAATTCAATGACACAAAACGTAAATGAACATCATCACATTACATATCAAACTAATGCACAAAATTAGCTTTAATATCATTTTGCCTTTCAACTTTTTTTGTTGTTTGTTGGTCTTCTTCAACAAACCCAACATCATAATATTGACTTGATGTGAAAATTCTGGATCATACCAATAAAAAAAGTTGCAAGTAGCTCGAAATAGAGACTGCAATTCACAGAAAAGAAAGTTATAAAATTAACTTGTTACAAAACATTAATTTAAAAAGAAAATAGAATATTAAAATTACATACACCATAATGCATACATCCGAGGAATCTACGTCTAGGATTGTCATCCGATCATAAAATTCTCACAATAAGAGGAGACCCACATGCACAAACAAGTCTCCTATTATAATTCATAGAATTAGAAATAAGTAGATAAAGTAGAACTAGTAAAATGATATATGTTTTAATTGGAAGTGATTAAGTAAGAGGGATAATAAATAGGAAGAATGATAGTTGAACTTCATGAATTGTCATAAATTTGACGTGACAGGGGTAGGTGAGTTATTTATATAGTTTGTAATAAATTATTAGGTTTTGCATAAAGTAATGTAATTCGTAATCTGTAAATTATTATAAACTATATGATTTGACGTGACAAGGGCAGGTGAGTTATTTATGTAGTTTGTAATAAATTATTAGGTTTTGCATAAAGTAATGTAATTTGTAATCTGTAAATTATTACAAACTATATGATTTGACATAAATAGTGAATTCAACAACGTTTGATATAACATTAAAAAATTGATAGTCAACGCAACTCACCACGTACATTCATTCAACAATCACGTGTTACAAGAGAATATAGTAACTTTTCATATAATATTGACAAATTGAGAGTCGATGCAATTCATGATGTACATTCATTCCACAATCCCTCGTCAAGAGTTAATTTAGTAATTGTATTTGATATAATGCTGGTTCATGGTCAAATGTACAAGTTCATTGATGAATTAATTACAATGCCGCATGCATTGTTTTGAAAGCTTTTGTAGCATATATGGCCAATCATCCTGTTAATACTTCTTAGGTCGCGTGTTCGATTCTCCCTGATTCATTCTTTTTTTATTATTTTTCATATGAGCAATAAGTGCTGCAGATCCTAAATGCTGACCAACTACCAAGGTCACCTCTTCTAAAACAAACCCTCCACATTCCTCTACTCTTTAAAAGACACCACATGCATGCCTCATCTGTACTACTATAACTCTCTAAAAAGAATATCGCCCTTCATCCCCGTTCACACGCAGACAGGCCCCCATAATCTGTTTTGAGTTAATCTGCGTCGCTCCTACTTTGAGAAGGACTTTCTGGTAGATTGATTTATTATTTTTTAAATCTGTTCTTTCTATGTGTCTTCATTTAATGCATTCATTACTTTTTTTTGGATTGTAGTGGCTGTCATTATGCGTCAACGACTACTTCTCCTTAAATCCGACGTCGGTTAAGATCTTTCATTGTGAAAGTGAGGTGTATCTAGCTCAGGTTGCTGCTTCTGACATCACTAACTATCATTAGATTAGTAAGGGATGGAGAGAATTTATCAGGACTACGAATTTTAGGAAAGGAGACGTGTTACATATGTTTCTATTATGTAGTTCTGAAGACTGTGTTAAAATTGTTGTTCTTAGTCAGGACCCGAACCTACAATTTCTCATTGCACTCACAGAACCTTTCCTGTTATTGATCAGACATTAGTAATACCTTGTTGTTTTGGTTTGTTATTATAAATATATGCAGTAGTTCATGTTCATCAAGTTTATTCATCTTTATTTATCTTGCTGCTTCAAGTTTCTGTAAGCTTTATTTCCAAAATCCGAACAATGAATGCAAAATAGATGAAATAAAAGCGTGTTTCGTAAAATAAATTGTGGCAAATGCATTGGTTAGGGAAAAAACGTAGTAATTCCTGACCCATTAATTAGTGATTGGGTACACATTAAATAAACAAAAAAAATTATTACACGCAAAAAGCATCTAAAAATAAGTTGCAATACAACTGAAAAAATTTGAATTATTTTAGTTTGCAATACAACAGTTAAATTAATAGGACATACTATTTTGGTTCTGAAATTACGTTTCAATTTTGGGTTATATTATGACGCGTTATATTTAAAATTCTAACTATTCATAAATCAACGAAATACATTAAAATCACAATTTGCAATATTTAGTAACGATAGTTCGCACTTCATGACGTACATTCACTACACAATCCCTCATTAAGAGTTAATTTAATGATAGCATTTAATATAAGTACGACAAATTGAAAATTGTCGTACTTCATGATGTACATTAATTAAACAATCACTTGTCATGAGTGAATTCCACAACGTTTGACATAACGTTGACAAGTTGAGAGTCTTCGCAATTCATGATGTACATTCATTCAACAATCACGTATCGCGAGAGAATATATTAAATTTTTGTATAATATTGACAAATTGATAGTCGACGCAATTCATGACGTACATTCATTCCACAATTCCTCGTCAAGAGTTAATTTAATGATAGCATTTGATATAGGTACGACAAATTGAGAATTGTCGTGCTTCATGACGTACATGTCATGAGTGAATTCAACAATAGTTGATATAATGTTGACAATTTTAGAGTATTCCCAATTCATGACGTACATTAATTCAACAATCATGTGTCATGAGCGATTTTAATAGATTTTCATATAATGTTGACAAATTGAGAGCCGAGAGTCGACCCAATTCATCATAACATGCATTCATTCAGCAAACCATTGGCACGAGTTAATTTAATAATAGTATTTGATAGAATACTGATCCATTGTCAAACTTATACGTTGTGTTGAAAGCTTTAGTAGCAAATATGGCCAATCACCCTGTTAATGCTCCTTAGCTTGCGAGTTTGATTCTCCCTGATATGATCTTTTTTTATTATTTTCTGTATGGACAATAAATGCTACGGACCATAAATGCTGACCTACTACACAGGTCACCTCTAGCAATACAAACCCTCCCCATCCCTCTCCTCTTTAAAAGACAACACAGTGCACACTTTATCCACATCCAACTACTGTATTCCTTCTTAACTCTCTAAAAAGAAAAATATGTCGCCGTTCATCCCCATTCAAGCACAGATAGGCCCCGTTCATCAGTTTTGAGTTAATCTGCGCCACTCCTACTTTGAGCAAGACTTTCTTTTATATTTATTTATTTATTTATTGTTATTTAAAACTGTTCCTCGTATGTGTCTTCGTTTAATTTATCACTTTTTTAGGGGATTGTAGTGGCTACCATGAAGCATCAATGACTACTTCCTCGAAAATCTGACACCAATTATGATCTTTTATTGTCAAAGTATGGTGTGTCGAGCTCAGGTTGATGCTTCTAGCATCAACAACTATCGTAGGATCAGCAACGGATAATGATAATTTATCAAGGCTACAAATTTTAGAGAATGAGATGTGTTACATATGTTGCTGATACACAGTTGTGAAAACTGTGTTAAAATTGTTGTTCTTAATCAGGACCCGAACCTACAGTTTCTCATTGCACTCACAGAACCTTTTCCGTATTTGATCAGACATTAGTAATACCTTGTTGTATTGGTTTGTTCTAATAAAAGTATTCAGTAGTTCGTGTTAAACGAATTTGTTCATCTTTATTTATCTTGCTGCTTCGACATTATTATCTTGAAAAATTCTAAGAGTAACTGACATCATTAATAAATTTTCTCTAAGTTCTATTTCTGGAAGACGACCAATGAATGCAAAACAGATGAAATAAAATCGAGTTTGGTGAAGTAAATAGTAGCAAATGCATTGGTTAGGAAAAAAATTGTAAGTAAGAAAACCATTAATTAGTGGTTGGGCAGGCTCTAAATAAAAAAATTAAAATTCTTAGAGGCAAAATTCATATAAAAACAAGTTGCAATACTTTGATGTTTAATGGCCATAAAAATTTGTCCATAATTTGGCCATAATAACAAAAAGACTATAATAGCCTCTTCTTTCAAACAAAATTTTGAATTTTTTTTTTGAAGTCAAGATAATTATTGCAATTCAATTGCAACGCAAATTGTTAGGCAAGAATATCAATAGTCTTATACAATTAAAATACGTAAATTTCCGGTTGAAAAAATACACATATATGTTTTTTTCAAAAAAAAAATATATTACAAAATTAACCTCCAATTAATTATTTTAAAATTATTATATTTAAATAAAATTAAAATTTATTTTAAATAATTTGTAAACATAATATGGGAAATATTTCAACAATGACAACTCAACACAATTTAGAACTGATAAATATCGACACATTATAAAGATCATGCATATAATTCATATGTGTCGAACCAATAAGATTGACACATAAGCGTTGATCATACAAGTGTTGCCTCTCTATATTATGCCGAATTGATAAATTATGAATCATTACTTAAATTTTTACTAAAACAACCTCTAATTAATTATTTTTAATTATTAAGTTAAAATTAAATTAAATTATATATTTGAATAATTTATAAAAATAGTTTTTGAAATATTTCAATAACGACAATTCATCACAATTTAGAACTGGTAAATATGTCGACACATTATAAAAATCAGTCATATAGTACTCATATGTGTCGAACTAAAGAGAATGATACATAAGTGTTGATGGCACAAGTCTTTCACTCCTATATTACGCCGGTTTGATAAATTGTGAATCACTACTTATATTTGTTACTAAAATGACCTCTAATTCTATATTTTTAAAGTATATGGTTAGTAAAATAAAAATATATAATTAAATAATTCTCAGGCATAATTTGTAAGATATCACAATAACGACAACTCAACATACCTTAAACCTGATAAACATTGACATTTGTGAAAATTATGCATATAGTTCACATCAGTCGAACAAAAGAGTGTGAGATATAAGTGTTAATCATATAAGTCTTTCACTCCTATATTACAGCGATTTGATAAATTATGAATTGTTACTTATATTTGTTACTAAAATGATCTCTAATGAATTTGTAAAATATTGCTATAGCAACAAATCAACACACTTTACACTTGCTAATCCGATAAGTCGAACCACTAGTTCAATAATCAAAATGTCATTACACATTATTGATTTTGTTTTGATTTTACACAATCGTAGATAGAGTTAAGTACTAATGTTCAAACTTAGAAAATGCTAGCTAAAGTACTGATTGTTTTTTACTGCCACAAATAAAATTCGTTCTATTAAAAGAGTAACATTGACTGAGATCACGATGAAATATTGAGATCTCTACCTAATTATTTTTTTCTTAACTAAAAGGCATAAAATTATACTAACTTAAATTAAGAATATCTGCCTAAGTAAATCTATTTGAAAACGTATTTACATAGATTTAAACTGAAATTAACAAATAATGATTATGTTTTCAAATTATGAGATTATACTGAAATTACCAAATAATGAGTATGTATGGAAATTGGCAAACTATAAACATATTTATCATCATATATTTTCAAATACTGAAAATATGCTTCATTGGAAAAATAGTTAAGTGTGGAGCAAAAATATTTAGTAAAGAATTAGAATTAGAGGAAATTTTTACTCAAGAGTTAGAATTAGCAAAAAATTAAGTTTAAATCTGTTTGAAAATACGTTTCAATTTTCATCCTATGTTTCCAAATACGTTTGATTAAAAATTATAAATGTTTATACCTATGAATATGGGAATACGTTTCAATTGGCTAAGGAAAATTGAAATGGGAATACATCTTTTAAAATGGCTAAGGGAAATTGTCAAACACTTTTCAATGAATTTGAGAACTAATTATAATTAAGCTCCTTCTCAATAATCAATATATTGAAAATATGATAAAAGAATATATTTAATTTTTAAGGTAAAAGGGTTAAAATGTCCAAGAAATAACTGGTTTATAGTGTGAATAAAACTTTTTATTATTATGATCACATTATAGCCAAGAGAATTTTTTCTCGACAAAAATCTAAATGTTTTAGGTTGCAATATAAAACAGTCAAATTAATAGGCTATCCTATTTTGGTTCGGATATTACGTTTGAATTTCGAGTTATATTATGACGGGCTATTTAAGATTTCAACTATTCATAAATCAATGAAATATTTATGGCAACACAAGTTCAACATAATACATTAAAATCATATTGCGCAATATTTAGATACAACAATTCGCAATATGATGGATAATATTCACAGTCTACGCCTACTTAGGATTGAAATAAATTTCATAATTGTGACAATAATAAATTATACCTACCTAAAACAATCTTTGTGTTTCCTATGTCCATGAAGAAAAATGTATTCAATTACAAAGAAACGTTGAATCAACAATTATGGCTACACAAACCATACATTGAGTAAATATTATAACTATACGTCAATCAAACTATCTCACTATTGTAGATTCAATTAAAATTGATTTGATCAAAATTGTCATTCTCTTCGCATCAACTAAGTCTGTTCACTGTTGTCGTGTCATGTACATACTCAAAGTATGAACAAATTACATTACATCTACAACTATCGATTATAAGTCATTCAGTTGAATTCACCATTCTCGGTACGATTTAGATAATCAATTGAATATTCCATCATGCCATTTTTGGTTACATACATGGAATCTACATGTAAAACATTTAAATTATTAAAATAAGCCCCTTAATTTGTGTGTTAATTTAAATACATAATTCAGTTCCTTAATGATATACCTAAATTGAGCATCAATAAAAATATAATGAATGTCCACTGGTACTGAATGCTATTGCAGCGGCTTGGTCAAGCATCAACTTTAGATTTCATAGGTTGCGAGTTTGAAACCGTAAATTTTCCACTATTTTTTTTAAAATTATTATTTTGAAGGCGATTCCCCAAATGTATTTTGGGGAATTCAAAAACCATTTCAACAAGATAAAACTTTTACTTTATATATTTGGAGGAAAGCTGAAAATATCTCACCGCTCATCTCCACAATACACCACAGAATATCAATCCAAACCTTACTCATCTCCCCCCACCATCGAAGAAAATGACAAGGTTCAGACTAGTACGTCTCAACCCTAATGAACGCGGGCCAGAATTTATTATTAGGCTGGACGTAACAGACATGACATATGGCGAAGAGGTGACTTCTAAATTTTTTATTCATTAAGGATTTTATGTTTCTTTATTTGTTTCATTTAAATTTTGTTCTCTTTCAAATTTGAGTAAGTCGTCCGTCTCTTTTTCCCGTTTTAGTCGATACCAGAAGAGGTATGTATATACTTCTCCATCGGTCCAGTGCCAATAACCATTCGTCATTGTGGTAATAGAAAAACGTATATGGCTAAAGTGTTCTGCTGCCATCCGAACGCCCAGAGGATATATGACGGCTGGAACTTTTTCATCCGTACTGCGGGTATCCAAGTAGACGACATTTTGGTCGTCGAGATAGCCAACAGTAACGTCGGATCTGTCTTGTTAAATGTTAAACATGTAATCCCTGTGTGAACAAGTTTTCAGGTTATGGATTGTTTTGAATGTCTTTATTATTATTATTATTATTATTATTATTATTATTATTATTATTATTATTAAACTCATAACTTTACTCTTTAGTTCCTATTTTCAATTTTCAATTCCCATTACTAAGTTTTAATTTTCTTCTACTATCACTGTATTAACAAAACTATCATAACTACTTCACTCCTTCTTTGGGTTTCATATTTATTTCTTTTCTTTCTGTGTATTTTTTCGCTATTGAATGTCCGAAAGTTGTAAAAGAAGTCATCTAAATTTACCAACCAAATCTTTCTCCTAGATTTTGGACGAGAAAGGTAAGAAAAATCCTATAGGCAGATTTGGTTGATTTTGGATAGGACTTGACAAAGGCAAATAGTAGAGAAAACCCTTGTCAGCGAAAGCATGCATTAAGACCATTATCACTGACTTAAACACTCTTTAAGGCTTTTGATAGAACCTAGGTGACGTTACCAATATCAAGACCTAGTATGAAACTGCTTAAGCGAGATCTGTGGGAGTTAAGGCATCGTTTCCACACCTATATACGAGAGGTTAACAACGAGAAGATTGAAGAAGGTGGTGAGGCTGCTGAGGGTATCGATCCAGCTGCTTAGGTTGTTGTTTATTTATTTTCTTTTTCGGTCTTTTTAAATTGTTGTTTATTTTTTTCCTGTATGTTTGTTCTTCCAGTTGTAGTTAACAAATGAATGTCTTCTTTTCATATTACACTTGCCTTAACTTTATGCAAACAACGGGACACACAAGTTAATTGAAGGACTAGCGATTCATAAGAATTATCAAATATATTAGATATAAACCGTAGATTAGGCGTTGAACACATTTAATATTGATTAGATTAACCTGAAGAAAAGTATACAAAAAACAAGACTGTTTTCCGAATCCCATACAACTTTATTTCTTTTTTTTGGTCTATTCGGGTATATGAAAAGTTGTCCAGATCCATCTATTTGTAAGTACAACTTTGAACTGAACAAGGTAATATTTTGTTGGAGCCAATTACTCTTCATCAAACTCATTACAAAAATAAATGTCATTTTTATACTTGCGTAATGAATTGCAACTAACAAATAATAAGCGTCCAACACAAACTCACTCCAAAAAGAACACTGAAACAAAAGACTGTGAACTTTCTGTTTGACGCTTCAATTGAATCTGTTAATGTTCAAATTTGTAACTTTAAATGTCCTATTGTCCAAGAACAACTTGGACAAATGTTTAAACATGATCGTATGTTAGATGACTTAACAAATACATTGATGAATACATTCTCACCTAATAGTCTTCCTAAATTGAACTAGGGTATATAAACATTAGCTTCAAATTATACTTGAACATGGGAGAAGAAAATTTAAAATGGAGCAACTGCGTGCTAATTAACTATTTACTTAATATAAGTGCTAATTCATATTGCAATGATATGTGTTAAATAAAAGCACTAATTATCCATGGTAGCATTCACTAAAATAATCACATAATGTATAGTAGAGATGTCACTTCCCATGCAAAATAATCATTTTTTCATTGTGATAAATATAGCGAAACCACAAACGTTTACTAACTTTACAATACGTTTATGCCTGTCCATGCTTTCATTCACTAAGTGAAAATAATGAATAAAAGGATTTGACAAACTTTGATGGGTGGAACAATGTCAATACGCAACACATAACAAGATTGATTGCAACAATTTCAAAAGTTAACACTAAAAATATTACATTATTATTTTGTACCTAGTAGTCCATATTGTAAAAAATGATTGAAAATTAATGACTTGCGCATCAGTGTATTAAATTAATAAAGCTGATGGGGTGTTATTCGTGGCATAACCATAACTTGTACCTTTCCACTTCAACAAACTTTTTTTTTTCTAAGTAGATTTTTTTTTTTTTCATATTAACAAAAACTTCACCCCAATCCTAATTTGTATTTAAGACCCAAGAAATGACCCATGAAAAATTTACATATGCACATCAAACTGGACCTAAAATGAAAACAATTTTAACAATCTACTTAGTTAGATTTGGCCCAAATTAAAGGATCTCAAAATCGGATTACAATAATAAATGGGTCCAACGAATAGTTCCCAAATTAGAAGGTCTCAAACCCTAATTTACTATAAAAATAAAAATAAACTTGAATAAGGGAAATAAATGGGGAAGATAAAGGGTTAAGTGGAAGGAGATAGTGGGGGACAAGACAAGACATGACATGTGTAGGGAATGATTTTTAAACAAAACGCGGTGGTTTTGAAATGGGAAGAGTAATTTAGGTAGGAAAAAAATGTGAAATGACATTATCACCCTATTTTGTCACTTTAATTATGATAAAACCTGCAAAACAGTTGCTTTCGAGTCCTTTGAATTATTTCTTCTCGAGTCGAATATAATTTCCGTTTAATTTGTTGTTGAAAATTAAAATAACCTATTTGTTTTTTCTGACGTAAGTGTTTAGAAGAGTTATATTTGGAACAATTCAATAATTACTTGAGAGGGTCACATCAAACATACGTTTAAACTTTTTCATCAATTTAAATAAAAGAATAGATTTTTTGATGATCAAGAACATTGAATAATATTCCATTTACTAATGGATAGAATATAATAATGTGTAACCAATCAGTTTCAGCAAATGGGCATCGCTTTTGACCCCGAAGTAATAATAAGAAGAAAATGAAAATATCATTGAATATTCAAATTGAGAAGAGTATATTTAGTCTATCAAGTAGACAAGTAAGGGTAAAATTAATCCGATACAATATAGTATACGATGTCACTCTGAAAAGTCTTATTGTGGAGTTTCTAGAGTTAGATAGTTTTAAAAAAAAAAAATTTTAAATTTTTTATTTCTTTATTTTTAAAATGAGAAAAATAACTTTTCTAAAAAAATAGTGAAAATAAGTTTCAGAAGTAATATTCCTCGTTGATTGTTTTCTCCAATCATCCAACATGACTCATGTTCATCTCCACTAGGTAGCCCTCATCCTAACACCCTATTCCCACCCCCATCTTTCATAGATTTGGGTTTTATATAAATATTTTTACAATAATATTTTGTACTTAAATATCAAATATAAAGAATAAGACATTTTTTACTTAAAATTGTACAGCGCACACCCTAGTGGATAAACTTTTTTTTTTAACTATTATTATTATTATTATTATTATTATTATTAAGTTAACTACTTCGCTGGTAAACCAGACATATCAACTCATCTCAAAATCTCTTCAATAAAACATATGCTTTCTCCGTTCCATTTTGTATGTCATTATTTTTTTTATTCATTCTAAAAAGAATGTTATATTTTCTTATTTGGCAACTATTTAATAACATCATTTTTATTTTATTTTTACTGGGTCCCACTTAATAAGAAAAGATAACTAAAAAGTAAATATTCAAGCAACTTTATAAGGAATAATTTTGTAAATTTTTATAAAGTTATCAATTATTTCTTAAACTTCATTTCTGATTAAAAAGCGACATACAAAATGATACGAAAAGAGTATTTTCTAGCTAGTTCCAACAATCATTATGACTAATATTATTCCTTTTTTTCAAACAGACCAAATAAGACAAAAATTAACTTTTTGAAATCCTTCCACATTGGGTTATGTCCTTTTCTTTATACAACATATTAGGGGTGTCAAGTGGGCCGGACCCGACTACCTAACCCGGCCTGGTTTAACCCGGCCCGATAAACCCTAGGGCTTTAGGGTTTCGAGTCCCGGATCAGTTATTTTGTTAAAAATGGGTCCGGTTAATCAGGCCCGAACCAAGCCCGGTCCAGGCCCGTTGGTTAACCGGCCCGGCTCGGCCCGAAAAAAAAAAGATATTTTGGATTTTGAATGTTCCAATGTCAACCGTTGCATCAGAGAGTGCCTTTAGTCAGGGACAACAACAGCTTGGAGACAACCGATACTCATTGGGAAGCAATGCAATGAATGTTCTAGTTTGCCTCAAAGATTGGATTAGAGCGGAAAGAAGAAACCAAGGAATGGAACCTGAGCCGAGTGATGAGCTGAAACTTGAAGAAATTATGACTTCACGGGAGAACTCAGTAGAATCAAGTCCAATGCATGGTTTTGCCCCCGTTGACTTCGACTATCCTATGCAAGTTCCCATTAATATTAACATGAATGAGTTGGAAAAAATGATGCATAATTTATAAATTTTTCATTCATGTAAATTATAAATTTTGGATCATTTTGCAATCAATAAAACTCCCCAAATTCATTCACTCCTTAGTCCTTGTTTTTTATTTTTTTT
>NC_061122.1:36048416-36147301 GCF_002878395.1 Capsicum annuum | reverse complement strand
ATATATATATATATATATATATATATATATATATTAAATGTTGAACCCCCTTTGGTTAGTTTGGATTTTCACTTATGAACCTTCTTAGTGAATATCCTGGCTCTACCACTGAATTTGTTTCATCCTTTTCTCATAAAAAATCTTGGGTTCAAGTCCTAGAATGAAAAAAGAAATCTTTTTTGAAAGTGCTTTCATTTTGATCCCCGTTTGGCCATGAAAACATAATTTTCCAGAGTTGGAAATGGAGTTGGAATTGAAGTTGGAGTTGTGTTTGGTAATGAATATAAATTAAAGTTGTTTTTGAATTTTTGCAAGAAAAGTAGGAGTGAAAAAAGTGAAAACTGTTATAAATGTATTTACATTATAATGAATGTCTATCAAGATCTACTTTGATATCTATCAGGATTTGATGTATTTATCTTTTAGTGTGAAACTAGGGGCAAATTCCCCCTATAAATAAAACGGCTTCCTTCATTGTAAATCATCGCTCAAGATAAAAAAAATAAGAATCACTCTCTCTATTCTCTCTACTCTTCTCCTTGTTCTTTATTATTTTATAACACATTATCAGCACGAGACTCTGCCAAACAAGGTAAGATTATAAATCTGAAGGATTTCAAGGTTAGTAATTCTTTATGTTATCATTCTTTTGCTACTATTAATATAATTATTATTAAATTTGAGGAAAAATAATTGATTTGGAACCATTTATATTTTAAATTTATTCCTCAAGAACAATATTATCAAAAAGGATGATAATATGTTGGATTCAAGTCCCATCGATTCATGCCTAAGACGCCTTTATATGAATAAGATGCTGAGTTTGAATCTTAATACACCATATTGATGATATTATGATGGATAAGGCAAAATAATGGGTATTTAATAAAAGGTCATGAAACATATCTCATTAATATGCTCTATTCCATAAAGTGAATATGGGAGCATAAATCTGAAAGTTGACAACTTGCTTCATTGTTGAAAGAAGACAAGTGATTGAGTGCACGAATATAAGTGTGGAGAGACAATATGATAATAGTCATCAAAAGTGATAATATTTTCACATGCTTATTATGATTATAAGATATGCTAGAGAAAAATTCTCTACATCATATGTTTGCCTCAATTTGCTTCTAAAGTTGCAATATGATGAAAGAGGTTATAAGATATATAAGCTATCATAATTTGATAGGCTTAAGACACAATTATATTCCATTCTTGGGGAATAAGAATTTTGATTATTATAAGCACAAATCCATTTCTTAGGGTAAATGTGATAATATTTAGTGAAACTTATTAATATAAACGTGTACTTGATTGTGATGGTATGACAACTCACCTCTGAAAGAGGCAGAATAGCTGAGATGAGTTATTTTGAAATCACTTCTGAAGTAGTAGATCTAAAATTTATTCATATAATAGTAAATCTGAAATTTACTAAAGCAAAAACACATATCATGGTAAACTTGGAGTTTACTAGATTAAAAGTTCATAAGTTGACATGAACGATTGTGATATCCCGAAGATGTGCATACTGAGTATTGAACATATATTGAAGAATTAGAAAAATCTTCATGAAATTTAATGTTTCTTTTTCTCATAATAAGTTGGTTGGACCAACTAATTTTGGGATTGGATCCCTCAAAATTTGAAAAGAATAAAAGGTGAATAAGGGCCCATTCACCTATCATGTGATATGTTGAAAAGATGCATCAATAAAAAGATCACACGTACATTCGTGGTCAACCTACGTTTGACATTCATAGAGTTACTTGTTCAATATAAATTGAGCAAAATTTTCAGATTGTGTAATCAAGATAATTCATCTTGATGATGACAGTTTAGCATTGAATGCCTTCCATAAATAGCTGAATCATTACTAATGAGAACAAAGTTTCATGTATTGGTATGAAATATGATATGTTGCATACAATAGCACTTGTATGCATTAGACCAATATATTATAATTATTTCTTCCCTCTCAATTGGTTCAAGGTCAGGAACCAACTATTCCATCTAATAGTTTTGATGTGCGGTATACGATTAATAAATATACCATGATGCACAAAGATGAATTCCTCAAAGAAGATGGAGGATGTATGCTAATTTTCCTAACATAAGAGGGAGATTATAAGCAGCTATGAAATATGTTAGAAATTATCATCAGATTCTCATTCAAAATATATTCCAAGTCAAATGCCGAAAGCATCTCATATTTAACTGCAAGTGCTCCTATTTTGTGTCCTTAAAGGATAAAGTCTATGCATGCATGAAGCATGATAGACCAATCGGTTTCAAATAAAGGATAAGAAGCAAATAATCATGATAAAAAGACAATGTGCTCTTGAAGAGCCTACGACATAACACTTCATGAAATATTAAGAGAGGTTTAGGTACCTAAAAATAATGAAGTGATGAGATCTCAAAATGTTATGTCGCATTGTGAACCGATACAAAATAAGAAATTGTCAACAATATCTTTGATACAATATTGGCACAATATTATAAAAGATTATAAGGATCGGAATTATACATTAATTTAAGCATGCTGACGTAGAAATATTTATCAAGTGACCTAAAAGGATGCATTTTGGTAAGTGTAAAACTTATTTGATTTTCAGTCCAGACACTTGAAGATGTCACACTTGACATGTTGGATATTGTTACTTGACAAACATCCATATGAAAATCCCTAAAGGATTTAAAATTCCTGAAGCATATAAAGTTTTTGGAAAACTTTTTATAAGATATAATTTGATGATTTGAGTATCATTGAAACTCTTGGAGAGTTTTCAAAAGCAATAGACTATTTGCTTAAATGAGAAACATGCAAAAATTAAATAAGGATCCATTCTGACCTCAAGAAAAGAATGAGGAAATTCTTGGCTATGAAGTACCATATCTTAGTGCAATTGATGCACTAATGTATCTTACAAATACTACAAGGCCTGATATAGTTTTTTTTAATTTGTTAGTAAGTTTACAGTACCGATCTTATTGGTCATGCTGATTTTGGGTACTTATCTGACCTACATAAAGCTCGGTCTTAAATAGGCTATGTGTTCATATGTGGTGGCACATCAATATCTTGGAGATATACAAAGCAGTCTATCATAGCCACTTCATCGAATCATACTGAGGTAATAACTATTCATGAAGCAAGCCGAGAATGTGTATGGTTGAAGTCCATGATATATCTCATTCGAGAAAAATGTGGTGTGAAATATGAAAATCTACTCATAATTTTATATGGATATAATGCATCATGCATAGCACATCTTAATGCAAGATTCATAAAAGAAGATAGAATGAAACACACCTCATCAAAACTTTTCTACATATTTGAGCTACAAAAGAATGGTGATCTCAACGTGTAATAGATTCGTTCAAGTAAAAATGTGGCTGATTTATTCACCAAGTCTTCTCCAATTATAGCTTTTAAGAAGATGGTGCACAAGATTGGGATGCAAAGGTTCAAGTATGTTCTCATTAGGGGGAGTTAATACGCACTGTACTCTTTTTATCTTACGAGGTTTTGTCCCACTGAGTTTTCTTTGTAAGGATTTTAATGAGGCAGCCGATATGCGTATTGTTAGAGATATGTACTCTTTTCCCTTCACTAAGTTTTTTTTCCTACTGGATTTTTTCTAGTAAGGTTTTAACAAGGCACATTATCTATCTAGACATTCAAGAAGGAGTGTTATAAATATATTTACATTATAGTGAATGTCTATCAAGATCTACTTTGATATCTATCAAGATTTGATGTATTTGTTTTTTAGTGTGAAACTAGGGGCAAATTTTCCCTATAAATAGAAGGGCTCCCTTCATTGTAAATCATCCCTCAAGAGAAAAAATATGAATCACTCTCTCCATTCTCTTTACTCTTCTCCTTGTTCTTTATTGTTTTATAACAAAAATAATTTTTTTTTGTTTTCACTTTTCCAAAATACAATTCCAAATTGTATTTGAAATTTTCATGGCCAAACACTGTGATTTTTATTTTTTCATTAAAGTAAAATAATTTGGTTTTTTTTAAAGTGAAAAAATACTCAGGTCAAATGACTACTTAATGATCGTTAAGTGTAAGAATTTAAATTAATTAAACCATAGTATAAATATCGAACATCAAATAAGAAATTAAAAAAAGAAAAAATTACATATATAATGACATGTTTACTATTAATTACTAAAAATCCCAACTTTTTTCAAAATCTCTTAAAATCCCCACATTTGACCTCTGATGATACAAGTTAATCACATTAGATACATAATGCTATACATGTATTAATTAACTAAGTCATCACGTTTTAAGGAATATAACAAATAACTTTGCATTAAATCAGCATTAAAGCTAACTAATTAAGGTAAAAAAGCAAAATCAAATCCCACAATTAATGGGGATCCGGTTTTTACTCCACTTTGTTAAAACATAAACTCTCTTTTAATATATTTTTGAAATTAAAAAATCTTCATTCTTCTTGTTCAGATAAAACATACCATTTTTTTATTTGTTAATTTCGTTTGTTTGATATGAATATTTTGGTGCTTTTATGTCATTCCAGTGTTTGGGTTAAGAAAATCGAGTATGTTGGTTATAAGAGTGATGGAATTGTGGTTAGTGAACATGTTACTTATGAAAAATTAATTTCTACAATTGCGGGAGAACTTGAAATTGATGAAACAAGGAAAAAAATTGAAGCTCGTTACATTGTTGAAGGAAATATTTGTTCGTTGTTCATTCGGAATGAAATGAGTGTGAAGCTATATATCAAAAATAAGAAAACTGAACGTGGAATTGGGACGTATCCTCTTATCATCACTACATTAGATAAGTCTGCTAGTGAAATGCCTTTTTATGAAAAAGTTGGTGATGTAATGTGTTTGGAAAGTCCATCTGAAATAGTTGAAGAAATAATTAGTTATAAATTTAATTCTACTTCTCCTATGCCTTTGTTGGATAGCAAAGGGAACAAGATCATTACTAATTGCAGACATAGTGATGTGAAGGTTGGACAAATCTACAAGGACAATTGTACTCTCATTTTGGTTATGGCACGATTTGCAATTGAGCATTCTTTCAATTACTATGCCAAAAGATCGGACAAGAAAAGGTATGTTAACAGTTTTTTTTTGTAGAAGGTGTTGTTAATTTTGTGTATGTTAATTTAAATTTGTATTCAATGTTTGGTTGATGATTATTTTACAGATTGTTTTTGTGTTTTTATGTTATTAACGATGAGATAGATTTTGTTATGAAAATGATACATTTTGCTAATCTTGTATCTCAGTTTATGAAGTTTTGGTTAATTATGTTTGTTGTTGTGTGTTAGTTTCACATATATATCAGAAATATACTAGATACATATAAATGTCCTAGATACATGTTGTAAATTTTCTAGATACATGTTGAGCAAGTTTCATGCCGAGATACATTTTGTTATGAAAATGATACATTTTGTTCATCTCGTATCTCATTTTATGAAGTTATGTTTAATTATGTTTCTTGTTGTGTTTTATTTTCACATATATATCAGAAATGTCTTAGATACATATAAATTTCCTAGACACATGTTGTAAAATTTATAGATACATGTTATACAAGTATTCAATGCTGTTAATGAATATAGAAACCAATTTTTTCTATATTCATTAAGAAAAATAATTTGAACTTTTGTTTTGATTGATTCAGATATGTCCTACAATTCTGTTCGGAGGATTGTGTTTGGATCTTTAAAGCATCATGTTGTCGGGGTACAGAACTATTTAAAGTTAGTTTTTTCAAAGATGTTCACACATGCCCGTTGAAAGATCGTATTTTTACTCAACTTCAAGCTATAGTTGGGTTTGTTAGTGATTTTGCTGCACCAAAATTGTCAATTATAAGAGAATACACACCCCAAATGATATAATCGAAGATATTAAAAATTCTTTCGGTGTAGACATTAACTATCAGAAGGCTTGCAGGGCTAAAGAACATGCGATTGAGATATTAAGGGAAAAACCTGCGGATGGTTATTGACAAATGGCTCGATATGTATACATGTTAAATTCCGTATATGCAGGTTCACATATTAGAATGCATAAATCCAAGGATAATAAATTTATGTATTTGTTCGTTGCATTGCAACCTTCGAAGAGTGGATTCGAGTATTGCAGGCCTGTAGTTGTGGTTGATGATGCATATTTTAGTGGAACATATAAAGGTGCATTTATTTTCGCAAGCACTCTTGATGGAGCAGATAATTTATATTTATTTGTATGTATATTAATTTTTGTGATGTAATTGATATCATAGTTTTTGTTAATTTTTTATTTTGTTTGAGAAATCGTTTACTTGTATCTGATTAATTATTTTTTTTTAGTATCAAAATTGTAGGACGTATTTTGACGATTGCGTATGGTATTTTTGATAGTGAAAATGATAATTCGTGGACTTGGTTTTTTGAGAACTTCAGAATTGCTTTTGGAGAGCACGATAGTATGTGTGTTTTATCCGACCATCATGAAAGCATAATAAAGGCTGTGAGTGTTGTATATCCGAATGTGCCATACCTCGCATGCATTTGGCACTTGTGGAAGAATGTTTGCACAAACTTCAGGAAGAGTAAAGATAGACTTAGCGATATTACTATGCTATGGCCAAGGCTTACCTCAAAGATGAGTTTGATTTTTTTTGGAATCAAGTTGGGAAGATTGATAAGAGGGTAAAGTCTTATCTTAAGGATGCTGGATTTGAAAAGTGGGCACATGTGTATGCACCTATTAATTGTGGTAGAATGATGACTTCAAATATAGCGGAGTACAAAAATGGTAAATTAAAGCAAGCACGTGAGTTGCCGATAATAGAATTTTTGGAGCAGGCTAGGAAATTATTTTGAAAGTGAAATTACAAGAATAGAAAAAGAGCATCGTATGCAAACACGTCACTTGGTAGTAGATTTGAAGGAATTCTTCAGCTAAATACTTCAAAATTTACAAGGCTTAAGGTTAGTTTTGATGTTTTGTTTTACATATTATAGAATGTTTGATTCATAATACAGGATACTATTTGTTTTAAAAAATTTGTTTTGGAAAATGTTGCAGTAACTTAATCAATATTTTTGTTGAAGTTAAACAAAATATTCTAAAAAATACCAATATGTATCTATGTGTAAACATATTATGACTAATCTTGCAGGTGAGTGCGTCATCAACATATGTATATACCGTTTATGATGACGGGAGGAAGTACATAGTATGTCTTGATATGAGGACTTGCACTTGTTGTAGATTCCAATTGGACGAGATAACATGTGAACACGCGATTGTAGTACTAAAAAGCAAGTATGTAGTTGATATGAAACCTTATTGCTCAGAGTTTTATTATCCTGAAACATTAAGGAAGACGTATGAATAATCTATGTTTCCAATGCCCGATAAGAAGGACTGGATTGTTCTCCAAGAAATTATGGACGAAGTTGTGTTACCACCAAAATACAAACGTCAACCTGGAAGGCCAAAGAAAAACAGGCTCAAGAAATCAAGTAAAACTATGACATCGAGTAGTAATTATTGCGGGAGATGTGGTTATGCAGGTCACAATAGGCGTACTTGTAACTTCTTTCCAAAGAAAAACTGACAATGCAGTTGACTGATTATTAATGTGGAATAATTTGTTATCTTATAGCTGAATTTCTTTCCTTTTTAATGCGACATTTTAATTGATGATATTGCTGCTTTTTAAGAATTTTAAGAAAAATAGTTTCTGTAATAAACAGTTGTTTTCGCTCCTTGTTAATTATTTATCTTTATTTTTTATAGATTGAAATTATTGTGAAATATCATTTATAAATTAAGAATTATTGAACTGATAATTTTATTGTAGTTGTTACGCTGTAATAAAAGATTGTAAAGATTTATACTTTGATATGATGTATCTTTTCTAAATTTGTAGATACAAGTTTGCACAATTTGTAATAATTATAAAATATAATTGTATCATGTAGGACTATAAGTTTTGATATAATGTGTTAGTCAGGTTGAAGGTAAACATGCATTCTGAGTAAAATAAAATGGTTAATGATACATAATAATGTAATGTTTCGTTATTTACAATTATTATATAGTAAAATATATATTTTTTTAAACTAGATTCATATAATTTAATAAGTTGTTTCTCAGTTAATTTTCTAGATACAAGTTTAAATATTCACTTTTATAATATAATATGTCATTAGTTTTTTGATATAGTACCATTAAGTTGTGCTATAATTTGTTATGCATTTTAGAGACAACAGGTATTAGTTCGTACAAAAAACTGTTGTAGATACTAAATAATTTAATATTGTAAGGTTAATACCATTATATTCTAATTTATGTTTCATTATATTAGCTATATATGATTGTAAAATATTATAAAATATGTATCTAATACTATGTCTTTATAAAGTGCAAGAACAACGTATTTCGATACATAAATATATCTAAAGTGCTTTAGCATTGCATTATAATGGGTAACAAAATAAAATTATTTTATCATTAAAAAAACATAAAGTATGATTACCTAACATTACCAACATCATCAAAAAATCATTAAAGTTTCTATCAACTTCCTAGTTTTGTAATATTCAACAAGCAAACAAATTAACAACTACTTAATATGCAAAACACAGTCTATTTCTTTTCGTGCAAACTTGCTCCTTGGGCTTGGTGGATCGTCATTCTCGCTAAAATATCCATTCTCTGCTTTTTCAGACCCATACTTGCACAAAAGAGAAGTATATCTTAGACGATGGTATTGAGCATCAATACTCGAACATGGAATGCCTAATCCCTCACTCAGATACTCAACAAAAACAGTCACAAATACACCACAATACCTGCATTCCAAAAAATAATTAAGTTAAAAACATCAATATACATGAGTAAGGTAATGAAAAAAAAAGAAAAAGGCAATGTAATGCGTACAAGCTTCCACTATCTTGTTGTACTATCTCAGATACATATTTCACTTGAAATGGATCCCGTTCGAACTTTTTCTTGTATGATTTCAGTGCAGTCCAGTCAGTGGGTACCTTGTGCTAAAAAACATTACTATACTAAAGGTAAGTCGGAATCATTACAACCAACTTTTCAATCTCACTTGTTTGTTTTATTTTCCGTGAAGAGGCCATTGAATCATACACATGAATGCATCGATCCTTTGAGGAAATGACTGCCAATACCCAGTGAAAGGCACTGTCATAATTAATTGGGACAAATACCTCATTAACCATATGCCAAGGCTGATCTGCGTAAATACTCAATCCTTTGACGGTGTTAATCAGTGACTTCTCCATATCAGCAACCTCATCAGTCCTGGTAAATGCATCTTGAGTTCCAAGATCCTTAGCAACGTCTGAATTGTAGTAATTCATATATGCCTTATCGATGTACACTTTGAAAAAATAATCTGTGGTAGTGTATTTGCTGATTGAAAAATTCGTGTTCTTGTACTTCTTCCTCAAGTAGTACATAATAACATCTAGATGTTGTTCAAATTGTAATAAATTGGTATGTTATAGGAATCAACTATAATAAGTAGTAATTAGATACAAATTACTGATTATGTATCTAATGTAATAACTTTATAAATACTGGTAACTGTAAGATCAATAAATGAACAACATATATATTCATATAGAATGATACTTTTTTGTTATTATGTATCAAATACAAAGTACATTCGGCTAAAAATTTTCAATTATCTTTACTAACAGTAGAGATGCAAATCTTACAAAAACAAGTTTTGTTAGCACGATGTTTAGCTTAAATTTATAACTTGTGCAGTCAATGTAACTCATGTAATAGACTTGAATACTTCATAATAGAAATCACACAATCCGAAATCTATTTACTATTGAAAATATGCTTAAACAAAGTTTGAAGAAAAAATAAAGGTAATACCTCATCATTCCAGCACTTGTTCTGTTGATACATCAAGTAAAAATAGTTCTTGGATTTCGGAAAAGCAACTACAAAATCTAGTTGACGAAATCCAAGTGTTGAACAATTAACCTTGTAGTGATCGTCATTATCTTTCTTGTAACATAAAAGTACAGTTGATTTTAAAAAAATAGTAAGTTGTATATTACTGGTGAATTTAGAATAAGACGTGTTGCTTACTTTTTCATGTGTTGCCTGTAAAGGCCATCATTAATCCATTCTTCAAATATTTCCATCTCTACAGTAGGTGAATTCCCAGTAATATGATAACCTTCGAATGGGTATTTTTTCGCTCTTGAGAAGCCAACTTTTTCTTTTATTTAGAACTTGATCCAAAATGGGTCGAAAAAGGAGATTGATAAATCTTCGATGGCTTTCTTTAGCGTGGTGCAGGTACATTTTTATCAATCGACACATTCTTTTTTGGCGTAGAAAAGGCAAACAAAATTGCGGTGTCACTAATCTCATAATTTGCTGGATTTGTTGGTGGAGGCTTGTAAATCGTCAATATCAAATCATGTTCTCGACCTGGAATAATATTTTCAAGCGGCTGAATTTCTTCAACAACTATGTCACTCTGCTTCTCAATTCCAACATCCTGAAAATGATTTGAAACCTTAAAAATCTTATTATCACTAAAATTCAGTTATTTTAAAATCAAACTAGTACCAATAATATCCATTTATGTATCTCAACTTTACCAATAAGTAGTAACTTGTATCTAAACTTTATCTAAAATTGTTTTTAGAATTTAATTTAACATATATCTAAAATTATTTTAACTTGTATATAGACTTTATATTAAATTGTATCTGAAGTTTATTTTAACTTATATCTCTACTTTATTTTAACTTGTCTTTAGAATTTAATTTAACATGTATCTAAACTTAATTTAACTTGTATATAAAAGTTATATTAACTTGTATCTGAACTTTAATTTAACTTGTATCTGAACTGTATTTTAGCTTGTAACTCAACTTTATTTTAACTTGTATCTCAACTGTGTTTTAACTTGTATGTAAACCTTATTTTAAATATGAAAAATTAATAACATAACTGTCTGTTCATTTTGTTTTTAGTGAATTAGATTTTTACTACTAAATTAATTAAACTGTACAGTATAGGTAAATGTTGATTACATAGATGACTTAGTTTACATTTATCATTCCAAGTATGCAAAAATAGTCATGTTAATTACAAAACACATAATGAATGTTAATTACCTTTTCATGTTGTTCACCCTTCTTGAGAAATGATGGTGCTTGGTTGGCTTTCTCATCCTCCATTTCAATCGGTTTGTCAGTTTCTTTCACTACACTGTCATTACTAGTAGGTCCTGCATCATCAACAATGGCATCTAAAGAATCACATTCTTTCTAGCTCTGTTTGATAATAGTTTCCTTCAGATTTTTTATTAGAGAATAAAAAAATTCAATACAATATAATTAGTTAATTACTACCTTTGAGAAGTAAGTACATATTGATACATATAAACATTTTTCTATAAGATAATTAAAATATTAAATATGTACTAATGGGCACCTCCATTTCCTCTGTTTATTTTTGAGAAACAATGTGGACTGATGGGATTAGTATGGCATTCAAAATCAGCAACATCATCTGAATGTTTAGCCTCTTTCGGGCTTTGTTTTGCAATTTTTTCCTAAAATGTAAGGATGAGAAGAATGAATAAATTCAATATACTTGTTAGTAAATGTGTGTTGTTTTAAAGAATCTAACCTGCTTCACATTCTCATTTTTCTGTTGCAATGAATTCAAAACTTCAGTGAATCTAGTGTTCATCAGACGCTCCAAATCTTTGAATTTTTGGTCAATCTAGTAAATATGCATGTTGATTAGTTAAAATGTATACAAATAATAAATTTATGCAACAATAAATTGAAGATCCTTACGTATGTCTTCATTTTGGACTTTAACGAATGTAGGTCCACTTTAACCACAAGGTCTTTGCTGTTTAATATGGATGTTGAATCAGCATCAACTTTACTCTTTTCTTCCATATCTTCTTGATTCGCCAGTATTTGTTAAGTATGACAAATAACACGATATAGAAACATTTTCATTATGAGAAAAATATAAAAAATGTTGATAAGGAAAATACCCGCTGTTTTTTTTTTTTGCATTTTGAAACTGCGTTTGTTTTTTACGATCTGATCTTCTTCCTGTCGAAATATCTTTTTCAGTCTTTGTCATAGGTGCAAATACTATACGAGATACATGTATCGACTCCCTCATAAAAAATTATGTAAGGGTAGAACTGAAGTCATCAAAACTATCATGATCTTCGGTAACTTGGAGTAAATTCACTCTGTAACTCCTCTGATCTTGATTTTTAGAAGAAGATGGCATTGAAGATGTACTATGGTGATCAGATGAAAAACTATTGCAAGCCAAATCAAGTTTTTCAAACTCGTCCGCATTAGGAACAATGTTGGCATATGAACACTAACGTACAAAAAAATTATCCATTAAATATTATTACGATTAAAACTACAAATACTATAATGCAATTTATGAAAAAAATTCAATCAGTATCGTACCTTGCTAAACATTCCAGTCATAAATTGATTAAACTGAGGCCGGACTGCAACAACCCTTTAATTCAATATGCGAGGTATGTTATTTCCCTCCTTAACAACAACTTTGGTAACAATATTTGAACAAAGTTCAAACATCTATATATTAAGAACCTGTGGGATACCACCTAACCTATAAAGCTGCTTCTCCATTGAAAATTCTTGCCTAAGTGCGACCATCAACCTGGAGTAAGACACTTTACCCCAAGAAAATAATTGATATTTTTCATCTTCAACCATTTTGAAATCAGAAAATGGTACGGGAGAAGCATTCATCTGTGAGTAGATAAAAGTGTGTATGAAATATAGGATTGCCATCTGGAGGGCATCCTCTTTGATTTCAAAATTTTCCTTCAAAAAACGTTATCAAAGCAAATTCATTGATGAAAATTCTAAGAATCTTGCCTTGGACAAAAACATGTATCTCTTCTTGATTTAGTTGCTCGATCTCGAGCATAAGAAGACATTTTGTTATTTGTCCAATATAATTAGAAAGTGGTATGTTGAGATAACATCCACAAATAGTCTTCTCAAATAAGTGTAAAACTTCTTGCCTGATAACTTCTTTAATTTCATCCTTAAGTCTTAAATTGCATGAACTTACAAATCTAAGAGGATGAGTTGAAATTTCCTTTATAACATAACTCAATTCCTAAAAACAAAAAGAAACAATAATGAAAAAATTAGTCGATATGCAACAACTCTACATTAAGACAGTACAATAAAAACAAATACTCTAATAACAGCATACTTTAGATACAAGTTAATACAATATGTATGTATGTACGTATTAACTTGTATCTTTTGTTATAGGACTTTCAATAACAATTAAACAACGCTAGATACATTTCAATAAATTAATAGTAAGTACCAGATACAAGCTAAAACAATATGTATCTATTAAGTAATAACTTGTGTCTCTTACAATAAAAATTTCAGTAAAATTTAAACACCAATAGATACTTATCAAAGCATTAAGAACAACTCAAAAATACAAGTCAGCATAACATGTATCTATTAAAAAACTTGAATCTTTTGTTAACAGTTGTACCAGATACAAGTTAACATAACATGTATCTATGAAGTCATAACTTGTATCTCTTATAATATAATTTTCAGTCAAGTTTAAACACCAATAGATACATATCAAAGCATTAAAAACAACTCACAGATACAAGACAACATAATATGTATCTAATGACAAAAAACTTGTATATTTTGTTATATTAATTAAAATGTCAAATAAACCACAAGATACATATAAATTATTAGCAACAAAGAATCAGATAAAAATGAATTTTCAAACGTATCATCCATCACAAAATATGTATCTCGGCCTAATATTGAACAAATCTGTACATGCAATTACCTTAGGAAACTCATCTCTACAAATTTCTTCGACAATTCTTCTTCTCTTGATAGGAGTTTTACTGGCAGGACTGTTGGGTCCTCTTTTCTTAGAACTACTTTATTTCTTGTTGTCCTTCTTTGTAAGATTTTGACGTAATTTCTTCATAGTTTGGGGATCGTTTCTATGTTTTAACATATTTTCATGAAAACCATCTATTTCATAGTCAAAATCTCCCGGAACAAAGTTTACAACTTCTTGAGATTCTTTGATACTCTCTAATTGAGAAATTCCAAGACTAAAAAATATTCAGATTCTCTATTCATGCTGATAATTCAAACAATGAAGCATAAAAAAAGTGAAATTGAAGAAATCTCTCTACTAAAAGACTAAACTTTCAGATAGCTTTACTTGTGGAAAATATTTTTTTGGAAAATTAAAACATAAAAAAGAAATTAATAAATTGAAGCTGATTTTATGGGAGAAATTACCTTGATTGAATTTTTTGAATTAGATGGAGAAGATGGATAGAAAATTGCCAGATTTTGCGCCGTTCAAAGAAGAGATGTGGAGTCTTTTTGGTCAAAAGCGGATTTTTAGTTGTAGGGTTAACTTATATCTCAAAATTAGTAAAAACTATGAAATGTTGGGATTTAAGTAATTTTTACGAAGTGGGGGAATTTTTAGAAGTTTAGATACTTATGTTGTTTATTTAGGTAATTTTTTCTTAAAAGAAAATGGGCCCCAAATATTTTGGTGCCTAAAGCCTTTGCTTTAGTGGCTTCCCCCAATGGCTGGCCTTGCAAACTATTCTGGTATATACTGATTATTTTTAGTTTGAGATTAAAACATATGCTGCCTTTGAGGTCATAATCACAACTGTAATGTGATATATTTCAACTTCTCTTAATTTCTATTTCATCTTGATTTAAATGATATTTGCCTTTCAAGTTAGCACAAATCACTTGTTTTCACTATTTTCTAACTTTGAATTTCATTGTTACATATTCTTATAATTCCACCTAGCTCTTTCTCCTCTTATTATTTATAAAGGTTGTTTGTTCATCAATTCTTAATTTTCTAATGGAATTTATTTGTACTTGTAATTGAGTCACTTGATTTCTCGATTCAAGTGGCGTGTTTTATTTTTAAAAGTTTTTCTGTTTCATTGGGCTTGGGGGATCATAGGATGGTGAAGGAAGGAGCAAAGGAAAGTAGAAAAAGTGAAAATTGAACTCACCGAGATTTATATGAGAGATGCTCAACAATACAATTTTTCTGAGATCTATTTGATGATTTTGGTTAAGGGACTTTAGTATATTTTTCATCTTGAAATTTCATAATATTTATGAGAAAATGCCAAAACAGTCCACTATCTTTGGTTTGGACTCAAAATTATTCATGTTCTTTTACGTGAAGCACTAATTGTTCACAATATTTACAAGCTACTGCACTTGTAGTCACTCTCCAAACATCCGTTCACTTAAGAGAAATAAAGTTTCTTCATTAAAAATGCTCTCTTATTAGCATAAGTTGCAGAGGGATGAGACTCATTGCTTTTGGTCTATCAATGAAAAAAGCTTATCATTACCACACAAAAGACTAACAACTTGTTTGGATGATTGTTACAGGTTGTACTGTACTGTGTTGTTGTTAGTTTTAAATGTAATGCTTGATTGTTGTTACTTAAATTTATTGTATAGTATCGCAATCCTTAAATCCTTTATTATGTAACGACAAAAAGTCAGATTTTATGTAACGACCAATTTAATATGATCACATCATTTTCTCATTTTATATTTAGTTATTATTTAATAATCATATATTAAGTTGTCTTCTGTTGAGATTATAAAAAAACTAGTAAAAGGGAGTGATCCCGTACAAATGAGAAATGGATTTGCAAAGCATGTTTGTACCTCAAATAAGTTGCTATTACTTGAAAATGGGGCTGAATTGCAACTGACTCTATATTAGAGAATGAAATAAAGGAAACAACAATACAAGACTGAAATACAAAGGATAGAGAAGAAGGGGATGAGAAGCTCGGATTTCTCAGAATTTGGTGATGAGAGAATCAAAGAATTTCCATAACAAGCCACCTACTTTTTGCTACTTCTACCACTTTCTTTATAACAAACTTCTACAAATCACATGCTCTCAGATTCCTTCACACGTTTTACCTAACCTTCAATTGAAATCAACTAATTTTTTTGGCCTTCTTTTCACACGAGTGCTTTGCCTAGCTGGCACAATTGGTTCATCCACGTTGGTCTCCACCTCAATATTTTCATTCATAACGATACTCCCATATTCAATAAGAACCTTTTCCACAAGGTTCAAAATAGGAGGAGTATAGTTGGATAAGTTCAAAGGAGGAATTTGTTGCGTTGGTTTGCCTACAGAACGTCTGAGTACAGAAACATGAAAAATAGGGTGAATCCAGGCAGCCTCTAGTAATTCTAACTTGTAAAATAGGGTGAATCCAGGCAGCCTCTAGTAATTCTAACTTGTAAGAAACTTCCCCAACTCATTTAAGAATATGGAAAAGTCCAAAGAATCACCTGTCCAATTTGTGAGAAGGCAACTCCCTAATAGAAGCCTGACGATAAAGTTTTAATTTGACATAGACCCAATCACCAACTGAAAAGGTGATCTTCCTGCGCTTGGTATCCGTGCGAGCTTGATCCTTCCTAAGATTCTGATTGAGCAAAATTAGAACCTCATAACGCTGGACCAAATAATCTTCGACTAGGTTATCGGAAGTATTTCCCAAGATGTAACATAAAATAGTAGGTGGTTCACGCCCATACTAGGCTTGAGAAGGGGTAATGCCAGGGAAAGAGTGAAAGAGGTGTTGTACCAGTACTATGCCTAAGGTAGCATAGCAATCCAATCAGTAGGGACATAAAAAAAAACATCACAAATATTGCTTAACACACTTATTAAGACCCTCAGATTGCCCATCCGTTTGAGGATGATAGGCAGTGCTCATACCAAGTGAATTTCCCTATAATTTATTAATTTTCTACCAAAAAGAATATAAAAATCGAGGGTCCTTATTAGTGATGATACTGCAAGAAAGATGAATAATTTGAGTCAAAAAAGCTTCTACGACTGTCTGAGTGGTAAAAGTCGAAGGCAATGGAATAAAGTGCCCGTATTTAGACAAACAATCCACAATTGTCATAATAGTGGATTTCCCTTTTGAACCTGGCAAACAAGTAATGAAATCCATGAATATATCCTCAAAGACCAAATTGTTAATGGGGAGGGGATGTAAGAGGCCCATAGGAAGCCCGTGAGAGATCTTCTTCTACTGGCAAACTTGGCAAGAAGCTACATAAGTCTGAACATCCTTAGACATATGTTTCCAAAAGAATTTTGATGCTAAACGATGGTAGGTACGATATTTTACAGCATGTCCACCAATGGCAGTAGAATGAAATTCATATAACAAGTGTGGCATAAAGGAGAGTCATCCGAAATAACCAATCTACCGTGGTAAAAGAGAAGTCCTTCACAAAAAATATATCCAGTTGAGTTAGAGGACTGCGTAGTAAGGGCTTGTTGAATGGGTAATAGGTCTGTATGGGAGCGAATCAAAGCTTTCAATTCTTGTTCCACGATAAAATTTTAGTCCGACAAGGCCAAAAAACTGGCATCTGGTTGTCGAGATAAAGTATCAACAACCTGGTTTTGTTTTCCAAGGTTATACAAAATATAAAAATCATAGCCTACCAACTTGGTAAACCACTTTTGCTGCTTCAAAGTTTGGATGGTGTGGTTAGTCAAATTCTTGAGTGACTGTTGATCCATGAAAATGGTAAATCGTCATGCCAAAAGGTACTGCATCTATTTATCCACTGCCTAAGTAATAGTAAACATTTTTTGATGATACGTGGATGCTCGCTGCATTATAGAGCTCAATTCTAGAACAAAGTATACAATGGGATGACCCCATTGAGAAAATAGAACCCCTATGCCTTTCCCTAAAACATCAGTTTCCACTTGAAATCTTGAGTAAAATCTAAAATGGTGAAGACAGGTGTACTATTTAGTTTCTCCTTAAGTGTGTCAAAAGCTGCCTGCATGATCTTTGTCCAATAGAATAACTCTTTTCGGAGCAAATCAGTCAAAGGCCTTGCCAAATTGGCATAATAATGAATAAAATGCTGATAGAAACCCGTTGGCCCTAAAAATTGTCATATGTCCATCACTGACTTAGGGACTGGCCACTGTTGTGCAACACCCCGCATTTTGGGCTAGAACGTAAACTATCATTCCTATGCATAGATATTCAAAAATACACTAATCCAATGTAGATATAGTGTATTAATAAATTATGTAGTGTGTGAATCTATTTAAGCATGAATTGATATCATAGAAGTTCCTTAACTCAAGTACTAGTTGAAAGCTTGCCTATTGTTCAAGTTTTAGTGAGAGTCAAAACTTAGGTTAACTTCAATTAGCAATAAATTTTTGTATATCTCGAATTATAGGTCCTACTATATATCAAATGAAATGTCTTTGAGTTCTCTTTCCAATGCCACTAATTTTACATAAATCCGATATCAGGGTAAAAAGTTATGGACGTTTTATAGTGAGCTATCTGAGCTACCAAAGTGCGACGGAAAGGCCGACAGACCGTCGCGCCAACGATGAACCATCGCCCAAACTGTTGCAAATAAGGCAGTAAGCCCATTTTCTAGCCATAAAGTGGTGGTTTGAGGGACGGTCCATCCCTAGGGTGACGGTTCATCGCCCAAATCATCCCACACCTCCGTTTAGCGATCTAAAGCCATTTTTAAAGGGATTTTTGGGTCTTTTCCACCCTTTTCAACACTTTATTATATCAAATCAAAACATATAACTCCTCATTCATCCATAACATCAAAACTAGGATTTTCCCCCAAGAATAAGGAATCAAGAATTAACCTTTAAGTTCAAGTTTTTCAAGGAACAAATCAAGATCTGAGTCCTACCCTTTAAACAAAGTAATCTAAGGTACGTGGGGTTGTCGTAAATCTCATAGGCATGATTTTGATATGAATTTAAACAATTTTTTTTAATAATTATGTATGTATGTATTCCATTATAAGTGGGGTTTTGTTTTAACACAAAAGCATGCATTGTGATGTCATTTTGAGAAGAATATTGAAAGATCATGGGTTGTTTGCTTATATATCTCAATTGTTGAATTTGTGGACATGTGATTTGAATTTTAAAAGGTGTTATGAACATGAGTTGTGAATCCTTTATTCCCCATGATGATGTTTATGAACCCCACATAATGCTATTGTTAAAGTATTGAGAGCATGAGTTTTAAACCCTTTTTTATCATGAAAAAGTGTGTTTGGCTAATGTTGTACTACTTGGTAAATGTTGAAGTTTCTAGACTATTTCGTGTTGGGGAATCGATATACATATGTTTGGTGCATGGGAGTCTTGTTGGTGTTCATATAATGACTTGCATAAAACCTGCAGAGAAATTGCTTCGAATGAAAAGAAGAAAAGAATGTTGTGAGTATGATGCATGTTTTGTATTATATCAAACTTAAATCTTAAATTGATGTGAGTTAGATGGTTACCCAAAGAAAGAACGAGTCAGATGACTCTATGATGGAAACCATGATTTGCCGACACAAGAGCTTGTACCCTGCTATGTGATCTTGTGTAACTAGTACTATGTCATCCTAAATTGGGACCAATGGTTAGGAGCCTTGCTTTGTGATCTTGAGCCCAACCATGACATATTGACTTGATTGGGGTTGTGGCACCTTGCTGTGTGATATTGTATGTCCTTTCCTCACTAATACTCCAATCTTGGCGGTAATTGAGATTTGGCAGTTGGTGAAAATGTGAAATTGTAGGGTGTACCATCTAGCTCAATTGTGCTGCATTATTATTGAAAAATCATTATACTATGCCCATGTGTTTTTCAAACGATTTTGTGTTAACGTGTTTTATAATAGCTCTCACCTATGTTATATAAAAGTTGTATTTTATTTTTGGATTACTTTGCGTTCCAGTATAATTTTATTGACCCCACATATTTCAGGGTCTGAGGTTCAATCTAGAGGTCCTGCAAAGCCATAGAGTTTTCAGCCAAAAGTGAAGGGTGTGTGCAGTTGGTAAACCTTCTTTATTTTGAAAGGCCTATTTCTTTCTGTCAAATGTTATTTATTTTAGTTTAGGTCCACTGGGGGCCTTGTCCCAGTTTTAGTTGTGATGACTGGTTTTGAAGTACTAGAGTTTCACAGACCGATGTTAGATAATGTTGAAGGTTTTATTGAATTCTTTGACTTTTTAGTTGTATGATGTTATTGACCATGTTTCCGCATGAATCCATTTCTGCATTCTCCTTATGATTAGATGAACGTGTGTATGATTGCTTGTTAACAAAGGGGCACTCGGGCCTTCACGACTTGGGATGCTCTTCACGGCCAGGGTTTTTTTCGGGTTGTGAAATGTTTGATGACATTAATTATATCGAGATAAAAAACAAGTCCTTTATTAGAGATCACATGGCTCAAATAGTCAATGGTTGTTTGGCTAAACAAATATTTAGACCTCTTGGACACCAATTTATGGGATGAAAAAGCTCTATGACAGTGGTGAGATGATCCAAATGGGACTCCTATTGTGCACTATAAATAAAGACATCGTCAAAGAAGACCAACAACAAAATGCCAAAGAAACGACCAAAATACCCCATTTATAGTAGCCTGGAAATTATAGGGTGCATTGGATAACCCAAAGGGCATTACCAAGAACTCATAGTGCCCCTCATGAGTTCAGAATACAGTTTTACTAATGTCTTCAGGCATGATGCAAATCTGGTGGTATTCAAATAATAAGTCAAGCTTTGAAAAAATTTGCACTATGAAGGTCATTAAATAATTCATCAATGGTGGGAATAGGAAAACAATCTCGTATAGTAATAACATTTAAATCTCGATAGTCTACACAAAATGCCATGTACCATCCTTCCTCTAGAAAAGAAGCACAGGGGATTAGAAAGGGTTGGTACTAGCTCGAATAACCCCTTCTTTGAGCATCTCTGCAACAAGCTGCTCCACAATTTGCTTTTGAAAATAGTGATAGCGATATGGTTTGACATTAACAGGCCCAACCCCAAGTGTTAAATGAATAGCATGATCTTGAAATCTCATAGGTGGTAAGACACGAGGCTTTTCAAAAACATCAGCAAAAGAGTCTAGTATAGAGGTTAAGAGTCGGCTCATCAGTTGTCTTTCCATCATTAGCTACCTTCAAACAATAAAAAGAAGAAATGGTATTTATAGTGGACAAACCCTACAAACTATGCAATTATACCGTTTGCACCTTAGTTGGGTAGTCCCCTACCCAATGAATAGGGGAACCATTCAATGAGAATTTGAAGATATGAGCTGTATAATCAGTAACAACCGACCCTAATGTTGCTAAACAAGAAACACACAAAACCACGCCCACTTCATGAAGGGATAAACATATAGGTCTATAGTCAAATCACACCCCTGAATATGCAAGGGAACTCCACGTAAAACCTCATCACAATGGAGATGTTAGCTATTGCCAACCACACTACCCTAAAACCCAAAATTAATTCGACCACCAAGTGCAAGTATTTAGCTTTCCTAGCTTGTATAAGATTATGAGTACTTCTATATCCACAAGAATTTATATTTGGAAACCATTAACAACACCAATAAATTGCAAAGTAGTTAGTAAATCGCCACCTGATAAAGCTTGATAAGAAATAGAGAAATATTGAGAAGAGATTTAAATCTGCTCTGATATTTTCGCACCATCATAATATTCTTTATCTTCATAAGACAACCCTCTGGGGATTCCAACTCCTATTTTAAAAATAGTTGAACCAAATTCTTAGCAAAGTGATCCCAATCAATCAACTACTTATTGCGATACAACTAACGATTCCACTCAAGAGCAGCACTGTCGAGATAGAAAGAATCAAGTGAAAATTTATGGTCATTAGAAATATGATAAAATTCAAAATACCTTTCCACCTGGAAGATCCAAGCCTTTAGATTTATGCTATAAAAATGCCCCAATTCCATCAGAGCTGGTTTATGACAAAGAGTTGGGGGCACTGGCGGTGGTTCAGGGAGGTTCAACCACGGTGATGGCTCACGATAATGATCTGGGTGGTTCAACCACGGTGTCAACTCACTATAATGATTTGGTTCAACTGCGGGGACACGAGTAGGTGGAACCAAGGTAACCACTAACTATTGTATAGAGGATCGCAGATCTACAATTTCTCGAGAAACTAATATATCGTCTATATACTTTAAATATTGGTATTCCATTAGACACTCTAGGATGAAAGCACCAATTTAACAATTTGTACCTCAAATAAGTTGCTATTACTAAAAAAAATAGGGCTGAATGATAACTGACTCTATATACCTCAAATAAGTTGCTGTTACTTAAAAATGGAGCTGAATTACAACTGATTCTATATTAGAGAATGCAATAAAGAAAACAACAATACAAGACTGAAATGTAAAGGATAGAGAATAAGGGGGATGAGAAACTCAGATTTCTCTAAATTAGTGATGAGAAACTCAGAGAATTTCCATAACAAACCACCTATTTTTTACTACTTCTATCAGTTTCTTTATAACAAACTTCTACTTCTCTCATGCTCTCAGATTCCTTTACACGTTTTACCCATCCTTTAATTGAAATCAACTTATTTTTTGGCTTTTTTTCACAGTTGTGCTTTTCCTAGCTGGCTCAATTGGTTCAGCCACGTTGGTCTCTACCTCAACATTTTTATTCCTAAAATAGCGCAAAGCAAATTCACCTTCCACTCTACATGCGAGATATACGTAAGACATAATCCAAATTTGATTTTGTAAAAATTATTTTTGATATTTTGAGCATAACCAAATTATGTCCATATAGTTCATTCATCTCAAAGATTTTGACAACAAGAATGCAACCAGTTATGCTCTAAAAAGGTTTATTAGTGATAATATCATCATGTAACACACCAAACTTTTCCAAGGTTTTATTTCAGACTTAGCACAGAAAATTAGTTGGGAACTAAAATTTTCATCACAGGATGACCCACACAGCAAGTTGTGATCAGTGCCAATGACCCATTGGGTGACTTATCTTGAATAGCAGCCAAAAATTTCTAAAGGATAAAATTTCATCCCAGTGGCAATGATTACTGAGTACGAGTTGTCATCAGATCAGTTATGGCGGTCCATCATGTGACTCATTTAGAGCAATCCAAACCAAAGTCCTGAAACTTGACTTTTTCTTCCTGATGATGATCATTGGATAAGATGATTCATTGCCATATTGAATGACTTTTCAGGTCATCCATTTTGAGAAAATACATGAAAGTTGATATTTAGGTCTCATAGCAATGAGTGTATAAAATGATTGTTATATCTTAGCCATTAGATCCCGTCGAAATAAGTGTATAAAATCATCGTTATATCCTAGTCATACCCAGGTCCATTAAATTTGCCTAGTCACAACGGGTCCACCGATGAGCTATTGTCAGACACGATGACTTATCTTATGACCCGTGATGACTGGGTACAATTGAAATAATTATATTTTATTAGGGGTATTTTCATATTTTTACTTTTGTAACTACCTAAACTAACTTGTTTAGGATTATTTTAGGAGAGAATTAGAGGTTTCTTAGCATATAATCCCTCATTTATTTTTCCTAAACCATTTTAGACAAAATAAAAAAGACGATTGAACTCTCTCAAAGGAAGAAACTAGGGTTCCTCTACAAGTTTAGAATCTCTCAAGCCCTTAACAAAAATTAACTTCCAGGTATGTGGGATTTCATCAATGGGTATCCTTTCACCTATTGAGTCCCAAGTAACTCAATTTCTCAATTTCCTGATAGGTTAAAGTTAGGATTTTCATTTAGTTTATGAATTCCCTATTAGTTCAATTCCCTCATAATTTTTATAGGACAATTATGTATTTTTCATAAAGCTGGCATCTTGAATGACCTAATAATTTGTAAATGGATACTTAGCATGATTTCATTATACTTTTAGATGACTTGATTTTCATACACAGAGCTTGATGTTTTATGAACAAACAGAACCCATAAGTATTAGTTTAGCATAAATCAATACAACTAGTTTCAATTTACATACTTACAGTATACTCCCAGGTATACAGACCAACACGTTACTTTCAAATAAGGTATATCTAATTTTATTTTTAGCATATCAATTTCATGAGCTCATAGTATAAATAATTAATACTTAGCATCGAGTTAGACTGTGGTTCAATGCACCCAATTCCCAAAACTATGTGCCACCATAGGTTAGTGCAACCCTTACGTTGGGCATCGGTATAGTGTTCACACCAGTCATGCCTTTCAACCAGATATATATGGGACCTGTGTATATGCTGGACTTCATGATTAGCTCATGTAGTTTATGTCAGTTAATAGGATCTTCTATAATTTCAAACTCTATATGATTAGTTTTGGAAGAGCTTAAACATATGACTTTTTTGATTTCATGTTATTTTATTATTCATATGTATATTTAAGTATCTAGATTATTATAGTTCAGTTTGGTTTTACAACTCAATATAGTATTTTAGTATCTACTAGTATATTTCATCATATTTTATATGTTCGTATCTCACATACTCAGTACGTTTAAAGTACTAATGCATACTCTCTTTTGTGATGTATCATCTTATGATATAGGTTCTAGTATTCAACATCATCCCTATGAGTAGTGAGATTTGACACCCTCTCAGCAGCAGATAGTGGTGAATCCTCATCATTCTAGGACCATGTTTTAGTAATGTTTATTTTAGTAATCATTTTGAATTTAAGACATTTAGAGTTAGCTGGAGACCTATTCCAACAACTCGACAGTTAGTAGAGGCCTTAATATAAGCAATCAATAGATTTTTCAGCTTTATATCTTTTATCAATCACTAAATTTGTTTTAGTGACTATTTATATTTATATTGGTTTCAGATGAATCATTATTATATTTAGATAGATTCAACATCAGTATCTTTAGTTATTTTAGTATTCTTAAAATTATGTCGAGCCGGGTTAGCTCCAGGTCACTTGTAACTCTAAACCCCGTGTTGTGACTAGGGTGTAGATTCAAATCATGACATATTATGAGCCATGAATTGGTGAAAGGGTATATGAAGAAGGCCATTTCTCCAAGATGTATGATTATAGTTGATATGCAAAAGGCTTATGATTTATTAGAGTGATCTTTTATTAAGAAAATCATGGTTCTACTTGGGTCCCCAAATCTCTTTACTTGGTGGATAGTAGAGTTCATGATTATTGTTATATACTCAATCAACATAAATATTAATGGGGTACCTACAATGCCATTTGTAGCAAAAAAAAATTGTGATAAGGAGATCCCATCTCTCTCTTTTTATTTTTCTTAGTTGTTGAATATCTTACTAGGATTTTAATGCCTTTACAATATGTGAAGGGGTTCAAATTCCATCAAAAGTGTACTAAGGGGTTGTTGTTTTATCTTTGATTTTCATATGGTCTCCTTTTTATTTTATAGAGGTGACTTACAATTTGTGCAACTTATGCATATTAGATTTCATATCTTTTCAGCTATATCAGGTCTTATAGAAAATGCATTAAAAAGTTCCATTGATTTTGGAGGAGTGACTAGTAATGTTCAATAGAAGATCTTGACAACCACAACTATTCAAAAAGTGATCTTTCTTTTAGATACTTAAGTGTACCCCTAAGCACTAAAGGACTTACAACAGTGTCAATGTTATCCTTTGTTGGAGAAAAGTTTTGGAAAAATAAGGCCTTGGACATCCAGGTAATTGGGTTCAAGTATATTTTGATGATTTTTGCAAAACAATGGAATACACATATGAAATAAGTTGATGCAACATGTTTTTTGCATATAGTGTTCACAAATATACAAACTTAATCATATCTAGGATGCGAGTCTACAAACTCAAGAATCCAAGCAAGATGGAAGTACTTGTCAAGAAAGAGTTCTTATGGACTAAGAAAAATTAGATCTAGATAAGGAAACTACAAACATACAGACCCAAGCATTCAAGCAAGATAGAAGTTCTTATCAAACAAGAGTTCTGGTTAGAGTCAAATTGATTTTGATGATTGACAAAGCCGAGGAACATATGAAAGAAACAAGTTGCTACTACATGAATCTTTCAGTGTTAGTCCAACTAGGATAAGGAGAAGGTTAGCCAAGCAAAGTCCCAAGTGATAGAGGAATGGAATCGTATGGATGGAGCATATAAAAGATGAGAGTTCAACTTGCATGAAGTTTCCTTTAATAGAGGAATTCTATATGGAAAATAATATCAAGAAAGTTTGGTAAATAAAATCCTAAAAAGAAAGGGATTCCTTCGAAGGAAAGAAGTATTCTTGAAGAAAGAAAAGTCTCAATATTATAAATAAATAGAGGGTTTCGCAAAGAACTCTACACAGTTACAGAGAGAAAAAGAGTGAACACAATTAAATTGAACGAGTTTATATTTGAGAGAGTTTTGACTGATAATACAATTTCTGCAAGTATAAAGAAATAGACTGACTAACCCGTTCTACCAGATTAAGCTTCACAGTCCATGAGTTAATTTCAATGTATTGTTCTTATTGCATTTTAATTTACTGCTTTTATAGATTTGTTATTTACAAATAATATTGAGTTGAGTTAACTTCAAGTTGGGATAACTTAAAGTGGGTTCAACAATCAAGGGTGTTTGTTGAGTTATAGGAACTAGAGGTTATAATTCCTAGTCGTTGAGTTAGGAACTAGAGTTTATAATTTCTTGTTGTTGAGGTATAAGCATTAGAATTTATTATTTCTAGTTATTGAGTAACGGGAATTAGAGTTTATATTTCCTAGGTTGCAAGATTTAATATAAATTTTTGAAGGATAAATTGTTTTAGTGGAGTTTGGGTTAAATCCTGTAGAGGTTTAGGTCGTGATTTTACCCTTTGTAAGTTGGGGTTTTCCATGATAAATTATAATATTGTTACTTTATTTGCTTTACTCTATACAATCAAAGTAGACAACAAAGGAACCAGTTGAATAAAATGTTCCTTAGGCAAATCTAGGGTGTGAGAATTCTAACAATTAGTATTACAGCGGGTTGTCTTAATAGAATCTAATAACTCAATACAAGATCATAATAATTTCTGAACCTCCTCTTAGACACGGTCAATGACAATACATCAATAGATCAGCACTATTTAATGGACAATATTACTCATGATGGAAGGAAAGAATGAAAGATTTTCTTCAAGAAGAGGATTATATACTTTAAACCAAAGTCACTGATGGTCCGATATTTCCAATGAAAAATGATTTTAGAACAAAGATATTCCTAAACCCAAGTCTGAGTACAATGAAGTTGATTACAAGATGCTTGGAAAACATGCGAAGTCCAAATGCATCTTTGTTTGTGGAGTTAAACCTGATGAATTTAACCGTATCTCAGGTTATTCCAAGGCAAAGCAAATTTGGGATACACTAGTAAATTTGCATAAAAGAACTACTCGAGTAAGGAAGTTCAAAATTGCTATGCTATGTACTGAGTATGAAACTTTCAAGATGGAGAGCGGTGAGTTATTTCAATATATAATTACAAGATTCACAACCATATGGTGTCTCTAGGAAAAGTTCATAACACCAAGAAAATAGTTGGTAAGGTACTTAGAACTCTTCCAAAGTCATGAAAAATAAAAGTCACTTCTATTAAAGAAGCCAAGTATCTAACCACTATGACCATAAACAAGTTGATTGAAAATTTGAAGACCTATGAGATGAACATAGATGACTTCAAAAGGGGTGAAGAAAGTAAGAACATCGTACTAGAATTCAAAACCACTGAGAGTGAAGATTTAGATCTTGGTGATAAAGATGTGACCGTGATCACTAGGATCTTCAAAAAGATATTTAAGAAAAAAAATTAGAAAAGGAGTAGAATAAAATGGAGAAATTTGATAATAAAAGGAAGAGAGATATTTCAAGGACTACGGTTGCTTCTTTTGATCAGGTTTTGATGAGTCAGATGATGAACACATAGATAAAATTGCCCTGATTTCTATAGAGGATCCAAAATCAGATTCAAAATCAGAATCTAAAAAAAGAGGTAAAAATTCTTGACTATAAAGATAAGTTGAAGTTTTTTTCAAGAAAAAATTGTCTTCCATAATGGTTGCTCTCATAGATAATTTTTATGATTTAAATAAGACCAAAGATCAATTGTTGGCTTCCAAAATCAGTCTAAAGCATGAGTATATTAATCATGAAAAATTAAAATTAGACTAGAAAAATAAAAATAATCCTTCAATAAATAGGCCCAACAACTTGATTTATCCCGCTTGTCTCCAAAATCTAAACTTTAAAATTGAGTATTACTGGAAAAAAAAAGTTAAGATTAGTGATGATCAGATTAGATGTGAACAAGATCTAAAGGGGTCTAAAAATAATGTTTCCTCTAAAAAGAAGAAATTTAAGATATTGAATTTTTAACTGACAAGAACTAAGTATGAGCTAGAAAGAGCTAGCAGATGGAATCAATCTTCAATGATTGTTATTCATCTTAATGATTGAATACATAGTGTTAAAGCTTAAATAGGATTTGTTAAAGAGTCTCAAGAGACGAACTATAATCTAAGCACATACTATGGTAACACTGGCCATATAATGGTAGCCTGTCCTACTGCTATAGGTCTGATAAATAAGATGAAATTGTCTTAAAAAGAACAAACAATCATGTTAAGAAAAATAAATTACATCAAAGAAACAGGTATGTGAAAAATAAAACAATTATTTATGTTTTACCAAACAAGACCAAAAGAGATCTCATTCATACTTTTGTTTAAAGGAATAGGCCCAATCTTGCCTGGGTTCGTAAAACTAACCTTTGATTTAGTTATAGGTAAAATTGAGAGGAATTAAGTAGAATTGGTACATGGATAGGGCTTGCTAAGAAATATGACTGGATATAAAAAAAAATTTGTCACTTACTAAAGAAAAGAGGTGAGGTAGCCTTTGGAGGAGATTTTTAGATGAAGTTAAATCACAAAGAGTTCAGAAAGAAATAGGTAAAAAGAATAGGTCCTAAAAAAAGTAGTGATGCAAAAATGGGATGTGAGGAATCTAAAATTCTATCTTGGAAAAAAACCTGTTATAATGTTCAGTATAAGATTATGTGCTAGGTTTTAAGCTACTCCTATGTATTCATAATTGAAGGGATTCAAATTTTTTTTGAGGTATTTGAAAGGGATAAGTGATTTGGGGTTGTGCTATCCTAAAGGCATCAATTTGATCTTGCTGGTATCTTGATGTTGACTATCTATGGTACTTAGTGAATAGAAAAGTTACTACATGTATGACACACTCTCGTGAGTCATTCTTGATCTCATGTGTCACTAAAAATGGGAGAGAACCCTATGAAATGAACAAATTAAAACCGGGGATGATTAAGATACATGAATATTCACTAATGATTCGTTGAAGAATACTGTAAAAAAAACATATTAAGTTTATGTTCTGTCTTGTACATTTAGTTGTATGTTTCTATATTATTTTAATGTTCAAAGTATATCATGCAGTATAACATTATATTAACCTTTGTCATAGGAAAATAGATTGAAAAATGAAAAAAGATTGAGCACTAAACTATTGATTGGGAAATATGCACCAAATTTTTTCTCAAGTATTAAAAATAATTATAAAGAATTTGTAAATGTTCCTTCCAAACTATCCAAAAAAATTGTCTTCTAAAAGGAATCGTTAACAATATAACTAGCTAAATCTATTTGAGTTCTTTTAAGAACCCACTTCCTCTCTCCTTCTTCACAACCGTGACCTTCTCCATTAACAATCCCTCAAAACTAACTTTGCTTATCTTTCTCTCTCTCTCCATTAAACCATGTAATCTAAGTTGTCTTTCTAATCAAACTTCTCAAAATTTAGCAGTGTTTGCCCAAACACCCATCTTTATTCTAATCTTTCTCTAAACTATCCCATTATTTATATCATTGCCTTCGATCTAGTTCAAACTCAGGGTCTGGTTGTTATGATTCAATTCTTAATGGTATTTGTGGTGGATAATATAGAGATTGCTTATAGGGATAATAACTTTGAAAGTGTACCTACTATTAAGATTGTTGCTGATAAAGGTATCCTAATTGTGTCTAATTAGAGAAAATTAAGTTACTAAATAAGGGTCAATCTGTCCTTGTGGGAGTTGTGATTGATGGATGACATAAGGAGGATGCAACAAGTAATAAGGAACATCTTGGAGACCTTACAACTGAACTAAGTTCACCTATTAGGTTAAAATTTAATATATTTTTTTATGGGGAAACAGTTGGGTCTATTTTGGTCTGAATTTTGAAGGATACTTAGAATTGTCTTTGAATCTGCTAAAATTGGGACTAAAGTTGGTATGGGTAAATTTGAGGAACAAGTCTACGCCACTGGTTTATTTACACTATCAAATAATACAAGCTAATTACCAGGAACGTGGGCGGACGCTATTGACAGAAAAATAAGAGAAACAATATTGTATCTCCTAGCAAGCCTAAGAAACAGTCAAGAGATGTGTTCTTTACAAAACACCTTTTATGTTTAGGTTAATATATAATGATTTTGGTAGTAATGATGATGAAGGGAAGTGTCTTTCACTGAATTTCTTGGTGATAAGGATAATGATGATGAAAATCTTATGGGTGACACTATGAATGAGATTGATGACTATGTAGATATGAAGGACATGCTTGATGCTCACCATACTAGGTTGGATAAAGGGTCTACGATTCTTATTTATTATTTGTTCATTGATGTGGTGTGCAAAATGATTAGTTAGGAAACAAAGTCACATTTAGGCTAAACTTTCTTGAGTAAAGCCCACTCTCATAGAGTTTCTAGCCTCTAGGATCTAAATTAATTTATCTACCTTGATAGTGCATCATATCTATAGGATTAGCAAGTTGGTTAAGAAAAAACATGCCTTGCCCTATGAGTTTTGATTAGGGTCTGTGTTTGGCCATCTAGGTGTTCTGGTTATTTTGAAAATCTCAGATTACTAAGGATGCCATTAGTTTTATGAATCAGGTTGTTGTACCTGACCCTCAGAAGGGGTCTAATTCTCTGTTGCAGTGCTTAAAGACTAGTTTGGTAGTTAGAGATGAGGAGATTATAACTGATCTTTGTGTTTTGTCTTAAGATTATGGATAAGCTTCATGTGATGTATGACATGGAGAAGGATGCCTTTAGGGAGAAAAATGCTTGGCTTAAGGTTGAAATTGAAAAGAAAATAGTCACTAACTCTGCCAATCTACTGGTAACGCTCAACTTACACATCAATTTGAGTGCAAGACAGTCATCGTCAATATATTTTCTCAACTTTGTAGTCGGGGTCAAATCCATGAGGAATAATATGAGTGGCGATCAAATTAATTTGAAATAGGTACAAGTTAAATTAAAATAAATGGTACAAAAAGATAAAATGAGGGAGGTGAGTTCCTACACTCATGTTTCTTTTTGGGATTTTCTTGCATAAATTCGGGGCTACAAATAATTAGAGTTTCAACAATTATGTATGGATCTGGGGATTATGCATTACTAAGGAAGTGAAATATGGGAGTTAGTCATTAACATCAATTTAGTAAGTCAAATAGGGGTAGGTTTGGTTATAGATTTTGATGCTAGTCTTTCAACAAAACACCAAACTTTCACCCATTGATCCTTTCAAATGCCTAATGGACATGTTTAAAAATTAGCAACCACAACCTCAATCAAGGCATCCCTATTTCTAGGATGATACCCAAGGCATAGTCAACCTTACTTTCACCCTTATTTCTAAGATAGTGAGAATTTAGCAAACTATGCACATAATTGTATATCATTGCTTTGGTATCCACATCCGTCTTTTGAAAATGATATAGATCCATAAACTTTACCCAAAAAACCCTTCTTTCTAAGATAGACTTAGGATTTTTAGAGCTTGGAGCTCTCACCCATCAAGTTGTAATGCCCCGAGAGTACACCCTAGATGCCACATGGTGCTTGGAACTACAAGTGATCCCAAGATAACCCATGAACTGGCATACTGTTAAGAAACTGAATTATAATAAAATAAATAACAAGTTATGCTATACATAAACATAATCATGGCATAATATGAATAAGTACAATACCGATAAAATTTACAATCTGATTAAAACTGAAGAAAGAAACTGAAATTTACATGACTGACTCTGACTGACATCTATAAAGCTTCTACTATACTGACTATAGATAGCTGGGACATTCCTCTAACTACCACTAATTAATACATATGAAAATAAATGAACTGTACATGAACTAAAAATGTCTGGTGAACTAAAACTGTTTGGAGTTCCCAAAGTAGGAGACTCATCACCTGCTGGCTGGAATCTGCAACTGTCTGATCATGATGTGCAGGCAACAAATAGTACCTACATTATGAAAAAATATAGCCACACATATGTATCTGTAGATTAGTACTTGTGGAATGTACTGAGTATGAAGGGGTGAATGCAATAAGTAAAATTGATTTCATACGTAATCTTAAAACATGCATGCTAAGTGTAAGTAGACTCACTAATAGGCTGGAGTAAACTGAAAGCTGAAAACATCTTAAAGCATGAGTGAAAAACATACTCTGATAAGATGGTGAATCTCTACACTTAGATTTTGTAAAACTTTACTTTAATGATATAAGTAGAACTAAAGCTGGGATATGGTAAAACATGGATACTATATGAATACTGAGTCTTTAACTACGTGATGAAGACTGACATAACTCAAGAATCTGAATATACAATTATACTAAGCATGAATACCTAAACATACAGAACCAAACGTGACATATACTAAGATTATTTGATAAACTGAATGACTGATAGTTGAATACTAGTCATGTAAGACTAAACTGTACTTAGTCAGAATAACTGGACTGAAACTGTAGAGTACTATGCATATGAGACAAGGACTAACTGAATAACATGAGATGACTGAACATGAATATATGTAAACTGTATTATCTGAGAATGCAAAACCAAGTATATAACATGATTCTAAAATAGTCTGTAAACTGAAATACTAATAACTGATAACTGTATGCTGGTCAAGCAAACCTAAAACTGAGCTAAGTTCTGAACTTAATATTAAAATTGAAACTGTGGGAGTTATCATCTAACCGACATAACTCGATTATAAATTGAATTGGGTTCCAACTTGTAACCCCAGTTGGAAGAGTGTTAGCACCGTGCCACGAGTTACTAACATTAGCTGGTCAACCCTAATCTGGCAGGAAGACTCATGAGATGTATATGGTTACTTCAACCCTAGTCTGGTAGAAAGACAATTTACCCTATACTGGCTACATAGTTTTGTAACTCAGGGACTGCTACTAAGGGTCAAACCCTCTATTGGCAGGAATGCCCCCATCCCTGGATTCACTCGGTGCTGAATCCTACTACCAACTGAATTGACGATGATCTGATCACTAGACTGTACTAGGCTTGACTGAACTTACACTGATTCTATTGATTGACCAAATGCTACTAGTCGGGATACTACAGAATCATTCTATTTTGGTTGGAGACTAGATAAAAAGCTAAATTTTGGGTATTTAATACCCCCAGGACTCGATAGCATATATAATAAGGACACATGAGAGCATTTGAGACCATAATAAGTAAGCATTATTTAAAGATACCCAACACTTGGGTATTTCATCAAGCACATGAAGAATAATACTTTAACATGGGGCAATTCACCAAACACATGGGGATCATGAACTTAGACATGGGACTATCTTAAATATGGGAGCATAGCTTGATTATATAACTAAAATCATGAATTTAGGAATTCACATAAAATTCACTTGAAATAGAAGATGGGCGTTTAATCATATATGTAAAGATCATAGCTTGAACCTGAGAATACCTTAAACATGGGTGAACAATAGAGTTACATGGAAAAATTCTTAACTTGGGGATTCATCTTGAAATTGATTGAACATGATATGAGAGTTTCATCAAACATGTGGAAAGCATAAATTTAGGACATGGAAATGTTGCTAAAAATCATGAATTTTGGATCTATCATGGAATTCACTTGAATATTTAAAATAATATAATAATATAATAATAAAAAAAATGAATTCTTTAATTAAAATAAAAGGGTTTTGGGGTCCATCGGTGAAAGAAGACCCATGGATAAACTCCCACATACCTTAAAGCTTTAATCTTAAAGGAGAAACACAATCTTGAAAGCTTTCTTGAATTGGGAAACTTGAGTTCTTGCTTCTCTTGAAGAAAATTTGATGAAGTTCTTGGTATTCTTGAGGGGGATAGGGTTTTCTTGGAGAGAAAGAGATGAAAAATAATGTATCTAATGCTTTTGGTGCTGAAATTAAGTGTTATGGGTAGATTTGGGTGAGGGGAAGTGACCAAAGTGCCCCTAGACCCTTTAGGAACTGAAATAGCATGTGAAACAATTCCGTAACATGGTTTCTATCGCGTCGCTTTGCTAATCATGTCAATGACCGACACGTCGCATCCCAATTGCATCGGCTTACTGCTTCTCACGAAAAATGCCATCTTTTTGCTCAGGTATCAGATTATGGAGAAATTGGCATCGTTGGAAAGTTAATTCAATTATATACAATTTGGTGGGTCTTGAGATGCAAAATTCCATGTATATAGAAAGTTATATACGTTTAAAGTAGAGCATCGTAGAATCAAATACCAAACTTTTGAAAAATCAAAGATTCTAAGCTCAACTTTGTTCTAAGTGATTCTTAAGAGCATTTTTCACCTTAAAAGCACATCAAACATGAGGATAAAGGTCATGAAACTTATATTCACATAAGAATCATTTGGATTATAGATTTTACATGTAGGAACGATGGTTCATAGACTAGCCCAAAATTACGAGGTGTTACACAGGCCCATATGGATATTTGGAGCTTTCACCCATCAAATCCCAACCAAAATAGCATAGCAATAATAGAACCCATAAACAAGAACTACCAAATAGATGCTAACAATCACAATCCACACACACTTTAATCCCTATTCATACATAACCCCAAGAGGGAGATTTAGCTACACATAAGATAAATAAGCATAGATATACCCGTAATCTCCATTGAATTAATTTGTGGTAGATCTAAGTGGATGTTACTTCAAACTTGGCTCCTCCACAACAACAACAATGTAAGTGAGCAAATCTTCCACTTGAAAAGTCTCTAATGTATTCTTCAACCAAAATTTACACAATATTTTCTTGTCCAAAAATGGAGGTTACAAAGTCTCAAGTCAAAAACCTAGAAAAACTAGGGAAGGAGGAATGTGATGGAATTGAATGATCCATCCAATTAGGGTTTGAGTCATTTTGTTCAAATTGGGATTAACACATGCAATTATAGTTTTGCCCTTGGGCTGAACATTTTTGCGAAGCTGTGATCGCCCAAGTCTGGCTGCAATTGCTGCTAAGCGACCATGATTGACTTCCACAGTCGTGGTTGATTGATTATCTTAACTGACTACGACTGCGGCCTATGGACCACAACCATTGCAACTGAGGCTAGTTCACTGCAGGTCTTCAGTTGTACTCTTTATGCTCTTTTTTAATCATTTCAAGCTCCAATCCACCTCTCCCTGTCTTTTAATCTCCTATACCTGCAACGAGTGGATATTAGTGCATTAAATCACAATTATGACTCATTTACTCATTTGAGACAAGGTAATGTGCATGAAAAGTAAGTGGAAATAAGTGGTAAAATCAGCACTCATCACCTACACAACCTATTAGACTCATTTAAGAAGAATCATTACTCTTCTTATACTTCTATAACCTTATCAAAAGACTTAGACTCTTCTATACATCTGATATTCTCATCGCAAGTGTTTTATTTTTATTTTAATGTTAAAAATTTATGGTGCATCTTTTTAATGATCAATAAAATATTGGTCTTCGTCTCTTGCTTTTTAACTAGCTCTTTGTCTTTGTAAATACTTTTTTATATATAACTAAGTTCTTGCTTCTAAGTGTTTTTATAGATGATAGCTCAACTAGTCATGAATGTTTAATTTGTCCATCTTAGTGTGCTCTGTGTTAACAATATTTTATGATGTCAAAAGAGGAAAGTGCATACTTGTGTAATATTTATAACCCATTTGTTTTGACTTGATCCTCTAATGTGTTTTTTCTGATGTCTTGCTTAAGATATTGGCATGTCACAGGTTGAACTCAGTACAAAAACATCAATGGTTTGTCATCATTAAAAATGGAGAATTTATTGGGTTTAAGTATGTCTTGGTGATTCACAAAATAGAACACATATATGAAATAGGTCGATGTGACATATTTTTGCATAAAGAAAGTTCATAAATATACAAACTCATAAATATCCAAGACATAAGTCCATAAACTCAAGCATCCAAGAAATATGAGAGCACTTGTAAAGCAAGAATTTTTAAGAACCGGGACCAATCAAATCTAGATGAGGAATCTTGAAACACACAGGCTCAAGAATTCAAGCAAGATAGAAGTCCTTATCAAGCAAGAATTCTTGTTGGAGTCAGATTGATTCTGATGATTGATAAAGATGAGGAACATACGTATGGAACAAGTAGATACTAGATGTTCCTTTTAGTCCAAGTCGTACTAGGACAAGGAGAAGGTCAACCAAGAAAAGTACGAAGCTCCACTTAATTATCTGGGATTCCTTATTGAGCCATTGGTCTTAAAAAAATTGAGCTTAAGAACATGCTATGCATGCAAGAATTGTGTAAATGGTCATATGGAGACTCTATGATAGGGTCACAACTTTGACCGACCCAATCGAGTCTACCCACACCAAACCAACCATCCATGCCATACCAAACCAAGGAGAATATCAAAACATAATATGATACTCAAACCCAAAATATAATATGATGGAACAACCAACAATATCGTCCAATGATGTCAGCCCAACACCAATGCCAATGCTAAGGATGACACTAATATAGATCCTACCCATACTAACCCTCAGAAGTACCACAAAGCCTCTATCCAAAAGAATACAAATATTCAATTGAGGTATGCCCCCAACCATGGCCAAAATCAAAATCCAAAATGAAAGCAAAATGTGTAAGAATGTCCATATCATCAAATCGATCTTTTTGAAAAGATGGAAACTCACTATTTCAATCAAAATATTATCCCCGAGTCAATCACTTATAATACCCTACACTTTCTTTAAGTCAAATCTAGTATCCAGAAGAGATAATGATAACTTCCTAAGTGAGTGATGTTTAAATCAGATAGAATTTCCCCAATTTCAACTTTCTATCATGTGGGAAATTGAATTAGCTTTCCAATGATATCCATTTTTTCCAAATACAATATCGGAGTAAAAGGTTATAGACGTTTTATAGAGAACTATCGAAACTGCCCAGAAGTGACGATCAGGCCAACGGATCGTCGAGCTAGTGATGGACCGTCGCCCAAGCCATCATGACTAAGGCAGTGAACCTATCTTCTGGCTAAGTGCAATGGTCAGGACTGACAGACCATAAAGCTAGCGATGGATTATCACCCAAACCATCGCAAACAAGGCAGGAAGTTTAGGTTTTGGCCAAGTACGACGGGATTGGACTGATAGACCGTCGAGCCAGTTACGGACCATTGCTAAAACTGTCGCCACTTCCGATCAGTGATTTTAAGCTATTTTTTATAAGGGTATTTAGGTCTTTTTGTACCCATTTTAACCCCTAATTCTACCCGACCAGAGCTCATAACTTCTTTATTAATCCACAACACCAAATTAGGGTTTCTCTCATAGGTTAATCCCTAAGAACAAGAAACCTTAGGTGTTTAGTCCCAAGTTAAGAATTCAAGCTTTCCTCCACCAATCTTCAAGAAATCATCCACCCAGGTATGTTTAGTGTTGATTCATGGGTTCCTTTCACCCATGAAGCTCAAAAATCCTATTTTAAATCATAAATTGTGAAACCCATGTTGTGAATTGATTATAATCACATTTATATTATTGTACGACTTCCAAGTTGGAAGCTTTAATATATTTTCATTAAATTTTGTTAATGTATGGATTAGAATCGATGAAATTGAGTTGAATGAAGGAACTTGATATATTAATTTGATATTTATTCTTAATCCCTAAGTTATGCATACTAGATGTTTGATAAAATGCCTAAGAGAGTTACATTTATGGTTATTGAGTCAATAGGGCCTAAATGATGAATCCATGCTTTATCCTTATATTTTAAAATGACTCTCATGCTATTTTGACGCGTTGAAATTGTTTGATGGAATGCACATGAGACTAGAATTATGTAACCATGATATATTTGAATGCATTCCTATTCATGTACAAGAGTATGAGAACCAAGTGCTTCATGAAACTCCCAAGTGATTGTATTATGAATTATTGATAATGGCCATGTGTTCAAGATGTATCATGTCTTGTTAGTTTCATGATATCGATTCCTGATACTTGTACCCAATAATTTAACTGTGCCTAGAGCCAGTGTCAATTTCATGATAATCTCATTCAAACCATGATCAGTAAAATTTAGTCAGTTACATGACACAGGAAAACTCAGTAAATTAAGTGTCAATTCAGTAATCTCAATAATCTCAGTAATTCTAGTAATCTCAGTTAATTATCAGCTCTCAGTAATATTCCATCAGTCAACAAAATTTAATAAACTCATTTCAGTTTAGTCCAGTATATTTAGTTTAGTGTCTATTCAGATGGGAGTAGGATTCAACACCGAGTAGCCGAAGGATGGGAACTCATCTATTAGTAGAGGGTATGATTCTTAGAAGCAATCCTTGCACTCCAGAACTATCTAGCCAGTGTAGGTTGAGATATCAAACCTACTAGATAAGGGTAGATGAGGTGGCTTAACCTGTTAGATGAGAGTCCCGCCATTCTTATTAGAATACCTATTAGATAAGAGTCACTCATAGCTTGTCCTTACCAGTGGTACAGTGTTGGCACCCTTTCAATTGGGGTTACAGATTGGACCCCAACTCAGCTATAATAGCTTATTAAGGGCATATCGGTTAAAGGACTACTTCCCATGGTCTTAGTCTCAAGTCTCAATAATAGAACTCAGATAGTTCTACAGAATTCAGAGCTGTCAGATACAGTCACCAGTATAGTATAAAACTCAGCTAGTTTCATCAGAATCTAGACTGTTAGATACAGTCACTCAGTATCAGTTACATCAGTTATTAGTAACTCATGATATCAGTATTCAGACTCAACAATCAGCATTATCACAAATTCAGTTACATTTACTTATTCGTGCATGTATTCTCACGTTCATGTTATATAGTCCGTTAGTATTGTTCATGCATATGAATCCTTTGCATTCAGCCTAACTCACTTTCATACCAGTATATTCAATCATACTAACGTATTTTCTTTATAGTGTTTTATACCATAGGTTCAGAAGTATAAGCTCTAGAACATCAGTAGCATTCCAGTTTCAGTAGTTAGAGTCAGCAGTGAGTCCTCATCATTTGAGGATGTTATGATTTGATTACTTCATTTCTATAGTACTTAGTTTATTTTAGTAGTTAGAGTTAGTTGGAGACATATCCCATCAATTCCTTATTCAGACAGTATAGTGTTAGAGGCTTTCAGACTATAGTATGTTCAGACAGTTATTTCAGTTATTTTGGTATTGATATACCATAATTTTAGATGTTGTGTTTTATCAGATATTTGAACCTTATGGCCTTTCAACCTTTTATTCCATATTTATATAGTACAATATATAGTGTTCAGGTACAGATATCAGTTTTGGGTTGGCTTGTAGTCCATTGGGGTCACGAGCACCGTGTAGCATTTTGGGTACCAGATTCGGGGCATTACAAACTTGGTATCAGAGCCTAAGGTTCAACAGTGTCCTAGAAAGTCTGAAAAGCCACATCTTGCAGAGTCTTATACATGTGTGTGTTGTGTACCACACTTATGGACAAGAGAATATGAGATATTTTAGGAACAGTTTCCCTTCTTTCAGTATTCATGTCGTGCCAGTGAACATAAGCTCAAATGTAGACTCCTAGTCTAAATCTGTTTTTCCATTTCATTTACAGAATATGTCTCCCAAAAGGGATAACAAAAGAAGAACTAAAAATCAATCAGTACCTTTGCATGTTTAGGAAGATTCCTTAGATGAGCATGCCTTTCATGGAAAATGTAGAACTAACTCCCTCACTTTATCTTACTCAGTAGTAGCTCAAAGTAATCACTAGGCTGTTGTCCCAGCCCCTTCTTCAGCCAGTGCTCCAGTGCCAAAATTCAGAGATTGCAATAGGGATAGGGCGCCAGGCCCTAAACCTTAGGGCAGTATTAGCAGTGCCCGAACCTATCCCCTTTGTCAAACTTGTGGTAAGAACCATCAGGGTATTTGTAGAGCTGGCAACGATGTCTATTTTAGATGTGGCAAGCCAGGGCACAGAGTCAGAGATTATCCCCCGTCAGGTTTTCAGGGTCAGTGTAACCGTTCCTCAGCTCAGTCCAATCACCCAAATCAACAGGGTGCTACCTCCAATGCTACCCAGTGGAAAATACCCAAATAGACTCTATGCTCTTTATTCCTGATAGAATTAAGAAAATTCTCCTGATGTAGTTACTGGTATGTTACAGATCTTTCACTTTTATGTTTATGCTTTGCTAGATCCAGGAGCTTCCTTGATTTTGTTACTCTTTATATAGCAGTTGATTTCAAAGTCAGTACTGAAATTCTAGTAGAGCCTTTTTTAGTCTCTACCCAGTGGGTAAAAATTTCATAGCCCGATGGGTATACAGGAACTGTCCGATCATAATAACTAGAAAGTCACTTCAGCAGACTTAGTTGAATTAGAGATAACGGATTTTGATGTCATTCTCAACATAGATTGGCTTTATTCCTACTATGTCATAGTCAACTACAGTCTAGTTTCAGTTTTTGAATAAACCTATCCTAGAGTGGAGGGTAGTATTTCAATATTTAGAGATTAGGTTGTTTCCTACCTACATGCTAGGAAAAATGATATCTAAGAGATGAGTCTATCATCTTGTTTGAGTTAAGGATTCTAGATCCGAAACTCCCAGTATTGAATTAGTCTCAGTAGTGAATGAATATTAAGATGTGTTTCCCAAAGATTTTCTCAGAGTTCCTCCCGAAAGGGAAATAGACTTCGGTATTGATCTTCTTTCAGATACCCAACCTTTATCTATTTTCCCATACAGAATGGCACCATCAAAACTCAAAGAACTAAAAGAACAGTTAAAGGATATCTTAGAGAAGGGATTCATCAGGCCTAGTGCTTCCCTGTGGGGTGCACCAGTTCTATTCATATGAAAGAGAGACGACTCTCTCAGAATATGTATAGACTACCGTCAGCTCTATAAAGTTATGATTACGAACAAGTATCCACTTTCCAAAATCAATGACTTATTTGGCCAACTTTAGGGTGCCACATATTTCTCTAAGATAGACCTCAAATCAGGCTATCATTAACCCAGAGATAGAGAATATGACATTCTGAGAATAGCTTTTTGAAATCGGTATGGTCACTTCGAATTCTTAGTCATGTCCTTTGGTCTTACCAATGCCCCAGCAGCCTTCATGGACTTGATGAACTATGTGTTTAAGCAGTACTTAGACATTTTCATCATAGTCTTCATAGATGGCATCCTCGTCTATTCCCGTAGTGAACATAATCATGCAGACTGTCTCAGAATAGTGTTACAGATCCTCAAAACCCATCAAGTATCATGATATCTATTCATGCCCTACCTGTCAGCTTCATGATCATCGCACATATTTATGTACATTAGTGAAAATCATGTATGATTTCAGTTCCCAGTATAAGGAGTCCTAGTTTACTCCACGGTACGAATCATGTTCCATGAACATAGCTTACATTTACGCACCTTCCATAGAATTATATGCGTTTTCAGTTCCTAGTATATGGAGTTCTAGTTTACTCAATAGTACGGACCATGTCCCATGAATACAAAACCTTCAGACTTAGGTCATGCAACTCATGTACTCATGTCGTGCTTTACAGTATGCTCATCCCACATTACTTATGTTCCACTCCTAGTGATCAGCCAAACTCAGGTTATGTCATATATACCCTCAGTTTAGATCCCTTGATGAATCCGTGGTGTTGATGTTTTATCTCTCAGGCCTCAGTTACAGTGTTAGTTCAGTAATTGGTATTCAGTAAAGGACTCAGATAGTCCTACAGGACCATGGATTTCAGTTAGCAATTACTTAGCCATCAAAATTCAGTACTTCAGTACCAGTCTAAACTTGAATTATCAGAAACCAGCATTAAGTCCTAGTATGAGTCTCAATTACAGATTTAGTTGTAGTCTCTGCTATAATCTTAGATATAGTGTCAACCTCAGCCTCAATTCAGAAATAAGATCAGTACCACAGTCCAATTTCAGGTTTACTTGACTATAGCGTGTAGTTATCAATTATGCCTGTTACCAGTGTTTCAGTACCTCAGCTTACAAAATGTTTCCAAATCATGTTATACGCCTGGTCTTGCATTCTCAGACAATACAAGTATTTCATGAATTCATGCTCATCTGTCTCATGTTACTCAGTTAGTCCTTTTCTCATGTTCATAAAAAAACTCGATATTCTCAGTTTATTTATTTAGAATAAGTACAGTTCAGTATTACATGCTCAGTACTCAGCCATCAATCAGTCAGCAGATCAGATGAGTTAGTCAGTAGGAATTAGTTTGAACAACCAGTACTTCAGTCTGAGAGTCAGACAGATAAGTTTATATATTTTCCCATTCTGTCCACATAGTTGCACTATTCAAAGTTTCATGGATGTAACCATTCTAAGATAAACTAATCAAGTTATTGCATGTTCAACTCAGTTCATGTTTCATGAATCAGTCTCAGATCCCAGATATTTAGTCGTGATTCCATTCATGTGTGACCAGTGCATTATTCCAGTCTCTCCTCAGTATCTCAGCCAAGTCAACATTCTTCGAGGGACGTAGTGTCCCAAGGGGAGATACACTATAATCCCCAGAACTTTCATTACCTAAACATGTCATTCCTTCTTCATGTAAGGAACTTAGCTTGGAGTTGTGGGTACTCATAGGTGGAACCTCAAGAAACAATATTAGCCGTAATCCATGTACGCAATGGCTCAATTGAGTTCATGATAATCAGTTAATGTCACACGTTACAGACTTAGTTATGTTCTTATGTTCCCGTTCATGCGTGTTTAGTAAAGGCTCTCAAGTTCAAGAGTAATAACTTTATCTATCTAAGGATCTCTCCCATGAAGGGAGTAAATAGATTCGGCAAGAAGGGAAAGCTCAGTCCCTGATATGTCGGCCCCTTCAAAATTCTCAGTCATTTCGACAAGGTAGCTTATGAGCTCGAGTTGCCTTTAGATCTAGCTTTAGTGCATCCAGTCTTTCATGTCTCTTTGCTTAAGAAGTGAATAGGTGACCCAACAGTCATAGTCCCTATCAAGGGCGTAGATATTTAGAACAGTCTCTCTTACGAGGAAATTCCAATTGAAATCCTTGACTACCAGATTCATAGGCTGAGGAACAAAGAAGCCCCTCTAGTCAAATCTTTGGCAAAATCAGTTCGTTGAGGGAGCTACTTGGGAAGCAGAAGAAGATATGCACACCAAGTATCCTCACCTTTTCTCCGCTAATTCAGACTTAGCCCAAGGTAATAACTTTCCTTAAGCCTATTCAGTTTCACGTTCAGATTTCAGTTTCAATCTCAGTATTTTAAAGTACCATTGTATATTCAATCATGCATTCATGTATCAGCTCAATCATGTACTCATGCATCAGATATGTATGATCAGCTTGATAAATTCAGCTTATCAATGATTCCATTCATGTATTCATGTTAGTCATGTATTCATGCATTAGATATGCAATCTCATCACCAGAAACTTAGCTTCTTAGAAATTTCAGTCATGCATTCATGAAGAATATCCATCACATATCTATGCATTAGACATGCATATTTAGTATGATATTTTAGTATATCAGGAGTTCTAGTCATATAGACATGTTTAAATGTTCACGTCCCTTAAGTAAGATCAGTCTATTAGCTTTCATAGTATAGTCAGTCCCATTGGAGGATGAATGTTCCTTAGGGGGAGATATTGTAATACCTTGAACTTTATTTAAGTCAAATCTAGTATCCAAAAAAGTTATTTATGACTTCCTAAGTGAATTATGTTTAAATCAGATAGAATTTCTCCAATTTTGACTTTTTATCATGTGGGAAATTGAATTAGCTTTTCAACGATACCAATTTTGTCCAAATTTGCTATTGGAGTAAAAAGTTATGGACGTTTTATAGAAGACTGTTGGAATCGCCCAGAAGCGACGGAGCGTCGCACAATCCATCACGACTAAATGATGAATCCATGATTTATCCTTATGCTTCAAAATGACTCTCATGCTATTGTGATGCGTTAAAATTGTTTGATGGAATGCCCATGAGACTAGAATTGTGCAACCATGATATATTTGAATGCATTCTTATTCATGTATAAGAGTATGAGAACCAAATGCTTCATGAAACTCCCAAGTGATTGTATTATGAATTATTGATTATGGACATGTGTTCAAGAAGTGTCCTGTCTTGTTAGTTTCATGATATCGAGTCCTGAGGGTACTTGTACCCGACAATTTAGCTGTGTGCCTAGAGCCAGTGTCAATTTCATGATAATCTCAGTCAAGCCATGATCTGTAGAATTAAGTCAGTTACATAACTAAGGAAAACTTAGTAAATTCAGTATCAGTTTAGTAATCTCAGTAATCCCAGTAATCTCAGTAAGTTATCAGATCTCAAAAATATTTTGTTAGTCAATGGAATTCTGTGAACGTAGTCCAGTTTAGTCCAGTATATTCAGTTCAGTGTCTATTCAGATAGGAGTAGGATTCAACACCGAGTGAGCCTAAGGATGGGAACTCACTGTTAGTAGAGAGTGTGATTCTTATAAGCAATCCTTGCGCTCCAGAACAACGTAGCCAGCATAAGTTGAGACGTCAAACATGCTAGATAAGAGTAGATGAGGTGGATCATCATGTTAGCTGAGGGTCCCGCCATTCATATTAGAGTACCTGTTAGATGAGGGTCATTTACAACTTATCCTTACCAGTGGCGCGGTATTAACACCCTTCCAATTGGGGTTACAGAGTGGACCCCAACTTAGCTATAATAGTTTAATAGGGGCATGTCTATTAAAAGACTACTTCCCACAGTCTTAGTCTCAGGTCTCAGTAATAGAACTCAGATAGTTCTACAGAATTTAGGACTATCAGATACAGTCACCTAGTACAATACAGAACTCAGCTAGTTCTATCAGAATCTAGACTATCATATACAATCACTCAGTATCAGTTACATCAGTAATCAATAACTCACGATATCAGTATTCAGACTCAGTAGTCAGTATTATCATGAATTTAGTTACAGTTACTTATTCATGCATGTATTGTCACGTTCATGTTATATAGCCAGTTAGTATTGTTAATGCATATGAACCCTTTGCATTCAGCCTACCTCACTAGCATACCAGTACATTTAATTGTACTGACACATTTGTGCTATGATGTTTTATACCATAGGTTCAAAAGTACGAGCTTCAGAACATCAGTAGCATTCCAGTTTCAGCAGTTAGAATCAGCAGTGAGTCCTCATCATTCGAGGATGTTATGATTTGATTACAGCACTTGTATAGTACTTAGTTTATTTCAGTAGTTGGAGTTAGTTAGGGACATGTCCTATCAACTATTTATTTAGAAAATACAGTGTTAGAGGCTTTCAGACTAGAATATGTTCAAACAGTTATTTTAGTTGTTTTAGTATTGATAAACCGTAATTTAAGATGTTGTAGTTTATTAGATATTTGAACCTTATGGCCTTTCAGCCTTTTATTCCGCATTTATACAGTACATTATGCAGTTTTCAGGTACAAATATCAGTCATGGGTTAGCTTGTGGTCCATCGGGGTCACGAGCACCGTGTAGCATTTCGAGTACCATATTCGAGGCATTACATCACTATGTAGGAGGAGTCAAAAGGCCAGTTCCTGTATTATGTGAGTCTACAGCCGCCTATAGACGAGTTAGCGAGTGACCACTAGCATGTATCTAAGGATAAGGATAAAGTAATGTCATTTAAACAATCAAGTAAACCATCCATAATGCATACAACCATACATATACATATAAGTTCTAGGAAAGGGAATCCGTGTTTAGAATGCATTTAAAAACTTTTACCTAGGTTGTGTAACCTTGTCGTTTAACGACATCAATGGGCCATATGTGTTTAGTACCCCCTGCTGAAAGAGTCCTAGTGCGTGTAGCTGCACGACCAGGAAATATCCCATGGGATGACTAGTACATCCCTTAATATAAAACGTGACACTCACACGTGGTCATCGAAGACCCCTCAGATCGACAAATATGAGTTTCCAACTTCGGTTCCCCTGGAACATCCACCTTCCACGGCTAAGTTACACATCCCGCAATTAATACCCAAATTAAACCACGTCCAAACAATCCAATTACCATTTATTACCAAGGCCAATTATTAGTGATATTGTCATACCAACCATACTTGCAAGATTTATCCATAGCCAAACCATTTAGGTTAAGGGGACTCTCAAGTGCCCTTTCCATTTACCATATCAACCTATTGGGAGACTACCATGTTCTCCACAAGTATAACCAATTAGCCTTTAACCTTTGTAAACCATTTTTAGTTTCATATATAAGCTGAAAACAAACAAGAGTTCCATTTAAAGAAGTCAATGTAATGAACATATCTTTATAAGAATTTTATCAAACACCTTGGGAGGATAATATTATCAAAACCAATTCCAATGACCATTAAACCATTACTATGCAAACCAATTTCCCAAAACCATCATTCATGCATATAAAAGCATAATTAAACCATAGAAAACCATAGCCAAGCCATTATAAACAAAAACCCCCAATTAATAGTTGAAAACCATAAACCATGCAACATTGAAACCATGAAAATATCCATAAAATTCATGCCTTTTTAGAAGTAGTAAGTAGGAAAGAGACACATGCCTTAAATCGAGAAAGATAATGAAAGAAAATCACCAAAGCAAGCCCCAAAGCAATCCCTAAGTTGATATTCTAGATCTCTTGCCCCAAAAGCACTTGAGAGGATTATGATGTGTTTTTGGAATAGTTTTCTAAGTGTTAGTAAATATAATAATAGGGTAAATAACCTCCTAAATGTATTAGAAGTCATGGGTAATAGTTAGGGTAAGTAGGGAAATGTCGACAATACCCCCACTTAAGTTCCTTAAAAACCCGTCATAGGGATACGACTTACCCTCTTACGAGTCATACCCTTCCTTATGATTGGTTTCCACCAGTCGTACCTAGGCCTTAACCTTTGGATCAAACTGTCCAACATACGACTCATCGGACCATGTCGTAACCTCAACACATAATCCGTACCCACGATCCGTATCCCTAATAGAATAAAATACTAGAAGGATCAAACACTAGCCACCATAAGAGTCACCGATATGACTCATATTAATCCTTACGACTCGTACCCTTAAGTTGTGACCATTCCTGTGATCAAAACCATCCCACCAACTAACACTGGTCAGCTTGCGCCAGGACCATACCACTCGTACCCCAGTATACGGCGCATATCCTGGAGTCGTATTGGGTTTGAAGAACGGATTTCAACAAAAATTTCTAAGGCCAAAAACTAGGATGTAACATTCTCCCCCACGAGGAACATTCACCCCCAAATGACGGATAAGGTAGGGGTAACCACACATAGAGTCATTTGCATTATCGAACATTCCTTTTACAAAGTTTGAAAACAAAGAGGAAAAGATTTTAATCTTTCCTTTAAGAAACTCAGAAATAAAGATGTGTTCAAGAACACATACCTTCCGTATGAATACTAGGAGCATAAAACAAGAATGGATACTTGGACTTTATGTCCTCTTCCGCTTCCCATGTAGCTTCTTCCACCTTATGGTTCTGCCACAGAATCTTAACCAAGGCCACATCCTTGGTCCACAACCGACAAACATGCCTATCCAATATCTCAATCGGGACCTCTTCATAAGACAGAGAATCTGAGATATCTAACCCCTCCAAAGGAACAACCAAAGAAGGATCACCAATGCACTTCCTCAATATGGAAACATGAAAGACTGGATGATCCAAACCCAAACTAAATGGGAACTCCAACTCATAAGCAACATTACCAACTCTCTGCAAAATTACATAAGGACCAATAAATCGAGGACTAAGCTTTCCCTTCTTTAAAAACTACACTACTCTCTTTATGGGAGACACCTTTAGGAATACCCTGTCCCCAACCTTAAACTCTAAATCTCTATGACTAACATCTGTATAAGACTTTTGGCCACTCGAGTAGCTTTAAGCCTATCCCGAATTACCTTTACCTTCTCCACAGCTTGATAGACCAAATTAGGACCAAACATATCTGCCACACCAAGCTCAAACCATCCAATAGGAGATCTACAACTCCTACCATACAACACCTCAAAATGAGCCATAACAATACTAGAATGATAGCTATTATTGTAAGTAAACTCTACCAAAGGTAGATGCTCAACCCAACTTCCACCATAATCCACACGCATGCCCAAAACATGTCATCCAATGTCTGAATCATTCTCTTTGCATTCCCATCTGACTATGGAGGGGAACCCATACTCAGACTAACCTTAGTCCCTAATACTTTTTGGAAAGTCCACCAAAAATAAGATGTAAACTGCATATCACTATCAGAAATAATTGAATCAGGCACCCCATGCAGCTTCACAATCTCTTGAAGATAAAACTTTGCATAATATTCTACCGAAAAGGTTGTCCTTACTGGCAAAAACTGAGCAGACTTAGTCATCCTATCCATGATGATCCAAATCAAATCAAATTGGCTCTAAGACTAAGGAAAAATGATACCGAAATCCATATTGATCATCTCCCACTTCCATTCAGGCAACTCTATTTCTTGATGCAACCCATCAGGCCTCATGTACTCAACCTTAAACTATTAACACACCATGCACTTGGCCACGAAATCAACCACGTCTCTCTTTATACCATTTCACTAATAGATCTTTTTAAGATCATGATACATCTTTGTTGAATCAGGATGGACAACATAGTGCGACTCCTGCACCTCAGCCAAAAACCTTTTTCATAACTCATCGATATTCGGAACACATAACCTCCCTTGGTACCACAAAGTATCATCACTTCTAATCTCAAACACCGACACTTTCTGCCCACCAGCATAACTCTTGATTTTTATTATGACTGGATCCAACACTTGCTTCTCCTTAATCTCTGCACCTAGAGATGATCGAACCACTTCTTGCACCATTATACCACCATTCTTGGAATCCAAGAGACAAACTCTAAGAGTGGCCAAGCAGTGAATATCATTTACCAATTCCTATTTTTCTTCCTCTAGATGAGCCAAACTGCCCATAGATAACCTACTAAGAGCATCAGCAACCACATTAGCCTTACTCGGGTGATAGTGAAGACTCATATCATAATCCTTAAGAATCTCAAGTCATCTTCTTTGATTGAGATTAAGCTCTTTCTATGTGAACATGTACTGAAGACTCTTATGATCTGAAAATATATCCACATGAAAACCATACAAATAATACCTCCATATTTTTAAAGCAAACACAATCGCCAACAGCTCTAAATCATGGGTAGGATACTTTCTCTTATGTCCTTCAACTATCTGGAATCATAGGCAATCACCTTCCCATACTGCGTCAAAACACAACCAAGCCCTACCCGAGATATATTATTATAAACTACAAATCCATCATTACTTTTTGGCAAAGTCAAAATTGGATTCAAAATTAATCTATCCTTTAACTTCTCAAAACTCCCCTCAAGAGCATCCGGCCAAGAAAACTTAACCTTCTTCTGAGTTAACTTAGTCAAAGGAGCAGCTATCGATGAAAAGCTTTCCATAAACCACTTATAATACCTGGCTAAACCCAAGAAGCTCTGAACATTAAATAGAGTCATGGGCCTAGGCCAACCCTTCATAGCAACAACCTTTTAAGGATCAACCATTATATCCTCGCTAGAAATAATATGACCCAAGAAAGTCATAATATTTAACCAAAACTCACATTTAGAGAACGACAAATAACCGTTGTTCCTTTAAGGTCTATAATACCATATGTAGTTGATTAGCATAATCCACCTCACTTTTCAAATACATCAAAATGTCATCAATAAACACAATGACAAGGAGATCCAAATACTGACTGAACACCCTTTTTATCAAATCCATAAATGCTGTCGAAGAATTGGTCAATCCAAATTACATCACCAAGAACTCAAAATGTCCATACCGAGTATGAAAAGCCATCTTGGGGATATCCACCTCTCTAATCTTAAGCTAATGGTACCTAAATAAAAAATCTATCTTGGAAAAGAACTTGGCACCTTGTAACTGATCAAATAGATCATCTATCCTTGGGAGAGGATACTTGTTATTTACCAAGCCTTGTTCAAATGCCTGTAGTCAATGCACATCTGAAAGGAACCATTCTTATTGCACACAAAAAACACTGGTGTACTCCACAGAGAAACACCAGGATAAATAAACCCCTTATCTAGAAAATCCTTAATTTGCTACTTGAGGTCCCTTAACTCAGTCAGAGCCACTCTATATGGAGGAATAAATATTGGATGAGTGTCCGGAAGAAAATCAATACCAAACTCTATTTCGCTATCCAGAGGAACACCTGGAAGTTTATCTGAAAAGACCTCTGGAAAATCATTAACTATCAAAATTGACTGTAAAGAAGGACCCTTCGAGTTAGAATATTTAACCTGGACCAAGTGATAAAGACACCCTTTAGCGATTAACCTTTGAGCTCTAAGATAAGAAATACACCTCCCCCTATGAGATAAAGAACAACCCTCCCATTCTATTTCTGGCTCACCAGGGAACCTTAAGATGACCTTATAAGTTCGAAAATCTAAAGATGCATAACAAGAATGTAACCAGTCCATACACAAAATCACATCAAAATCCACCATTCCTAAATTAAACAAATCTACCAAGGTGTAGCACCCTCCATTTCAAGCAAGAACGAAAATCATTACTTCAATGTGTAGATGTTCTAAAAGCTATAAATCCTATACAAATTTTGTATGTTAATCAATTATGTAGTGTGGGAACCAATTTGGGTATGAATTGAGATCATAAAGATCCTCTAACTCAAGGTTAAGCTGAAATCTTTCCTATCATTTGAGTTTTAGTGAGCATCAAAACTTGAGTCAACTTCAATCGACGATAACTCCTTTTATATGACAAATTGGGTGGCCTACTATATATCAAATGAAATCTATTCTAATTATCTTTCCAAAGATACCAATTTTGCCTAAATCCAATATCGAAGAAAAATGTCATGCCTATTTTACTCCAGCATGTAAGCCTAGAAAACCGAGTGACGATATTTGTGACAACTTATCACAAGTCTGATGGATTATCATAAAATGTCATCATTCTTAGGCAGAAATCCATAAATTCTAGCCCCAAGTGACGACATTTGTGATGACTTATCACAAAATATCATAAGCCTTAGGAAGAAATCCATAAATTCCAGCACCAAGTGGCGACATTTGTGAACATATCACAAGTCTGACGGCTTATAACAAAATGTCATCAGGCTTAGGTAGAAACCCATAAAATCCAACTCCCAAGTGACGAAATTTGTGATGAATTAGCACTAGTCTGACGGCTTATCACAAATGTCGTCAGCCTTAAGCAATTGGGAAATGGTTTAGTAAGAGTATTTTGGACTTTTCCTTCACCTCCCATGACCTAAATAACTAAAATCACATACTTAATCATCATAAATCAGTTTAAACAACCCTTACTCCTCTTTATTCACAAGAACAATATTAGGGTTTTCTCTGAAGATCATCTCCCAAGAAATTCAAAACTCCTTTATTACTTCTTCAAGATAAGCAAGAATCTAAAATTTCTAATCCAAGAAGTTCAAGAAAGTTCCCAAAAACATCAAATTAAGGTCAGTCTCTTCAATAAAGAAACCAATAGTTTAGCATCACAATCCAAGAATCTCAAGAAAGCTTTCAAGTTCATCTCCTAGGGTTTCAAAGTCAAGTTCTCTACATCAAATCAAGTCTATTAAGGAATGTGGTTTTTGAACAAGAACACCCTTTTGTTATTGTGCCCAAAAGTTTTAGTTTTTCTTGAGGAATGTTGTATTTTCAAGATGAATTTATATTATTTTGCTATATTTCAAGTTTATGAGATTATAAAATTGTTCAAGTCTTGAATTGCATGATTATCTTATTTAATTATGATATAAATTGAGAGTTCATGACATAAATTGCACATTCCTATATTGATATCATATTTTAAAGAATTTCTAAGATTTATTGTCTTGAATTGAGCCTTATTGTGAAATTGTGAGTCTTTGAGAATGACTTATTAATACTTTTTAAAGTGTTTCAAGAAGAGTACATATATTTCTATGTTTTTGAGACTTTAAATCTTATTCATGATAAGTCTATCAAGAATTCAAGAAAGAAGTGAGTTTTGATCCTAAGATAAGAAAGAAATCCACATCCTTGATTTTGAGATAAAGAGGATGCATTTTGGCTCCCATCATATATTGTTGAAATGTTTTTTTTAGGTGGATTTTCTTAAGTTTTGAGCTAAGTAAGGGAGCAGTATTTAGCACTGAGTTGGGCTTGATTCTGAGGTCTCATGTCCTAGAACTATGTGCCCCCGTAGGTTTCTGATATACCCCAAGTGGGTTAAGAAAGTGATCACTAAAGTCAAGGTTCTATCCGATGGAAAGGATAGAATAACTCTCACTAATATGGGTAAGACGTTGGACTCCATGTAGCTCACATGATTTTTTTCGGTTAGAAGAAACTCCCAAAGTATTACCTCACTCTATCTAAAATAAAAGTACATGTATTTTAAAAGCTACGAGTCCAAGATTTCTAAGGCTCTCAAGTGTCAAAATCTTTAAGTTTCCAAAGAAGTTCCTAGTTTTCATAAGATTAAAGTGTATGCTCTGAAAGATGTTATTTTAAAACTTTATCTATCTTTCAAGTTTGAGGATAAAAAAAGAATGCAGATTTAGAATAAAGTGCAATTACTCACGTGATTTACATTACCTGTTTTCTTATTCATGATTATGATGGTTTTAATTCAAGCTATGTGAGTTGTCTATACTAGCATACATATTTTCTATAAGGATTTATGTTATTGATTATTTAATTGCATACACCCCCATTTACTCAGTACATTTCCAAAGTGCTGATCCACATATACATCTATTTGATACATTGTCTCATAATATTAGTACAGGACTTAGTATGTACATTCAGATTCAGTCAGTTTGAAGCTTCCAGTCAACAGGTGATGAGTCTTTTTTATTCAAGGGCTTAAGTCAGTTATATTATTTGAGAAGTATTGTATTTTATTTATTCAGTCGTATTGAGTTTGGATAGTTGGAAGTCATGACCCGGCTATCTAAAATCAGTATTAGTAGAGGCTTCATAAACAGTCAGTAGAAGTTGATGTATTTATTTTCAGTTTTGATTTGTAAAGCAGAGTTGTAATCTTGTAAATTCAGTTTTGTATTGATCAGATTTAGAAAAGAGTTGTTTTCCACTAATTTGTATAGATTTATACTTTTTATTCAGTTGCTTAAGAGTTATGCTAGTAGAAGGGTTAGCTTGGGGTCACTTGTGACCCTAAGCACTGTGTGACATCTCAGGACCCATTTTTGGGGCATTACAAACTTGGTATCAAAGCACAGAGTTCAAGTGTCCTTGGGTGTCTATAAAGCTATGTCAAGTAGAGTCTTGGGGAACGGTATGGAGACGTCTATAGTTTTCTTTGAGAGGCTAAAAGATATTTAAGAAATGTCTCTATTCTTTCAAGTCTCAGATTGTGCTATAGAAATATTCTTTAAGAAACTTACATAAATTCTCATCTTACTCTATCTGAGCCATCTATGACTTATTTTAAAGGTATCAGTATTAGTCAAGCTTAAATCTTTACAGATAGTGCTTTCTCAGATAGTCTCCACAGATAATTATTGGATTGTATGTGATCTAGAAAGTATCCCATCAGTGCTTTTGAGTTTCGATAATTGAAGTGCTTTATTCATGATTCATAAAAGTCGTGCACCAATCCCAAGTTAGATGTACTTCTAGATTCCTCCTCAGAATCAATAATGTAAAGCTATACTTCCCTATCCATGTATTATTCTTAAGATAGCATGATTATTAAGTTCCAGTTCCTTCCCAGATAACACTCTTAGATTGGCTAGAAAGAAGCTTCAGAAGTCACATAAAGCGGCTTGAGAATAGCATTCTAGTGTGTTATAAGTCTCTCAAGATCAGTATTAAGTTCCAGTTCCTTCCCAGATAACACTCTTAGATTGGATAGAAAGAAGCATCAGAAGTCACATAAAGCGGCTTAAGAGTAGCATTCTAGTGTGTTATAAGTCTCTCAAGATCAGAGTTATGTCCTCGCTATGAGTCATGCATGTAAGACAGAATAAGATGTGTATTCTTAGATCATTGAATATTGTGTGTCAAGTTTCTATCTTTTGTAACCTTGTTATCATTGTTTTGTTGAAAAAAATCAAAGTCTAGTGAAGCCGTGTGAGGCCTATTTAGATTCACTAGAAACTTGTTATGCATCTTGTTATTTTGTGTTGGTTGAAACTTATAGAGCTATGAAAGAATTTTAGGTGTATACGTAGGTGTATATTAATGATGTGTAGAAGGAGGATGTGGTAATGGATTGTAAATAACATAGGCCGTATGTTTATGATCGATTATCGTTATTATGACGTTCAAGTGAGAACAACACTATGTATTAAGTTTGAATGATTGGTGGTCACGAAGGTGGATGTGATGATTTCTTGGCTAATAATACTAGTTATAGGGAATTGATATAATAGGCTTGAATAGTGTATGCAAGAGCATAAGTTTACTTGATTCGTAATCAAGTTTGATGTTGTATGTATGATGCAGAAGTACGCCCAAGGTGCTATGGGGATGCATTATTTTTTTTTGAGGATTATTGCATATTGTGGGGTTAGTAGTACCGTTGAGATGTTAGGTAGAGAAAGACTAGTTAGATAATGAGTAATGTTCATGATAGCTAAGTTAAGGAGTTTGATTGAAGATGTTGAGCCTTCTATGTATGAATATGACTTTCATGGTTTAGAAACATAAGTTTGCAAGCGTGATATTGGTAGACTATGACAGAAGTGGTATGGTTCATCAAAGGTTTGGAGATACCCATGTTAAGCGTTAGAATCTAAGTTTGAAATTTCAAAGATTTAGCTAATAGGAATAAGAGTTGAAGCACTAGAGTGTGTGCACTCCAACTATGGGTATGCTCATGTAGATTCAAAGTTATTAAGTGTTCAAGTGTTATATGATGACTATTGGGGCTATAGAAAGATGGGGGGAAGGTCAGAAATGAGTATTAAAAGTTGGTTTTATGCTTTCAGGTATAGTCATTCGGTTTAAGTTCTTTTGTTCATGTGTGTTGCTATATCCCAGACTCTAGAGTAAAGTGATTGTAGTTAGACTAGAGTTTATATAGTGGTTCACAACCTTAGAGTGATGGTTTATATCTAAGGGGGAGATGATAGAACAAGTAGCCAAGTCAAGCCTTCAGATTTTAGTAGATGTACCAGTAAGTTGTAGAATAGATGTACGATGATTAATGCTTGACCCAATTGTATTTCGGTATTTTTAGTTATCCCAATACCTACTCATTCCTTACGTTCAATTCCATGATCATAATTCGTGTTCATACATATGATGGAGAATTATGTACTCTCCTAGTTCCTAAAAATGATGAGTTCTATCTCTTTCAGCAGTTCAAATCACATTCCATAAGTTATGAACTCTAAATTTAGGTCATGCATCTCATGACTCATGTACTCAAGCTTTATAGTATGTTCAGTCCAAGTACTCAAGAAATATTTTTAATGATCAGCAAAATTTGGATTTATATCTTGCATGTCCTCAGATCATACTTCTTTGATAAGTCCACAATCCTATATATTCTATTCCTCAAGTCTCAGTTGAGTGTCAAGTTATTCATAGTATCCCCTTATATTTCAGGACCTAATGTTCTAACCTTCTATTACCTTTTCTTTGGTCAAGATAATGATGATAATTAGTTATCTGGATAGGAGAGGGTAAACATTTCTTGTTACTGGAAGGTCGTTGTATGCTTATTTTAGCTAAGGAAGTAACGTGTGAAGAAAGATTGAAGCCAAGGCTTTAATACCCATCATGGTTTGTCAAAGCTTTATATAAGATGTTTGGGTAGTTGAAATCTTATGTATGTCTTCTTAGGAGTAGTGCATGGAAGTTGTTCTTGATAGAGGTTTGTAAGTTATGACAAAGGTATTTTAGGGGAGTGTGTTTAGAAGTGCATATGTGGTTATAGAAGTGAGGCTTGAACATCATGTTTGTATATTTAGATGAATGCACTGCACATTAGTAAAGTGTCTAGTACGAGGTTGAATGTGGTTGCTGGAGTAATAATTAAGATTTTCATGAGATGAGAAGTTGTGAAGTGCAAGGTGTGTTGAATTATGGTTCAGACTAGTAGTACAATGTTATGCAGTGTACCCTATGATTGTGGGTTAGGCTTGAAGATAGTGAGGGAATTTAGTTCAATTTAGACATGAGTAGAAGGAAATATCAACGACCTTGTTATAATTAGAAGATGAATCAATAAGTATGGTTTTAGGGTAAAAGAATAGTTGATAGACTATTTTAGAAGTGTGTCTAAGTTTTAAGTAAGGTAATGCATTTCCTAAAGCCAAGTAAATTCTACCCCCCAGTCTACGATTCAAAGGTCTATGATTCCAAGCTATGGAATTGTAGCAATATTGTAATCCGTTATTTAGATGTCTTGTTCTGATCTTGACCAAAATTCTTGGCTTATCACAAAATGCCATCAGCCTTAGGCAAAAATCCATAAATTCCAGCCCCAAGTAATAACATTTATGACGACTTATCACAAGTCTGACGGCTTATCACAAAATGTCGTCAAGCTTAGGCAGAAACCTATAAAATCCAACTCCGAAGTGACGACATTTGTGCCGACTTATCACAACTCGGACGGCTTATCACAAATGTCGTCAGCTGAGATTTTCAGCAATTGGGAAGAGGTTTAATAAGGGTATTTTGGACTTTTCCTTCACCTCCCATGACCTAAATAATCAAAATCACGTACTTAATCATCATAAATCAGTTTAAACAACCTTTAATCCTCTATATTCACAAGAACAATATTAGGGTTTCCTCTTAAGATCATCTCCTAACAAATTCAAAACTCCATTACTCCTTCTTCAAGATAAGCAAGAATCTAAGATTTCTAATCCAAGAAGTTCAAGAAAGTTCCCAAAAACATCAAATTAAGGTCATCCTCTTCAAGAGAGAAACCAATAGTTTAGCGTCACAATCTAAGAATCTCAAGAAAGCTTTCAAGATCATCTCCTAGGGTTTCAAGGTCAAGTTCTCTACATCAAATCAAGTCTATTAAGGCATGTGGTTTTTGAACAAGAACACCCTTTCATTCTTGTGCCCAAAAGTTTTAGTTTTTCTTGAAGAATTTTGTATTTTCAAGATGAATTCACATTATTTTGCTATATTTCAAGTTTATGAGATTATGAAATTGTTCAAGTCTTGAATTGCATGATTATCTTATTTAATTGTGATATAAATTGAGAGTTCATAACATAAATTGCACATTCCTAACTTGATATCATATTTTAAATAATTTCCAAGATTTGTTATCGTGAATTGAGCCTTATTGTGAAATTGTGAGTCTTTGAGAATGACTTATTGATACTTTTTAAAGTGTTTCAAGAAGAGTACATATATTTCTATGTTATTGAGACTTTAAAGCTTATTCATGACAAGTCTATCAAGATTTCATGAAAGAAGTGAGTTTTGATCCTAAGTTAAGAAAGAAATCCATATCCTTGATTTTTGAGATAAGGGGATGAATTTTGGTTCCCATCATATATTGTTGAAATATTTTTTTAGGTGGATTTTCTTAAGTTTTGTGCTAAGTAAGGGAGTAGTATTTAGAATTGAGTTGGTATTGATTCCCAGCTCTCATGCCCCTGAACTACGTGCCCCCGTAGGTTTCTGATCTACCCCAAGTGGGTTAAGATAGTGATCACTAAAGTTAAGGTTCTATCCGATGGCAAGGATAGAGCAGCTCTCCCCAATGTGGGTAAGATGTTGGACTCCATATAGCTCAAATGGTTTATGTCGGTTAGAAGAAACTCCCAAAGTTGTCCCTCACTCTATCTAAGATAAAAGTATATGTATTTTAAAAGCTATGAGTCCAAGATTTCTAAGGCTCTCAAGTGTCAAAATCTTTAATTTCCATAGAAGTTCCTAGTTTTCATGAGATTAAAGTGTATGCTCTGAAAAATGTTGTTTTAAAACTTTATCTATCTTACAAGTTTAAGAATAAAGAAAGAATGCAGATTTAGAATGAAGTTCAATAACTCACATGATTTACATTACCTGTTTTCTTATTCTTGATTATGATGATTTTAATTCAAGTTATGTGAGTTATCTATACTAGCATGCATGTTTTCTATAAGGATTTATGATGTTGATTATTTAATTTCATACATCCCCATATACTAAGTACATTCCCAAAGTGTTGATCCACATATACATCTATGTGCTACATTGTCTCATAATGTAGGTGCAAGACTTAGTATGCACATTCAGATTGAGTCAGTTCAAAGCTTCCAGTCAGCAGGTGATCAGTCCTTTTGATTCAAGGGCTTAAGTCAGTTATATTGTTCGAGAAGTATTGTATTTTCTTTATTCAGTCATATTGAGTTTGGATAGTTCGAATTCATGACCCGACTATCTAAAGTCAGTACTAGTAGAGGCTTCACAGACAGTCAGTAGAAGTTGATGTATTTAGTTTCAGTTTTGATTTGCAAAGCAGAGTTTTAATCTTATAAATTCAGTTTTGTATTGATCAGATTCAAAAAAGAGTTGTTTTCCGCTAATTTGTATAGATTTATAATTTTTATTCAGTTGCTTAAGAGTTATGCCAGTATAAGGGTTAGCTTGGGGTCACTTGTGACCCTAAGCACCGTGTGACATCTTGAGACCCATATTCGGGGCGTTACATAAGGTTATCCTATCACTAACAGATACCATACACCTCTTATAGACCCATTCAGTAATGACCAAGTCTCCTACCAAGGTAGAAATAGAAAATGAATCCAAAATAATTTTTGAATCAAAACTAAAAGACACAACTATATAATGAGTCACATAAGAAATAGTGGAGCCCAGATGAAGCTAACAATATACGTCATGGGAACAGAGCTATAACATACCAATAACAACATCAAGTGATTCCTTAGATTCCTACCGAGGCACCAAAGCATACAATCTATTTAGAATAACACTAGAACCAGGAGCAGTCACAAAAGCAAATGCCACACCACCAGGTGTAGTAGCAGAAAATGAAGCCACCAGAATCTCATTCCCCCTTGTTGACCGGATAATCCTTGACCCGATGGCCTACCTGACCATACTTAAATCTCCTTTCTCTACCTTTCTTACATAATCCTCGATGAGGACGACCGTAGAACCGATAAGGGGGTATGAAGAAACAGATTGACCTCCACTCACCTGAGATTGGGCAACCTGATCCCGAGAATTTTCACTACCTTGGTGATGCCTATTGCCCGACTGCTATGGGTAGGGAGCGCTAAAAGAAGAGAAAGAACCAGACCTCTCCCACTTTATTTTCTTCCACTTTCCACCATCTCTACCACCCTGATACTGTGCACCTCCCTGATGAAAAAATTTATCCTGCTTTCCCTGCCTATCCCCAAATTCCACCTGCTTTTTCTTCTCATCCTTAACCTACTGCATATGAACTGTCAACCTAGAGATATCCATATCCCTAATGAGCAAAGCAGTTTTTCTCTCCAAAATCAAATATCTATTCAACTCGAAAGCAAACTTCCTCATTCTCGACTCATATCAGCCACCAAGTCAGGAGCATACATTGACAGTTGATGAAACTTAAAGGAATACTCCCTCATAGACATCCTCGCTTACCTGAGGTTTACAAACTCCTCCATCTTAGCTTCCCTTAACTCTTAAGAAAAGAAACAATCCATGAAGGCATTAGAAAAGGCCTCCCACAACCCTTTCTCTTCCATATCACCCTTATCTCTGTCCCACTCCTTATACCAATGATAAGCAATATCTTTGAGCTGATAAGCCACAAAGCTAACTCCCTCTACATCAAAAGCCTGCATAACCCAAAATGTTTTCTCCAGTTCATCTAAGAAGCCCTGTGGGTCTTACTCCACCTTCACTCCCATAAAAGTAGGAGGACCTATCTTCATAAATTGGCCAACCCTTGTGGCTTTAGCAGACAATGCACCAGACGCACCTCGCTTTGCCTGAGCAGTGACCATCTGAGCAATAATAAATAGACTGACAAAACTTTGCATTCGTCACGTTATCCTGAGGGACCAGAGGAGCAGTAGGAGGAATAAGAGAAACTCCAGCATAATCAGGAATAGGACCATGAGATCGAAGATGTACTCCAAACGTATGAGGTACCCCTTCAGCATTATCCCCAGATGGGATAAAAGAATTTCCTTGTGTTCGAGATCTAAGAGGCATGGTCAGAAAGATTAACAACCAAGGACTAGAGAAGATTTCACGACTGAAAATTTCAAAAAAGTGAAACATTCCTAAATATCTCGTAGCCTCTCTCTTATGAGTGTGGTGCGCTTCACACCCCTAAAAGAGACTCTACTCGACACGGCTTTATGGACTCTCATTTGACCATGAAACTAAAGCTCTAATTCCAACTTGTCATGACCCAAATCAGTGTCTAGACGTAATGGGTATCCCACGTCCAACCAAGACTGGGGAGCACCACATTAACCCAACCCAACCACCTTTTATAGCCTTAGATAAGCTAAATTTTGAGCATATAACAAGATTACATAAATGCTCTCATAAAGACTCTAGGATAGGGTCACAACAGTGATCGACCCAACCAAGTCTACCCGCACCAAACCAACCATACATGCCATACCAAATGAAAGAGAATATTAAAACATAATAAACTAGTCAAACCCAAAATGCAATACGATGGAATAACCAATAATATCATCCAATGATGTCAGGCCCAATACCAATGCCAATGATAAGGCCGATAGTAATACCGATCCTTCCCATACCAACCCCTAGAAGTACCATAAAGGCTCTATCCAAAAGAATACAATTATTCGGTTGAGACATGCCCCAAACCATGGCCAAAACAAATATCCAAAACAAAAGCAAAATTCCTAAGAATGTCCATATCATGAAATGGAGCCTTTCAAAAAGATGGAAGCTTACCACTTCAATCCAAATACTATCCCTGAGTCAATCATTATGGAGGAGGAGTCAAACGAATGGTTCCTACATAGCGTGGGTATACAACCACCAATAGACGAGATAGCGAGTCACCGCTAGCATGTATCTCAAGATAAGGATAAAGTAATGCTATTTAAATAATTAAGTAAGCCTATCCATGATGCTTATAACCATATATAAATATATAAGTTCCAAGAAAGTAAATTTGTTTTTAGCATGCATTTAAAACCTTTTACCTCGACTATGTAACCTTGTCGCTAACCACAGCCATGGGCTGTATGGGTTTAGCTCCCCTTGCTGAAAGAGTTCTAGTGCATGTAGCTGTACGACCAAGAAATATCCCATGGGATGACTAGTATATCCCTCAAATATAAAACATAACACTTTCACGTGGTCATCGAAGACCCCTCAAATCACCATATATAAGTTTCTAGCTTCGGTTCCCCCAGAACCTTCACCTTCCATGGCTTAGTTACACATCCCTCCATTAATACCCAAATTAAAACCATTTCCAAACAATACAATTACCATTTATTACCAAGGCCAATTATTAGTGGTATCATCATACCAACCTTACTTACAAGATTTATCCATAGCCAAACCATTTAGGTTAAGGGGACTCTCAAGTTCCCTTTCCATTTACCATATCAACCTCTTGGGAGACTACCATGTTCTCCACAAGCATAATCAATTAGCCTTTAACCTTTGTAAATCATTTAAACTATTTATAGTTTTATTTATAATTTGAAAACAAGCAAGAGTTCCATTTAAAGAAGTCAATATAATGAACATATCTTTATAAGCATTTTATCAAACACCTTAGGGGCATAATATAACCAAAACCAATTCCAAAGACCATTAAACCATTACCATGAAAATCAATTTCCCAAAATCATCATTGATGCATATGAAAGCATAATTAAACCATAGGAAACCATAAACAAGCCATTTAAACAAAACCCTCAATTAATAGTTGAAAACCATAAACCATGCAACATTGAAACCATGAAAACATCCATAAAATTCATGCCTTTTAAGAAGTGGTAAGTAGGGAAGAGACACGTGCCTTAAACTGAGAAAGATAATGAAAGAAAATCACCAAAGAAAGACCCAAAGCAATCCCTTAGTTCAAACCCTAGCTCTCTTACCCCAAAAGCTCTTGAGAGAATTATGATGTATTTTTTGAATAGTTTTCTAAGTGTTAATGAACATAATAATATGGTAAATAACCTCTTCAGTGTATTAAAAGTCGTGGGTCATAATTAGGGTAAGTAGGGAAATGTCCAGATTACCTCCACTTAAGGCCCTTAAAAACCCATCATAGGGATACGACTAACCCTCTTACGAGTTATACCCTTCCTTAAGATTAGTTTCCACCAGTCATACCCAGGCCTTAACCTCTGGATCAAACACTGTCCAACATATGACTCATCCAACCAAGTATTAACCTCAGCATACGATCCGTACCCATGATCCGTATCCCTAGCATATTGTAATACTAGGAGGATCAAAAACTTGCCACCATACGAGTCTTTGATACGACTCGTATCAATCCTTATATCTTGCACCCCTAAGTCATGACCATTCTAGTGATCATAAGTATCCCACCAACTAATACTGGTCAGCTTATGATAGGACCATACCACTTGTACCCTAGCATACGACTTGTACCCTTGAGTTATATTGGGTCTAGAGAACAGATTCCAAAGAATATTTCTAAGGCCAAAATTTAGGATGTAACAACACACCATCTAGGCTAGATTATTCTTCAATAAGTATTGTAAGGTATACCGTAGAGCACAAAAATTTTATATTGCCTCCTGAACTCAAAAATACATTAGGGAAGGCTGGGGAATATGCATTAACAACCTTAGATGGACCCTCTGCAGAGGCACCAAAGTAAAGTTCTTTGGTGATAAATGGATTCCTAACCATGAACCTTTAAGATATCACCTCTGTATCCCTCTTAACAAGGGGGAGGATGATCTTACTGCCAGTACTATCTATAGGAATGATTCATGGGATCTTAAACATATCTCCTTCTACATACCCTTTGAGCTAAAAACCAATATTCAAGACTTTTATCCCACATTACAATCTTCATGAGGATAATTTCATATGGGATAACACTCTAGATAGAACTTTTTATCTCAGTAGTGCCTATCAGTACATTGATAAAAAACCTAAAAATATTGACAACACCAAAACCAAAGACTCTATTGGATCCGAAAGTCAAATTCCCTAATAAAATAAAGACATTCATTTGTATTTTCCACCACTATAAACTCCACACAGGAAAACATCTCCATAATATTGTCCTTAACGTCCCCAACTTTTACCAATACTGTAACCTACATGAGAAAGACGTTAATCGTATCTTATTTTCTTTTTAAAGGGCCTTCTTCTTCTAGAGAACCCTAACTGTTAGAAGCCTCTCTATCCACAACTTTGTTTCCACCTCCATTATCATTGATAACTGAATCAACACTTATAACCTACTCAAGGGTAAATCTTATAAAAACTAGGTACATTAGGATATTGTCATCCCTTTTAGCCTTTGGAATATCTAGATCAACAAAAATGACAACTTCTTTAGGAATAAAAACAACCGCATCCCTATTGAAAACACTTTAGATCAAGTTGTGGAATAATTCCACATGGTTGACAAGGATGGTAGTAAAAAACAAGATCATTACAGCTATCCACTTGAAGTGGGGCCACCCCAAGGAACTTACAAGCTGAATAGTAATGGAGCAGTCAAGAACCATCCAGGAATAGGAGAAGTGGGAGGGGTCTTTAGGAACCACCTTGGATCTGGCTGTTAGGGTTTTCTCTAAATGCAGGTCCATGCAAATGCTGGGAGCTCTAACACTCATGCACACATGCAAGAAGTAGAATAATGTGACTGCCTGTCCAACAAAGAAAGGGGTTAACTCTTTAATTTTTGATCAACCATAGATTTTGTAAGTTCTTCCAGTGTATGCAGTACAATATGTAACAACAGACGTTCCAGGAACTTCTTTCCCTAAGAAAGTTGATAAAATTGAAGAAAAGGTGCCTTTTAAGTCTTGAATGAAGGATTGGTGACATTGACCAGCTTAAAGGGTCAAACATAATTAGGAAACTTGATTAAGTTAATTGTGGACTTGATTAATATTTTCAAAACTTTCTAATCTTTACAAAAATACAAATCAACCCAACCCACACCCCTCTTCAATCCAAATCATTGTCCGTCTCTCGATAGCTTCTCTCAACCAACAGTTCTACAACTTTCTCCTTTCAATCCCTGGTAACTTCAACCTCCGATGATAAATAGTTGTGCATCAAATTTATTTTTGACTTCAATCTTTAATAAACGTGACAACCTTGCTCTCTAGTCATAACAACTTTGAATTATTTATCTTTTCTTTTTTTCTTTCACAGGTAAAAAATTATGGTATTTTTAGTTTTGAAGAAAATGAAAAACTTCACCTAACTTCTCTTATAGTATTGGTTAACAATTTCAATATTTGTTGCTTTAATTTGAAATGTGGTCTGAATAAATCCCTAATTTATGGTATTTCTTCTCTTCTCTTTTTGAAGTGAATTATGATTTTTTGTTGTTTTTTTGCATTTTTTTGAAGTTTGATTTTTGTTGTTTGTGTTTATACAAACAAAGCAACAATTTTGGTGTTTTTGTGTTACGCCCGTTGCTGGGTTATTTTGTTCTATTCTTGATCTTGGTAAAAATGGTGATATTGTTGTTTTTCTGTTGAAAAAAATTACGCTACTATTTTTTTCTCTAACAGATTATCCATCTGGACCAACATATTAATCATTTAATGCAACAGATTTATCATATGATGCAAAATATCAACCATCTAATGCAACAGAGAAACCATCAAATTAAAATTTTGATGCAATAGATTAAACATCTAATGCAATGATTAATATTTTGATGCAATAAAGGAACCATCGGATAAAAAATTTGATGTAACAAATTTAGCATATGATGCAACAATTTAACTATCTCACATAATAGATTAACCATATGTTACAAAAGCTTAACCATATGTTGCAACAGATTAATTGTAATGCCTCGAAATCTCCTTCCGGAACGTCACACGGTGCTTAAGGCTGCAAGTAGCCCGAAGCTAACCCTTTGAGCTTTTACTACATATAATAACTTATTTCTAGAAGAAATAAACAAAATGCGGGTACTGTCACATCAAATGATAGGAAATGAGAAGAAAATACTTGGTCCAAATGACCACAATACTAGAAATCTCAACATACTAACAATCTGACAAAGTCTCTACTACTTTATGAACTAAAGAGCCATTGGGACAGGTCCCCAACTGACTCAAACTGAACTGAAAGCAGTAATATGTCTACTAACAATACTGAAAATCTGAAGATAGGTCCTCGAACCATGAGGACTCACCACTTTAGAGATGTAGACAAAAGCACTCAGAAATCACTGACGAGGCTGGGACTGAGCACCTAAACCTACATTATAAGACAATGTAGCACATAGACGTATATGTGGATCAGCACTTGGGAATGTACTGAGTATATGGGGGTGTATACATGTACATAAAACAATATCCATACTCTTTAATCAAATCATGCATGCAAATATAAATGACTCACATAGGTTGAATACGTCTACAATATAAAGCTCATAAATCATGTAAAATGAATCATGTAACACTTATCTCATGAGTCATTATACTTTAACTTTAAAATTTAAACTCTTCTCTTATTCTAATTACTTACAAAATAAAAAAAGCTTTAAACAATACTTTCAAACTCATGCATATATCTCATGGAGAGTAAAACTTCTTTAATGCTCAAGAACTTAGAACTCTTTTAAACTCAAGACACTTGGAACTCAGAATTCTATAACTCTTACTATAAGAGAAAACTACTTCCTTCTTGGGAAAATTTTACTTCAAGAAACTATTTTGAAAATCTTACTATTAGGGAAAATCCCTTATCTCAAAGCTTTAGGGAAAATATTCTATCTCAAGGGAGGTTCTCTTAACCAACATAAATCATGTGGTCTACATGGATTCCAATGTCTTGTCCTCCTAAGAAAGAAACCTCATGTTGGGGAGAGGCATCATACTCCTGCCAAGGAGTATAACCTCAACTCAGTGATCACTTATCTCGGCCTCGGGCCTATAAATCTTAATCCTATGGTAGCACGTAGTTCTGGGGTATGAAACCGTAGTAACTTACCCAACTCGGCGCTAAATACTACTCTCTTTAGTTAGCTACGCTCATATCAGGGAAATCCACTTTAAAATAATCCCATAATTCATATGAACCCAACTATAAAATCTATAGTCTCATTTGGTAAAGTGAATTTCGAAGCTACTATGACCACTAAGGTCAAAACTTTCTCAATGATCTAAAAATACACAAATAATGGGTGCTTATAGCACAAAATTTCATAAAAACTGAAATCTTAAGTAGGGTTTAATGACCTATAATCAAATCTCAAGATAAGAATCACCAAAATACATACTAGATGTCATAAGGATACATAAATCATATAGAAATCTGGGATGTTCAGCAATTTGTCTTAAAATCTCAACATACTCATCTACTTTAATTTTTAGAACATTGAAAAATCTCAAAATCTCATGCATAGTAATATTGGGTATGAACCCACACTTCAAATTCATAGGAGAACTCATAAAGTCATATATCTTTGTAATTTAAAATAACATTTGGGCACAAGGATGAAAGAATTGTCCTTGTTCAAATCCCATATACCTTAGATTGTGAAACTAGATGAACAAGCTTGCTTGAAACTCTTCTTCTTACTCTTTGAGAGAGAGTTCTTGAAGCCTTGTACTTGAGAAACTCGAATCTCAACTCAATTTGTAGAATCTATGGTGAGTTCTTAAATTTCTTAGAGAAGGTTTTTGGTTTGTAATTGAGGAAGAAACCCTAGACTTTGGATGTTTTGGGAGATAATGAAGTCATATGCTTCATTTTGCATTTATCTAAGTGTTAAAAGGGGGAAAAGGCCAAAAATTCCTTTTAAAACAACTTAAAAATAATGAATAGTATTTTTAACGGTCGGAGTGATGGTTTGTCACTAGTTTGACGGTTCGTCAGATCGTCCGTCACATATTGGTCAGAAAAAGGCCACACTGCCCTAGTTGCGATGGTCCTAGCGATGGTCAGTCACTAGCTTGACGGTCTGTCATCTTGGGTGTTGTATTTGGGCCAGAAGAGGGAGTCACTGTCTTTGTTGTGACGGTTTGGATTATGGTCCATCGTAAACTCGACGGTCCATCAACCTATCCGTCGCACCTGGGCGATTCCAACAACACTCAGTAAAACTCCATAACTTCTCACCCCGATACCAAATTGGGATGAAATTGGTATTGTTGGAAACCTAATTCAATTCTCTACATGACAAAAAGTCGGTATTAGGGAAATTCTACATGGTTTAAAATATTTTTCACTTGAAAAGTCATCCCTTATTCTTCTTAATGTTGAAACTCGACTTAAAGAAAATCCAGGGTATTACATTAACCATCCGGTGCAAGAAATTTACTATCAGATGTAATAGAGGAACCATCTAATTAAAAATCTGATGTAATAGATTAACCATCTAATGCAATAGAGGAACCATTGAATTAAAGATCTGATGCAACTGATGACCCTCCTGTTGGATAAAATCCTATCAACTCTTCCCACAGGACATGTCCAATATTTGATTTTTCAAACTGATCATTCATCTGCCGCAATAGACGACCCTTCTGTTGGAAGAAATCTAAACAATATTGACCATTGCTAACTATTCTAATAGATCACTCATATGTTCAACTGATGTGCGACCTATTGCACAAACCATTCATCTTTCTTAACAAACGAGTGATATATTTTGTATTGCTGCAATAGATTACTCAGCATTATTCCTGCAGGTTAGTTAACTATTCCGGCAGATCACTCATATGTTACAACAGATGTGTGATCTATTGCACAGACCATTCATATTTCTCAACATATATGTGATATGTTTTGTATTGTCACAACAAATTACTTAGCTATTTCTACAAGTTATTTAACTGTTTCAATAGATCACTCATATGTTGCAACAAATGATGTTGCAACAGATGTATGATCTGCTACACAAACTATTTATTTTTCTCAATAGATGAGTGATATATTTTTTATTATTGCAATATATTACTCATCCATTGCAATAGGTTATTTAACTGTTCTGATAAATAACTCATATGTTGCAACAAATATGTGATCTATTGTATAGATTATTCATCTATCTTAAAAGATGAGTGATACATTTTGTATTATTGTAACAGATTACTCATCCACTACAACAGGTTGGTCATATGCTGCAACAAATTGGTTATATGCTACAACATATATACTACCTTGTGCAATAGATCAGTGATCTATTGGAACTATTATTTTACTTTTTTACTTGTTAGATTTACTGTTATCCTTTTTTAACAATGCATTAATCAACTATAATATATTTTTGTATGTTCTTATTAATTTTAGATAATATGGATCCCAAAAGAACAAAAATTGAATGAAGTCCAAGTAAAGAAACAAATGAAGCAACTAGGCTACATCCACCACTCAATGAGCTTGCTTTACAAGTGTTATATCAATCAGGAGCAAAATATGATTAACATGGGGAAGAGGAATATTTCAAAAGAGATAATACAAATGCTAATAACCCTTCTACCAAAGAGTTAGTCAAAACCTTCAGCATTGATTGTTATTCTTTGAGAATGCAGTGTGATGGTGCCACAGATTTGATGGATGATTTCATGGTAAAGTCAGCCATGAAAAAATCTTTTGACGCCTTTACAAAAATAATTCGAGAACAAAAATTGGATGCTTATTTCAGGGATAGATGCTTTGGGAAATATCTTGATTTACCGGAGGGCAACAATGCTCGTTTCCAAATGAAAATGGTATATGAACTTCTCAAGCATAGGTTTATGTATGAAAACAAAGATAAGATAGATGAGGTGTGGATAAATTACTGTGGCATGCTTGTTCAATTTAGTTGGAAGGAGTTTGCAATAGTTACTGGACAAAAATGTTATACACCTTCTCCTTCTCAAGTAATATCTATTCTAACCCCTAAAAAAGCACCCCGCACACCCAAAAAAGGCAAAGGAAAGTCGTGTGATCATGATGACCTGGTATCCATTGTTGGTCTGAGCTTCAAAACAAAACTTTGATAGAAGCGTTGAAAGGTAAAGGACTTTCAAAGAAGCACAAACAGTCATTGTGCTTGGTTTTGTTTGTACATAATATTCTTTAGACGAAAGACGTTAACAACAAAATAAACGTTGGTTTAATAAAGATCTCGATGGATCTTGAGGAATTTAACAACTATCCTTGGGGTTATGAAAGCTTCAAAATAACTGTTAAATATTTGTTGACTCTGTTAGCGCCAAAGACAGTCAACTTATATGACTTTTCATGGGCTTTCATGATAAATGTTTCTTTCTTTTATTAAGTTATCATTTATTTTTTACACAATAATGCTTTTGATTTATTGGCGTTATTTTATAGGCTTTGGCATTTGAAGCCATTCCTTATTTGAGACAACAAGTGAACTACCAAGAAGAAGTTTCCTGTCAAAGAATTTTGAGATGGTTGATGACTAAAACTGATAAAAATGTAAAATTTCTCGATCTCTTCAACCCCAGGAAGGATGCAGTAAGTATAATTATAATTAATTTTTTTAATTAATAATTTTTTTGAATGATCTAATCATCATTCTAATATATGTAATGATTTATATTAGATTATGCATCCGTCGCTAGTTTTGACTAATCGAGAGTTGAAGATGCCATTTTTTCTTACTTTAAGGTCTATGCAAACTTTCTCGGACCCTAAGGTCATCGACAAAATAAAAATGGAATTGTTTAGAGAAACAACCATTATAAGAAAAATAATTTTTGAGGGTGGTCTTGTTGTTGTTGATGGACTTAGTGGTGATGGATCTATTGGTGGTGGTAGTAGTGCTGTTGTTGGTACTAATGATGCTCATCTTATAGTATTTAAAACAAACCATTATGAGTATGATCATACTGGTTATACAGATTTTGCCTCTCCCAGCGAATGTTTTGCATGCATATGTGAAGATTGCAAAGCAAAGCATGATTAAGTGATTAATGCTAATAATACATTAACTACTTCTGTAAAGGAATTAACATCTAAGAGGGATGTCATTCCATCAAAAAAAATTTTATATCCATCCACTCCAATAGAGATTAAGGTTAAGAGGAGAAGAAAAGTGATTTCCAAGGGATTATCAAGCATCCAAAAAAGTGAAATTACAACTCCTCTGTTTGTGTGTTGCAATGAGCAATGTACGATGTCCAAAGGAGAGAAGAACGAGCTGAAAAAGGTGAATATATATGTCTTTTCAAACTAACAAACAGACACATATCTATTTTAAATTATCAAACAGATATATAGATCTGTTGCAACAGTTAGCTAACTTATTACACCAGATAAAGTATCTGTTGCGACATATGTCTCTTCTGTTTTAGAAAATTAAACAACTCTTCGTACCACTTTTATTTGTACTAACAAATAACCTATCTACTGCAACAGATGAGTCATATGTTGCAACAGATGGTTCATCTATTGGAAATTATCATACAGGTCTTCCTCATGTAGAAATTTATCCCAACAGTTAATTCATTATTATAACAGATATATAATCTGTTTGGGATAATTTAAAATAAGAGAAAAACCTGTTTGATTTGCAAAAACAGATAAGTTATTCTTTTCTATTTTTTGTATCTCCGTGATTAGCATTAACCAATTCTAGCTTTTCAGGTGGATGTAGAAGCTACTACTGAACAACATTTACAATATGTTACTTTCTTTATGGAAATACAGAGAACAGAAAATGTAAAAACCATATTGAGTAGATCTTTATAGCTTGAGTCTGTCAAAGTAATAACCTCACCCCTCCTTAGAAATCCTTGGCATCAATATTTAAATTGTTGATATATTTGTTGAGATCTGTACCCATAACAATTTTTTTACATTTCATTTATTCATTTATTTAATTTAGCTAATTTCTGAAGGCTTTGATTTATTTTATTTTGTATATGAATTTTATTTTTTCCTTAGATTTGAACTTATTAATTGAAATAGAATACTAGGTTCAAATAGTGCAACAGTAATATGTCTGTTGCAATAGGCGACACATTTGTTGGATAATATCAAACAGATTTAGACATATGTTGCAACAGGTAGGTAATCTGTTAGAATTTATCAAACAGATCTTCCCACTATTGCAATAGATAAAGTTAGATAGAAACATCAAAATAATGCAACAGATAACCAACCTATTACAACAGATAAACTATATGTTAGAACAGTTAGAATATCTGTTACAGTGGATGGAGAATCTGTTTCATTATAAAAATTCAACTTTCATTGAACATACAAAATTACCACTACATGTAACAAAGTGAAAGTAAATTGAAATAAAAAAGGCGAGACCCATCGACAGTATTCAGTTCAAACACCTAAAATAAAACAGGCATCAAGTAGAGAGTGTTCATTTTAAACACGTAAATAAAATAGGCATCAAATCTGTCAGTTTGGCACTTTTTGCCCTGTTGGATACTTGTGTGAAATTCATGCAGCCAAGGCTCGTTGAACCCCCACTTTTTCTGACTTGGCATATGATTTGGCTCCCAACGGTCTTTTTTGCCCCCATTGTCTTATATTTTCATCTTCTTCCTAAAATTTAACCCTGAATTTCTAAATCTTCTTTTTCATCATCATTTTTTATCTATCCAAATTCTTTAAATTATTTACATTTGGTCTTTATTTTCTTTCTTTATCTTTTTTTCATTTTTTCCTACTAAGCTTGACAATGTCGAGCGCATCTTCCACTATTTTTATGATAAAGATTTTTGATATTGTAAGTGCAGTCATGAAGATCTATTGAAGATTCTTGGACTCAACAAAATCCAGGTCGTAGGTTTTTTACTTGTAAGATTTCAAAGGTAATATTTTTTAATTTAATTAGTTGATTAATTATTGACTTATAATTATTTTATAATTGTGTTCTTATTTTTATAGAAATTGATTGGATGCGATTACTTTGATTGGTATGAAGAATGACACCCTTCACAAGCAAATCGTGTAATCTGGGATTTGTTGAAGAAAGTCAAGGTTTCTGAAGAGAAACAAAATCGAGCAAGAAGATACTACATTGTTGCTGTTATTGCTACTGGTTTGGTGTCTTTGGGTACATGGATATTCAACTGTTCTACTGATTGAACCTTTGTCGTGAATTTGTCCTTAGGCAACATTTAAATGATGGGATAATTTCTCAGGTCTTAATCCGTTCTTTTTGTGAAAATTTTCATTACAAATGTACCTTAAGGTTATCTTCTACTCTATCGACTAACTGCACTTTCTAATTTCTCTGTAATCTCTTAATATTCTGGTTGAATCATGTATCTTTTTTGGCCCTTCCTACTTCCACAAATCATATACAATCTAAGGATAATAATAATTTGACGTTATATATTTCTTGCATGGAGTGTTTTGAGCTTGTCAATTTAAAAATCTCACTATTTGTAATACCCAGAGTCTGTACCCCAGATGCCACACGGTACTCATAATCCCAAAGGACCATTATCCAACCCATGACTGGTACCTGCTATAATGGTTGAATAATAATACTGTAAAATATGGAAATTAGGCAAAAAAAAACATACCATAAGGTTCAATATTATAATAAACTGAATGCAGTATAACAATACCCAAACTGATACATCTGTCTGAAAATACTCTAGTCTAAAAAGTCTCTAAACTATCTAAAATGTGGAGTTGATGGGACAAGTCCCCAACTAACTCTAAATACTGAAATAAAAATGAAATACTGAATTAATAATCATGTTCTTGAACTATGAGGACTCACCACTAACTCTGACTGCTAAAAATTTGAACTGTTAAGAGTGCTCGGGAGCCCGTGCGTCTGAACCTATGAAATGCATGGGTTCATAGGCATGAACAATACTAACTGAATGACATGAGTATAAATGAATAAGAGTACATGCATGAATACATAAACTACAACTGTGATTGTTATAACACTGGATACTAAGTCTGAATATGAATTTATTGATATCTGAGATTACTAATACTATACTACTGATAACTGAATGACTGTATCTGAAAATCCACATTCTATGGAAATATACTAAGTTTCGTACTAAACTGAGTGACTGTGTTTGACAGTCCTGAATCAGTAGAACTGGACTGAGTTCTATACTGTGACTGATTCTAAAACTGAGACTGTAGAAGCTAATCATCTAAGTGACATGCCCTTTTCTAAATAGGTCGGGGTCCAACCTGTAACCCCAGTTGGAAGAGTGTCAATACCGTGCCATAGGTAAAGACAAATTGTGAGTTAACCCTCTCTGATAGAAAGCTCTTTTGTCAACCCTCGCTGGTAGGAAAACTCGAATGAGATGTATCAACCCTTATAATATCTGGCAGAAAGATATCTCAACCTACGCTAGTTACGTAGTTTTGTAATGCAGGTATTGCTACTAAGGGTCAAACCCTCTGCTGGCAGGAATGCCCCCATCCCTGGGTTACTTTGGTGCTAAATCCTACTCCTATCTGAATAGACACTGATTGATTTCCTAGTTCATACTAAGATTGACTGGACTGTTACTGATTATACTATCTAACTAAACTGAGCTGAGTTCACTGAGTTTCATTGTCAGATGGAATACTACTGAATTCTATTAACTAACAAGATTTAATGAGGTCTAAATACTAAACTGGACTAAACTAATACCGAGTTTACTGAGTTTTTCCTTTGTCTTGTAACTGACTGAGAGTACTACTGATCGTGACATGAATGAAATTATTCTGTAACTGTCATTGGCTCTAGGTAAACAACTAAATTATTGGGTATTAAATACCCCCAGGACTCGATAGCATAAAAAGTAAAGCATTACATGATCTTGCATAGCATAAAATTGCACACTTGTTCATAATGTATCTATAAAGACATTTTATCAAACACTTGCATGGTTTTACTTGCACATAAGCTAGCATTACAAGATTTCATTCCCTTATTAGTTCACATGAACAATTCATCAAGAACTTAGTGAGCATAATATATGCACATAATAAGTGAGCACCATGATTCACTTCCAATTTCATAATTTCAAGGGGTTTTAATATGGATTCATACGAATCTACACACATAATAATAAATTTCACATGAAACGTATAATAAATCATCAAATAGAAATCTACTTCAAATAATAATCATGAATACACTTTAATTCCAATCATGGAAATCATAAATTCAAACTACTTGAAGTTTAAAAGAGTTTCTTGGACTCCAAGGGTGGAAGGAACCCTTGGATGAACACTTGACATACCTTAGTTGGCAAATTCTTGAAGAATAATGGTGGAAACCTTGAGTCTTGGATATTGAATGTGATGAACTAGGGTTTGTTCTTATAAATTCTGAAGTGAATGAGTCTATTTTGCCTCTTGGATGGCTTAATGAGATGTTTTGGGGGCTGAAGGACGTGGAAAAAAGACCCAATTACCCCCAAAGATATGGCTTTTTAATGACGAAAATTGGACCATCAACGCGCAGACCGACGAGCTGCATCGTTGGCATCGATGTGATATCCAATTCGTTACATCGAGTCTGCATCAGTTCACTGGAAATTACCACTGGGAGCCAATAAAAATATTGATCGACGCACCGCACCGAGATCGCATCGATATACTATTTTGGATTCCTAAACGTGGTTCAATCGAGGTTCAAAAGATACAAAACTCATCCGGGAATACCTACTAACATTCCTGATTATGAATTAACCTAAAGATTGACACTTTAAGGTCATAGAGGTCATAAAATAGAGTTTTCAACTTACGAAGACGAAAATAATACTAAGTCAGAATACTAGGTCCTTACCAAATTTTCAGTCATTTTGGAAAGGTAGCTTACTAGTTTTGACCTAATAAGGACTGAGTTTCCCCTTCTTATCAAAGATCTTCACTACTTTAATAGGAGATATTTTCAAATACACAAAATCACCAATCTTGAACACGAGATTCTTTCTGCATACATCTGCGTACGATTTTTGTTGGCTCTGAGCTGTCTTAAGCCATTCCCTAATCAACTAGACTTTCTCTAAGGTATCAAATACCAAGTTAGGCCCTACCACTGTGGCCCTACCCACTTTAAACCAACAAATGGGAGATCTACACCTCCTTTCATAGAGCAACTCAAACAGAGCCATGTAAATACTGGAATGGTAGCTGTTGTTATAAGTGAATTCAATCAAAGGCAAGTGGTCATCCCAAATACCTTTAAAGTCTATCGCATATGCTCGAAGCATATATTCTAAAGTCTGAATGGTCCTTTCTGCTTGACCATCTATCTGAGGATGAAAGGTAAGGTGAACTCGAGTACCAACACCCTTTTAGAATGCCTTCAAAAAATACGAGGTGAATTGGGTACCTCTATCTGAGATAATGCACAATGGAATATTGTGCAATCTAACCAACTACCTGATATAGAGTTTGGCATAATCCTCGTCTAAGTAAGAAGTGTGGACTGGTAGTAAATGAGCTGATTTGGTCATTCTATCTACAATGACCCAAACTGAACCATACTGGCGATGAGTATGAGGAAAACCCATCACAAAGTCCATATTCACTTCTTCCCACTTCCAAGTGGTGATACTAAACTCCTGTATAGACCCACTAAGCTCCTGATGCTAAATCTTAACCTGCTGACATGTTGAGTACTTAGCCATAAACTCTGCAATATCTCTCTTCATCCTACTCCACTAATAGATCTTCCAAAAATCACGGTGCATCTTAGTGGCCCGTAGATAAATAGAGTATCATACACCATGCAATTCTGCAAGAATTTCCTGTCTCAAGTTATCCAATCTTGGAACACATAGCCGATCCTGACCATGCAACACACTATCTCCCTCTTGGGAAAAGTCCTCTACTTTTTTTATCTCTGACTGATTCCATCAACCTAACTAGACTGGGATCCCTATCCTACTTTTCCTTTACCTCGGAAACCAGGGATGACTCTGGACTATTTTTCACCCAAATACTACCTTCTGCTGAATCAACTAAGTGAACACCTAGTCAGGCAAGTTGATAAACTTCCTGAACTAACTTCTTCTAACTATCCTTCACATGTACAACACTTTCCATAGACATCCTACTAAGAGCATCATCCAGCACATTGGCTTTACCAGGATGATATAGGATGCTCATATCGTAGTCTTTCAACAACTCCGACTACCTTCTCTGATGGATGTTTAGGTTTTTCTGAGAGAACATATACTGAAGGCTCTTATTGTCTGTGAACACATCAACGCACACCCAATATAAATAGTGCCTCCAAATATTTAAGGCAAACACTACTACTGCAAACTCACGATCATGATTAGGATTGTTATTTTCATGGGGCTTAAGCTATCTAGAGGCGTAGGCTATGACCTTACCTCTCTACATCAAAACACACCCCAAATCGACTTTGGAGGCATCACAATATACTACAAACCCATCTGAACCATCCGGTAGGGTCAAAACTGGAGCTGTAGTGAGTCGAGTCTTCAACTCCTAAAAACTCTTTATATAAAATCTGACAACTGGAATTTAACTTTCTTTTGAGTCAATCTGCATATAGGGGATGCAATAGATGAAAGTCCCTCAAAAAACCGTCAGTAATAGCTAGCCAAGCCCAAGAAACTCTTGATATCTGATGGAGAGATAGGTTTAGGCTAGTTTCTTACTGCTTCAGTCTTTTGGGGATCAACTCTAATGCCATTACCAAAAATAATATGGCCAAGGAAGGCTACTGACCTTAGCCAAAATTTGCACTTAATGAACTTGGCGAATAGCTGATGATTTTTGAGAGTCTGCAATATTATTTTGAGATGGTCTGCATGATTATGCTCACTGCTGAAGTAGACAAGAATGTCATCTATGAAGACTATGACAAATACGTCCAAGTACTGCTTGAACACACAGTTCATCAGGTCCATAAAAACTGTTGGGGCATTGGTAAGACCAAAGAACATGATTAAGAATTTGAAGTAACCATACCAAGTTCTGAAGGCTTATTTTAGGATGTCACATTCTCTGACTCTGAGCTGATGAAATACGATCTGAGGTCTATCTTAGAGAAGTAACTGGTATCTTGAAGTTGATCAAACAAGTCATCAATTTTGGGAAGTGGATACTTTTTCTTGGTAGGGACTTTATTTAACTAATGGTAGTCTATACACATTCTGAGAGTATTATCTTTCTTATGCATGAATAAAATTGGGGCGCCCTATGAGGACACACTAGGTTTGATAAATCCTTTATCTAGGAGATCCTTTAACTATTCTTTTAATTCTCTTAGTTCTGTTGGAGCCATTCTATAAAGTAGAATAGATATAGGCTGAGTATCTGGAAGAAGGTCTATTCCAAAGTCAATTTCCATTTTAGGAGGAACTCCAGGAAGGTTTTTGAGAAACACATCTGGGAATTCACATGCTACTGACACTGATTCAAGAGTAGGGGTTTCTGATCTAGAGTCCTGGTCTCAAATGAGATAGTAGACACATCCCTTGGATATCATTTTTCTTACTCGAAGGTAAGAAATAAGATGGCCCTAAGTACTGAAGTGCTACCCCTCCACTCAAGCACAGGTTCATTCGAAAATTGAAATTGAACAATTCTATTTTTGCGGTTGACTGAGGCATAGCAGGAATTAAGCCAATCCATGCCAAGAATGACATCAAAATCTGTCATCTTTAATTTGACTAAGTTTATTGAAGTGACTTTCTGAGATATCATAATCGGATAGTTCCTATATACTTGTTGGGCAATGATAGATTTACCCACTAGGGTAGAGACTAAGAAAGGCTCTACTAAAATTTTGGGACGGACTCCGAAATCAACTGCTATATATGGAGTAACAAAGGACAAAGAGGCTCCTGGATATAGCAAAGCATAAATGGAACTATACTGAGTTCTATACTGAACTGAGAGACTGTGTCTGATAGTCTTGAATCTATACAACTGGACTGAGTTCTATACTGAGACTGAATCTGAAACTGAGACTGTGGGCGGTAATATCTAACTAACATGCCCATTTTTAAATAGATTGGGGTCCAACCTGCAACCCCAGTTAGAAGGGTGTCAATACCGTGCCACAGGTAAATAAAAGTTGTGAGTTAACCCTCTCTGATAGGAATCTCTTTCATTAACCCTCACTGGTAGGAAAACTTGAATGAGATATATCAACCCTAATAATATCTAGTAAGAAGATATCTCAACCTATACTGGATACGTAGTTTTTTATCATAGGGATTGCTACTAAGGGTCAAACCCTCTGCTGGCAGGAATGGCCCCATCCCTGGGATAACTAGGTGGTCAATCCTACTCACATCTGAATAGACACTGACTGATTTTCTAGTTCATACTAGTCTTGACTGAACTGTTATAGATTACACTGAGTTCGATTGATTGACAAAATACTACTAAATTCTGTTAACTGACTGGATTTACTCAGGTCTGAACTAAATACTAAACTGGACTGGACTGATGCTAAGTCTACTAAGTTTTCCTGAGTCTTGTAATTGACTGAGAGTACTACTGATCTTGACATGACTGAGATTATTCTGTAATTAACACTGGTTATAGGTAAACATCTAAATTGTCGGGTATTAAATACCCCCAGGACTCGATAGCATGAAAAGTAAAGCATTACATGATCTTGCATAGCATAAAAATGCATACTTGTTCATAATGTATCTATAGAGACATTTTATCAAACACTTGTATGGTATAACTTGCATATAAGCTAGCATGACATGATTTCTTTCATTTATTAGATCACATGAACAATTCATCAAGCACTTGGTGAGCATAATATATGCACATAATAAGTGAGCATGATGATTCACTTCCAAATTTCACAATTTCAAGGGGGTTTAACATGGATTCATATGAATCTACACACAAAATAATTAATTCCACATGAAAGGTATAATAAATTATGAAATAAAAATCTAATTCAAATAATAATCATGAATACACTTTAATTCCAATCATGGAAATCATAAATTCCAACTACTTAAAGTTTAAAAGAGTTTCTTAGTCTCAAAGGGTGGAAGGAACCCTTGGATGAACACTTAACATACCTTAATTGGAAAATTCTTGAAGAATATTGATGAAAACCTTGTCTTGGATCTTGAATGTGATGAACTAGGGTTTGTTCTTGATAAATTCTAAATAGAATGAGTATATTTTGCCTCATTAATGGATTAATGATATGTTTTGGGGGCTGAAGGACGTGGGAAAAAGACCCAATAACCCCCTAAAGATGGGCTTTATAATTGACTAAAAATTAAACCATCGACATGATAGCCAACACACCACGTTGAGTCCATATTGGTTCACTGGAAATTTTCACTGGGATCCACAAAAAATATTGATCAATGTAATGGCCGACGCACTGTGCTGAGATCGCGTCGATACACTATTTTGGATTCCCAAATGCGGTTCAAACTAGGTCCATAAAATATGAAACTCTTATGAGAACACCTGCTAACATTTTTTATCATGAATCAACCTAAAGATTGACATTTTATAGTCATAGAGGTCATGAAATAGAGTTGCCAACTTACAAAGGCCAAAATGACATTAAGTCTAAATACTTAGCTAGAATTTTCTAAGTATGGGACCCCTTAGCAATCTTAAAAGACTGAGTTTAGCTTAGGATTTTATGGGATCTTATAGTAAGGCTACCTTGTTGAACAAAGAGATGTCTCTAGGTTGATTGTGTATATGCAACAATTTGAGAAAGAGAAAAAGAAGCAGGCAGAGATAGGGGAGAGACAAAGTAAGAAGTTTAGATTTTCTTATCAGGGTGGAGGTCAGTAGTAGAATGGTAAAAATGGTGGAAAGTGGTTTAAAAAGAAGTAGAAGATTTATGGTTGCTACTCTACGAGTAGTGCCCCTTATCCAAAGCCATCAGGTGATTATCATTCTCATCATAATAGTAGGTTTAGGGCACAGGGTTTCCAATCTTAGGTTAGTGGGGCTCAGTCAGCTCTATCATATCCTTCTTGTAGATTTTACAGATAGGTGCACCGTGGTTATTATGAAGAGGGGAGGAACAAGTGTTTTAAATATGGTCAGATTGGTTATTTACATAGGGATTGCCCTTCTAAGGTTTCTTCTATGGAAAATAAGATTCTTGTTGCCACTTTATCAGCTCCTGCACCAAAGGGTATTTCTTTTGTTTTTATTACAGGTACTAGATGAAATTACTTTATGCCCTTGCTACCCACCAGGACTCTGAGGCATCAACTAATGACGTCACTAGTATGTTATGACTCTTTTCTTATGATATGTATTTCTTTCTTGATCTGAGATCTAATATTTCTTATGTGACCCTATTTATGGCTGTATATTTTGGTTTTTTTCTCGAGTGTATCCCTGATTCCTTTTTTGTTTCTACCCTAGTAGGTGACTCTACGGTTGCTAGAAGAGTTTACAAGGGATATGTGGTATCTGTTGGTGGTAGAGAAACTCTGGTATATCTGATAGAGTTAGACATGGTTGATTTTGATGTCATATTGGGGATGGACTAGTTACACTCATGCTATGCCTCCTTTGATTGTTGAACCCATAAGGTTATGTTTAAATTCTCTAATGATACGGTCATTAAGTGGGGAGAGGGTTCTCTCATGCCTAAGGTGAGATTTACATCATATCTTAGAGCCTGAAAGTTGATTTACAAGGGATGTCTTTATCATTTGGTCTGGGTTAAAGATTCTAACTCGGAGGGTCCTTCCTTATAGTCTGTTCTTGTGGTTACTGATTTCCCATTTTTTTGATGATCTTCCTGGTGTCCTTCCTGATAGGGAGATTGATTTGTGATTAACCTTGTTTTGGACACTCATTCTATCTCTATCCCTCCTTATAGAATAACTCTGACTGAGTTGAAAAAGTAGTTGAAAGAACTCTTTGACAAGGGTTTATCCATCCTAATGTGTCTCTTTGGGGTACTCCTATTTTGTTCTTTCGTAAGAAGGATGGTTCCCTTTGGATGTACATCGATTACCTTCAGTTGAATAGTGTTATGGTGAAGAATAAGTATCCTCTTCATAGATTGATAATTTTTTTGACCAGCTTTAGGTTGCTAGATATTTCTCTAAGATTGATCTTAGGTTTGGTTATCATTAACTAAATATTGTGGAGATGGATATCCATAAGACTGCCTTTTAAATCTGGTATGGTCATTATTAGTTCGCAGTTATGTTCTTTGATTTGACTAATGCCCCGACGATTTTTATGGACTTTATAAATAGGGTCTTCCATCAATTTTTGGATTATCTATCTTTATGTTTATAGATGATATTCTGGTGTATTCCAAGAGAAAGATAGACCATGCCGATCATCTTTGTATCATGTTGCAAACCTTAAAGGATCAATATTTGTATGTAGTTCTGGTTAAAAGTCCGTGTTCATGTTCACTTCTTCCCACTTCCTAGTGGGGATACTGAACTCCTGTATGGACCCAGTAGGCTTCTAATGCTCAATCTTAACCTGCTAACACGTTGAGCACTTAGCCACAAACTCTGCAATGTCTCTCTTCATCCCACTCTATCAATAGATCCCCGCAAATCACGGTACATCTTAATGGCCCCTGGATGAATAGAGTAGCATGCACCATGCACTTCTACAAGAATTCCCTGCCTTAAATCATCTAAACTTTGGCACCATAGCTGACCCTGGCAGCCCAACACACCATCTCCCCCTTGGGAAAAGACCTCTGTTTTTTTATCTCTGACTGATTCTTTTAACTTGACTAGACTGGGATCCCTATCCTGTTTTTCCTTTACCTTAAAAACTAGGGATGAATCTGAACTACTCTACACCCATACCCTACCTTCAGATGAATCAACTAAGGGAACCCCTAGTTGGGCTAGCTGATGAACTTCCTGAACTAACTTCTTCTTACCATCCTCCACATGAGCAACACTACCCATAGACATCCTACTGAGAGCATCAGCTACTACATTGGCTTTACCTAGATAATACAAGACGCTCATGTCGTAGTCTTTCAACACTCCAACCACCTTTTCTGATGGAGGTTTAGGTCTTTCTAAGAGAACACACACTGAAGGATCTTATGGTCTGTGAACACATCAGCGTTCACCCCACATAAATAGTGCCTCTAAATCTTTAAGGCAAATGCTACTGCTGCTAACTAAAGATCATGAGTAGGATAGTTCTTTTCATGAGGCTTAAGTTGTATAGCGGCGTAGGCTATGACCTTACCTATCTGCATCAAAACACACCCCAAACCGACTCTGGCAGCATCACAATATACCACAAACCCATATGAACTATCTGGTAGGGTTAAAATTGGAGCTGTAGTGAGTCGTGTCTTCAACTCCTAAAAACTCTTTTCACAAGAATCTAACAACTAGAATTTGACTTTCTTCTAAGTCAATCTGGACATAGGGGATGCAATAGATGAAAATCCCTTAACAAATCATCGGTAATAGCCATCCAAGCCTAAAATACTCCTGATATATGATGGAGATATAAGACTAGGCCAGTTTCTCACTGCTTCAGTCTTTTAGGGATCAAATCTATATAAATTGCAAGTTTGATCAAATTAATATTCATGATTTTAGAGTTAAATAAGAATTGCCACTTTGAATTCGCCAAGGAAGGCTACTGACCTTAGCCAAAATTCAAACTTACTGAACTTGGTGAACAAATGATGATTTCTAAGAGTCTGCAATACTATTTTGAGATGGTCTGCATGATCATGCTCACTGCAGGAGTAGACAAAAATGTCATCTACGAAGACTATAACGAATATGTCCAAGTACTGCTTGAACATATGGTTCATCAAGGCCATGAAAGATGCTGGGGCATCAGTAAGACCAAAGGACATGACTAAGAATTTGAAGTGTCCATACCGAGTTCTGAAGGCTATTTTCGGGATGTCACATTCTCTGACTCTGAGCTGATGATATCCCTATCTGAGGTCCATCTTAGAGAAGTAACTGGCACCCTAAAGTTGGTGAAATAAGTCATCAATTCTTGGAAGTGGATAATTATTCTTGACTATTACTTTATTTAAACAACGGTAGTCTATACACATTCTGAGAGAACCTTCTTTCTTACGCACGAATAAAACTAGGGTGCCCCACGGGGACATACTAGGTCTGATGAATCCTTACCTAGGATATCCTTTAACTTTTCTTTTAATTCTCTAAGTTCTGTTGGAGCCTTTCTGTATGGCTAAATAGATATGGGCTGAGTATCTAGAAGAAGGTCTATTCTGAAGTTGATTTCCCTTTCAGGAGGAACTCTGGGAAGGTCTTTGAGAAACACATCTAGGAATTCACATTCTACTGACACTGACTCAAGAGTAGGGGTTTCAAAACTAGAGTACTAAACTCAAACGAGTTGGTAGACATATCCGTTAGATATCATTATCCTTGCCCGAAAGAAAGAAACAAGCTGACCCCTAAGTGCTGAAGTACTACCTCTCTACTCAAGCAGGAATTCATTCAGAAACTAAAATTGGACAATTTTGTTTCTATAGTCGAGTAAGGCATAGCAGGAATGAAGCCAATCCATGTCGATAATGACATCAAAATCAATCATCTCTAATTTAACTAAGTTTGTAGAAGAGAATTTTTGAGATATCATAATCAAATAATTCCTATATACCCATTGAGCAATGATAGATTTACCCACTGGGGTAGAAACTAAGAAAGGATCTACTAGAATTTCGGGACTGACTCCTAAATCAACAGCTATATATGGAGTAACAAAGGACAAAAAAGCACCTGGATCTAGAAAAGCATAGAGATGTAAATGGAAAACTTGAAACATACCAGTGACCACATCAGGAGAACTTTCCTGATCCTGTCAGGACTGAAGAACATAGAGTCTATTTGGGCGCTGCCCACTAATGACACTAGAAGTAGTACCCTGCTAATTTTGACGATCGGACTAAGCTAGGGGACAGTTATGATAACTTGAGAACCCACTTGAGGATACTTTCTTACCCTGTGGCCTTGCTTTTTATATCTAAAACCATCATCACTGCCCACTTTGCAGATATCCTGGTATTTTATACCATATTTCTGACAAAGATGATTGGTTTGAGTGCTGCTGACACTACCCTGGGGTTTGGCGTCTCTGAATTTTAGCACTGGAGCACTAGTTGAGGATAGAGCTGGAATTGAGTATTTTAAGTGAAACTGAAAATGATTCCCACCCTCTGACTTAGGCTGAGCAAATTTGAAACTACATGTTCTTGCTTTCTTGATCTCTCTGTCCTTCTTTTTATTCCAACTTTGTGGACAAAAACTATCCAAATGTATTTTGGTTCTGCATCTTGGTTGATGATGTCCATTAATTCTTATTATGCTGGTAGTGCTTTTTAGATTCTGAACCTAATGAGGGAGACAAAGAGGTTACTTCCATCAGTGACATTGTCAGTTACCGTGCCACACACACTAATCTTTCCTGATCAGGTTTTGTAGAGTGATTCTCGATTTCTAGTAGTGTGCGAAGTTCAAATTGAAGAAACTTCACCGTTTTATCAATCTTCGTTTCATTTTCACAGGTCAAGCTAGCTGAATAATTAGAACTGAAAGGTGTTGACATCATCTAAATGAAAGGAGAAAAATGTTAAAGTCTATCAAAAGCTGGTGTTCTTGGATAAATCGAGAAGGTAACAACACATTTGTGGTCTACTACTAATAAGGATTAATCTATCGGCTAAATTGGTTGACATTGTAAGCATATTGATTGATCTACTAACTGAAAGTTAAAAAGGCAAGGAATTAAGACATTTTTGGGACTCAGAAAGTTCTTCTATTTTCTTGATTATCGATTATTTCTAGTACTAACTCATTTTATTGGCATTCATTTTGGTATATTTTACTTACATAGGCAACACCAACACTAGCAACAGCTTATTCAATTTCTAGGCAGTTAATATCCCTGTGATGTGTTCATCTGGATTGAGTGCAGTCACTGCACCAAAGGCAATCATAGTTGAAGCTGCTGGCGTGGTATGCCTTACACTATCTTTTAATTTTCAGCGAACATTTTTCTTATATATCAAGGCATCTCAAGTACCAAATTGCTGAAACTTGTGTGAATTTTGAACATAGGGCATTGGCTCTTCTATTAACAAGCTCAACAATTCGGTGGCAATGATCGCGGAAGTCAAATCCATGCTCATTCACTAGGATTGTCATCCAAGAAATAAAATTTATTTAAGGGCAGCAATTTGAGACTATAATCCAAATTCCAATCTAATATAGTAAATCAAGACCTGAAGCAGTCAGGAATTATTATGAAACTAATAAATATTTTCCTCTCAGTGTCATTTTACATTAGTTAGTCGAATCATAAATGAGTAAATACAATATATTATTTTGTTCCTTTTTTTTAAGTTGTTCCATATTTTTTGTCTGGTTTGCTGATTATTATCTAACTGTTAAAGATGGAGAATATTGAATATTTGTCCAGCAACCATTGAAATATTGTACTACTTTCCAAAAATTAAATTAGTCCTAGTTTTACTTCTTAAAATAATTTTTCTTTCTATTACTATGTCCAAAAGTGAAAATAACAGAATATGACCACTATTTTTGTCTAATAAAACATTGATCAATACAAATTTTAACTCTTTTCCTAACTATACAAATACAAATACACAATATCAAAATGAAAAATAATATGAAATTCTTGAATTAAGATTTTGCCCCTAGATCAACTTTCACAAACACACAAATGGAAATCTGAATCTAAAAGCAAATCAACTAAACAACTTAAATTATAAAAACTATAAGACTTTATTGAATAAAAGGTTTGGTGAACTGGTTATGATTAGGTATGACAGAAAATAGAGGTAGTCGATCTACAACTTACTCTATGGATGCATATGGATATTCTGGTGGGTGTTTAGTTAGAAATTTTCTAAGGGTTTATTACATCAACATTAGTCAATAGCAGAGACAATGTTGTGTAGTGTTATTAGTGTTGGATTTTATGTTGTATAGGTTGGAACCTTCTTCCAAATGCTCCAATTCCATTACATTGTCTTTCAAAAGTGAAGTTGATCCTAATGGAATCAACTAGAAAGGTGTATCAAAAGATGTCAAAGATGGTTATTTTGTAGAATTCAAGGTATATTTTTTAAGATTATAATTGATAGAAATTGTTTGAGTTTACAGCTAACACTTAAATTTATTACTATAAACTGTATTTTAGAAGAATTTTTATTGGGATGCTTCCGTTAGTGAAGTTGTGGTGAAGCAACAATAGATGAAGAAGGCTTCATTATGCTACAAGAATTTCATTTTTAATATAAAAAAGCATAGAGCTATAGTTCAGCTAGAATTTGTAAATGACCATGTGTGGGAAAAGTGGATGGAACTTTGGCAAAGTGATGACTATGTTTTAGATGTTTGAGATAAATTCAGTGAATAAATGTGGTAGAGGTGAAGTAGCTGCTGGGACACATACAGGTGGCTCTATCACAGCTCGAGAGCACCAAAAAAAATTGTAAGTATATATTTCATGAACAATTTTTCAATATTGCTGAGTATTGGTGATTATTGATAAGTGTTGATTGATTGTAATAATATGATGAGTATTGGTGATTGTTGATTATGTGGTTTATGTTGTTAGTATGTGATGAAGATTATTTAGTTTGTTGGTGGTAATTGATAGTGATGGTGGAGATTATTAATTTTGTTGATGCTAGCATGTGGTTATGATAGCCAGTGGTTGAGGTTGCCAGTGATGGTTATTGTAACTAACTAGAGGTAGAGAACTTAGTTTACATGCCAACTTAATTCATCTGTGATGCTCTGATCTAATGTTATATTTTCTAGAAATTATTTATTAGTTTCCTACCGTGTCTTTGCCATTTTAGTAGCTATGGTTGTGTCTATATAGTGCGTACCAAGTAGCTGGACATGGTGCTATTTTGTTTAGGTTGCTGCTATGCCTTTTTGGCTGCTGATATGCTAGTTTTTCCTCTTTCTTTTAGTGCTATATGTGATGTTCAGGTCAGCTGCTACATACCTAGAAATTATTGATTAGTTTTCTGTCGTTTCTTCGCTATTTTAGTACCTATAGCTATGTCTAAAGTACATAGCAAGCAGCTAACTGTGGTTCTATTTTGTTTGGGCTACTGCTATGCCATTTTGGCTACTGCTATGCTACTTTTTCCTCTTTCGTTTGGTGCAATATATGTTGCTCTGGTTTGCTGCTATTCATATCAGGAAATTGTTAATTAGTGAACATTCATATTAAGTTTTAGATGTATGTCAATTTCCACCAGCTGAATCTAGCGAATGGATGGCGTCCTCTGTAATAACATTATATTGAAAACTTATAAATGAAAAAACATAATATCTTAGGATGCATCCTGTGCTATACCTTGCGTTGGTGCATTAGTTACATGCATTTTTGTCCTCCTATAGTCTTGTGTGGTTATAAAAGAAGTTATTTTGGAGATAAGAGGTAAGTTATAGTCCTATTAAGATAAGATCATGTTTTCAGGTGCATAAATTTTAAGTTGCTGTTGTATTTCCTGCAAGCAACTTTCTCTTACTTTTATTTTGTTTTGCTGATATGTGTCCTACAAGTTTCTCTTTCTTTTTTCTCTTTGTTTTCTTCTATGCCAAGAAGTTTGGTGACATTTTCTTGCTTAGAATCGGGCAAATAAACTTGGTGGTTGTGTCATGAATGGGGCAAAGAAACTTGCTATGCATATGGTGAGCATTGGAGGAAAATAAGAAGGATTATGACTATATTCTTTTGGTTTGCTGCTATGTACGTTGGTCTAATTCAAAACCTAAAACTTTTGCATAGCCTCTTAAAATAGGTCGAGATCCAACTCCAAGTGAGTTACATTTGCATGTGCATACACATAATCATGATGGAAAATCTTTTGTTGGTGAGCATTCCAAGTTCTACATGTAAGTCCATAATTTACATCTAATGATATGAGACTCTTCTCTTATTTTACTTTTGTATTGGCATGAACTTGAGTCTATATTAATAACTGTACTTGTATAGGAAAAGTATGAAGAAATTGTACTGGAAAAATTATAGTGTGAATTTGAAATTGATCAATTGAAAATATATTATGAAGCTGCGGGAGGAGCAAAGAAGAGAAAATTATTTGGTCTTGGGTCTGAAGCTAGCAGTTACTTTGGGAAAATACTTTGTTCCTGCAATGCCTCCTTATCATCAGTACCACCTTCATTTTCTTTACCTATAAAAAATTTGGAGAAGGTTGTGAAGTAATTGATTGCGGCACTAACTAATTTTCTTTCAGTAGTTATTGAGCATGTTGGTGGTATTAGGGTACAAGAAGGGGCCATGCTTGATCCTCTTCCTACTAATGATGATGATGACGACGTTGATTCCTAGTTTCATAGTATTCGCAGTCCTTGATCATTGCATTAATTTTTGATAGATTATTTTGTGTGGAAGTACAAAACATTTATGTAGTAACAAATACTAATTTTGATGGTTGTTGGTTTGACATTAGTTTATGGTTCAAAAAATTTTTAAAATTGTGGGGTTTTGGACATAATTATTGTGCATTTTGCTATCTATATGAATGTTGGTTATTTTAATCAAAGACGGCTGGTATTAGCGACAAATAATCAGTGACTAACTTTTGTCGTTGTTACTGAAAAACTTTAGTGATGGGTAAATTTGGTCCTACTCAGTCGACCAAACTATGTTGCAACGGATCAACAACAAAATATTCAGTCACAAATTTAACCACAATGAAAATAAACTTTAGGAATAAAAATGCTATAGCAACGGAATAATCTGTCGGTAACATCAACAACCGAAATTCTTTCTCGCTAAGGGTCACAAATTTTGTGATGAAAATCAATTTTCAACGCTATGAGGCTAGCACAGAGCAATATAGTGGCAGAAGCTGATTTGTTACTATTCCATCGCTATTTCTAATTAGTAACAAATTTTTATATGATAGCGATGAAAAATGCATGTCACTAAACACGGTTTTTTTGTAGTGATCTAGTACGCCTCGCTTGGCATTCTTGGTCCGTTGCAGATCTCTCTTTTCTTTGGTGCCAAGTTCCATGTATATGTCCACCTTCTTGAATGGCCCCTAAACTTAAAAAGCTTTTTGATAGGGAGGAGTTGCAATTTTTTTTATTTGCAACTGAAGAGTACGTCGCTAATTGCTCATTTTTTCCTCCTAATCACCGTTGTAGGAGTGTATGGCTCCCTTACATTCTTGGATGGTATGACACCCCTCTTGGATTTGAATTTCTCGATAGTTTTAAAGATAGCCTCTATTTTTCAAGAGTTTATCCTGGCTGTCATTGCACTCTTCTCATCTTCAACGAGAACAAGAGGGTGAAGAAGGGTGAGAGGGATATGTGTAAGGGTGAGAGGGGCTTGTAAAAGGGATGTTTTCAAACATATTTATTTTTTCTTGAGCATCAACACGATCATTACCACGAGTGGTAGAAGCATCAGCATGCCTGCCACCAACACCAACAACTCCACTAGAAGAAGCACCTGAATTTTCCTTAGTAGGTTGGTCATGAGGAGCCTCAATATTAAGCTGACCTTTCCTAGCTGGTCTCTTATGGCTATTGCTCCAGCAAATTTCTTCTTTATTAACTCCACTATTGGGTCTGCTATAGTATTAACATGACCTAGAGTAATAAAAGAAGTAATCACCAACTCCAGCTCAGTAGGCACGATCCATGGATGCACAACCTATAAAAAAAGACAGATACATTTAAATCATATAATATAATAATTTTCACAGTTGGGTTACATGTTAACACAGTCAACTTCTGCAACAGATTAATAATATGTTGCATCAGATTACCCATCTATTGCATAGTTTACTGAAGATAGTTAAAATACATTTGAGTTGGCTTCAGAGAACCAGAGCAACACATGGATAATCTGATGTACAATATCAATCATCTCTCGCAACAGATTACCAATCTGTTACACCAGTTGTACAAGATGGGTAATCTTTTAGGTTACATGTTATACAACAAATGATCTATTGCAACAGATTATCCATCTGTTGCACCAGTTGGCACAGGACAGGTAATTTGTCGCAATAGATGTCCCATCAGGTGCATCAAATATAACATCTGTTGCACCAGATATAACATCTGTTCAATATCACAATCTGTTCAATATCTTTCACTGAGTAAAATTATTTTACTTGAAGAAGATGTACTGCATCATTCGAAGGATTAAAGAGATCAGCCTCCTTAATTTTTGGGTTGTTCTTTGCAGCCAACCACCTAAACATCCTTGGATGAGAAACCTTGTTCGGGTAATCCATTACCTACTTTCGGAGGAGAGGAATGGCTTTAAATGCCTAAGCCTAAAAAATGTAAATAGGAAGCAAGCAAAAAAAATTCATACTCTAATAACTATATTTAATATAAATTATTGGATGAGTAAAAATAGTGATTAATTTTACCATGAAAGCCCAAGAAAATCCGTATAATAAGGTCGTCCCTGAGGATATCTTTGTCAGATTGGACAGTTAAGTAGAAGTTGTCGTATCCCCAGGGATAATTGTTAAATTTATCAAAATCCTCAGCACAATCTAACAAATCATCTTCTATGACCTTGTTGATGTCTCTTGCCAATATAACCGAATGGGCAAACCAAACTAAGAATAATTTCTCCCTGTACTGCTTAGGTATAGTTTTATCCCTGTGATCTGTCAATAAATCTGATGCTTTGTAGCCAAGTCGAGGAATGTCCAACAACCCATCTATTTTTTCCTTGCATTTGTTGGTTTTGCTGCTTGCCTTGGATTTTTTGCAGGGTATTCCCTTGTTCATAGGTGGTTCTTCTGGATGATCGCATCTGAAGCTCGTCACTATGGCAAACTCTTGCAAGCCAAAACAAACCGGTATGCCACAGTAGTTGATCCAGATTTCATCCATCTTTTCCCCCTCCTTTGAATCTTTATCATCCCCCATGTACTTGATCATGCGCTTGATAAGACCATATACCATACTCATTTGGAAACGGGTACGGGGTCTTTAGGCAACTCAGGAAAGCGTCCAAAGCAGCTTTTCTTAAAAAGTCCGTCAATGTTTTCGTTCTTCATAATATTCCTAAAATAATTAAAAGGTTTCCCCAACTAACATTTAAGTATAAGTTCACCAGTTAGTTTTAGTTTATTTGCAGGGTTATCTATCGGCATCGTAACTTGAAACCTATCAATACTAAAAGTTTTGATAGGACCATGCTGGGATGTCGATATTAATTCACACCCCATTGGGGATCTATTATCATCATGTTGATGATCATCCTCTTTCTCACTGTCTAATTCCTTCTCTTTCTCACTTTCATTTTCTTCATCATCATCCATAGACCCTTGTCTACCTCCCTCAACATTGTTTTCATATCTCTCCTCAGCTTCACTTTTCCCTGACTAAGATTATTCAGAAAGCTCCACTGAATCCCTCTATACTGTAGCCTTTTTTGTTGGGTGGTCAGATGTTGATCCACTTTCACTTTCTTTTCTTTTAGGAGACATGTTTTACCTACAAACAGTATAAAAACAAAAATTATATTATAATTGATGTATGCAATAATTTTAAAAATATATTACAAACACCACCAATACCAACACACCACCAGCCAACGCCAACCAATGCCACAAACACCATAAATACCGACACCACCGATAGCCACCACAAGCACCACCAACTAATGTTAGCACAAACAACACTAAACAATGCCACCAACAGCCACCACCAGTGTAACCATGATGACTACCTCCACCACCAACACCATAAATACCATCCAATAATACCACAACGGAACACTGCGATAAAAGATAGGGTTTTCTCAAGTTCTTCCTATGATTTTACCATCAAATCTCAAAATTGTAAACCCATTCTCAAAGATAATACAACTAAAATATTTATTTTTCATCATTAACTTAAAAACCCTTATTTTGAGAAAAAAATAACAAATATAAAACTCTTCTCGAACTTTATTACCTACAAAGACAGAGAAGACAACTGATAAAATCAAAGAATAAAATCTAAATAACACCTATGTGGTTGAAAATAAGAAGAAAATTGATCAGTTGTGAAGGTTTGAGTAATTTGTTAAGTAGTTTTTGTCTGTACTATATTGTTGAGAGAGAAAAGAGCGAGAACTCGATATTTGAAATGATGAAATATTTTTCTCACAAATGGATGATTTGTATGGGTTGATTTGTATTTTGGAAAAGAATGACAAGTTTTGAAAATGTTAATTTGGTTCGAATTGATCTTAATTATTTTTTGAAATTATAAAAGATATACGTAATTTTTAACCCTCTCATCATGCAATTACCAAAAGACTCAATTAAAGTTGTAGTTGACCCTATGAGAACTCACCGCTAGTCCTAGATTAATTAATTAAGGTATTAGTCTAATATATAAACTTAATTAAAATTTTATAAAAATAAATGTTCAACCTATTGCAACAGATTAACCATCTATTGTAAATTATCAATTAGATTAAATCATTTTTTGCAACAGATTACCCATCTGGTTGTAAATTATCAAACAGATTAAGTCATTTATTATGATAGATTACCAATCTATTGTAAATAATAAAATTGATTAAGTTATTTATTGTAATATATTACCCATCTATTGTAAATTATCAAATGGGCATTGCCATCTGTTATAGTTGACCCTATAAGAGCTCACCCCTAGTCCTAGAATAATCAATTAAGGTATTCATTGAACATATGAGGTAATAAGAATCAATTCATCTCAGAGTGATCAATCGACGACTCTAGTAGGGAGAAACATAATACCGTCTCATCATGCAATTGCCAAAAGACTCAATTGAAGTTGTAGCTGATCCTATGAGAACTCATCCCTAGTATTAGATTAATCAATAAAGGTATTAGTTAAACATATAATCTAATAAGAATCGATTCAACACAGAGTGATCGATCGACGACTCTGGTTGGGAGGAATGCAATATTGTGTCATTATGCAATTGCTAAAAGACTCAATTGAAGTTGTAGTTGATCCTATGAGAACTCGTCCCTAGTCCTATTAATTGATTAAGGTATTAGTTGAAAAAATAAGGTAATAAGAATTGGTTCAGCTCAGAGTGATCGATCGACGACTCTAGTCGATAGGAATGCAATACCGTCCCATCATGGAATTACCTAAAGACTCAATTGAAGTTGTAGTTGACCCTATGAGAACTCACCCATAGTACTAGATTAATCAATTAAGGTATTAGTCTAACATATAAACTTAATTGAAATTGTATAAAAATAAATGTTCAACCTGTTGCAACAGATTAACCATCTATTGTACATTATCAATTAGAAGTCATTTGTTGCAACAGATTACCCATCTATAAATTATCAAATAGATTAAGTCATCTGTTGTGATAGATTACTATTCTCATGTATATTATCAAATCGATTAAGTTATCTATTGCAATAGATTACCTATCTATTATAAATTATCAAATAAATGCTACCATCTGTTATAGTTGACCTTATGATAACTCACCCCTAGTCCTAGATAAATCAATTAAAGTATTAGTTAAACATATGAGGTAATAAGAATCGATTCAGCTCAAAGTGAATGATCGATGACTTTGGTCGGGAGGAACGCAATACCGTCTCATCATTGAATTACCAAAACACTCAATTAAAGTTGTAGTTAACCCTATGAGAACTCAATCCTAGCCCCAGATTAATCAATTAAGCTATTAGTCTAATATATGAACTTAATTAAAATTATATAAAAATAAATGTTCAACCTGTAGGAACAGATTAATCATCTATTGTAAATTATCAATCAGATTAAGTCATTTGTCATAATAGATTACTCATCTGTTGTAAATTATCAAATAGATTAAGTCATCTGTTGTGATAAATTACTAATTTGTTGTAAATTATCAAATCGATTAAGTCATCTGACAGATTACCCATCAGTTGTAAATTATCAAATAGGCTCTGCCATCTATTGTAGTTGACCCTATGAGAACTCACCCCTAGCCCTAGATTAATCAATTAAGGTATTAGTTGAACATATAAGGTAATAATAATCGATTCAGCTCAAAGTGATCGATCGATGACTTTGGTCGGGAGGAACGGAATACTGTCTCTTAATGCAATTGCCAAAAGACTCAATTAAAGTTGTAGTTGACCCTATGAGAACTCATCCATAGCCCTAGATTAATCAATTAAGATATTAGTTGAACATATGAGGTAATAAGAATCGATTCAGCTCAGAGTGATTGATCGATGACTCTGGTCGGGAGGAACACAATACCATCTTATCATCCAATTGACAAAAGACTCAATTGAAGTTATAGTTGACCCTATGAGAACTCATCCCTAGTCCTAGATTAATCAATTAAGGTATTAGTTCAACCTATGAACTCAAGTAAAATTGTATAAATCAAATGTTCAATATGTTACAACAGATGTCTTTTTTGTTGGATATAATCAAATAGATTAAGTCTTATGTTGAAACATATTACTCATCTATTATAAATTGTCAAACAGGCGCTGCCATCTGTCACGACATATGACCGTGCTTAGGAAATTTTCAAACAAAAAATATTGTCATCTGTTGTAAAGTATGACTTAGGTATTTTGAGATCCTTTTTTTAAAGCAATTTAGGTATTTCCTGTTTGAGATAAAAAAAATATGAAGGCAGTAAAAAATATTACTTGGATAGCTTAAAAATCTCCTGAGTGAGCAGTCTTATCTGGTCTTTTCAATGTCACTGTCTCCTCATGCCCCTCAAAATTAATTAATGAATATTCAAAACCCATATCTAGAATACTCTCTCCTTCATCCATAAAGTAAGACAACTCATCTATCTCTCTTCTCTTCTTTATTCTTAATTCTCTTTCTTTCTTTTTTTCCTGTCTTTTCTCTCTTCTTTTGGATGAGGATCCTTTTGGATCTCAACCGATCAATATCTTTTCTCAACTGAACTAGATGTTCTGATCCCTTTGCTTTTGTAGGTATGGTTCACTATTACTCTTTCCATCTCGTCTTCTTCTTTGTATGTCATTTAAATTAGATATTTACATTTGTTGCTATTAATGATTTACCCATTACCAGTTTCCTATTTATCAGAAAATTAAAGGAAAGGTGACTTTTAAATCATGAATGAACGAACCATTTTTTTAATTAAAATATGCAAAAAAAAGTCATCTATTGGGAGAACTTAAAAAGTCTTGTTGTCAGTATAGTTTTTTATGTCTTTTGTTTGTTAATTTCGTGTTGTTGTTATTGGGGGGGGGTGGTCATGTTGGAACATATGATGTTTGTGTTGTTGATGGTATTGTAATATATGGTGTTGTTTCTTTGTTGTTGATGTTAGTGGTGGTGGTGGTGCAATAATTTCCTCAACTGTTGCAACTAATGAATCATCTATTGGAATAGACGGAGCAAATATTTGAAGAAATTAAACCAGTAGCAAGGATGGTTTGATTTATTTCAATAGATGACCCATCTGTTGCAGCATGTCATATATCTGTTGCAATAGATTCCTCATCAATTGAACAGATGGGTAATCTGTTGCATCAGACTGGTCATCTGTTGCTTCACTCAATTTTTTGTTACCCTTTTGTACAAATAGAGCAACTGTTTGAAGAAATAAAATCACTAGAAAGGCTGGTTTGATTTATTCCAATAGATGACCCATCTGTTGCAATATGTCATACATCTGTTGCAACATGTCATACATCTGTTGCAACAAATACCTCATTGGTTGAACAGATGGATAATCTATTGCATCAGAATAGTTATCTATTGATTCACTCAATTTTGTGTTACCCTTTTGTAATGTTCTTTTTGTTCTTCTCTTGTTTGACATCAAATGTATTTCTTTTATTTTCAGATAAAAGAAAGTGAAACTGGATCCATTTTTGTCTGACCAGCATTAAAGGCTAGAGTAAAGATGGGTTCAGAGGAATAAGCTGCTTGCAAATGGAACCACTTCATATGTGGGAGGTATGTATTACTGATCAACCTATCGTGAAAAACATATCTAGTACCACGATTTTCTGAATGTTTGCTCTTTAAATATTAGGCGTTGATCCTTCAAACAAGAATAGAATTTTACAGTTAAGATTGTTAGGTTCGACCTGGTAAGGCTGAGGGACAAAGTAGGTGGTTTCAATACCCTGTTACAATTTAATAACGGTTTATGCTCATATTTTTATGTCTAAGTTTGGGGAATGGTTCAAGTTTTTGGTGACAATGTAAATATCTAACAGTGATTGGACCGATTTTAATGGTACAATGGACTTCTTGAAAGGCCTCTGAAGCCTCGCACTGTAGCAAACAATGATGGAACCAATAGAAATTCCTCTGGTCCAAATTTATATGGATGGGTTACTGGAGGAGACTATTATACAACAGAAGGTGTGTGGAAGAATGCCTATGTGGGAAAGGGGAGGTTGAGAAAGCCATATATCATCTCAGACCTTTTTTAAGAGGAAACACATGGTAGAAAGAAAAGTGTAGAGAAATTGGCTAATGAAATTGACATGAAAAATGAAAAAACTGGATGAGCTATGAATATGAAAGTGTATCTAAAAATATAAATCCATCAGTCGTTGAAGAAAAATAAAAATGGCCAAGAGGAATGGAGCTGGTCACTTTGCTAAATGTTGTAACTAGCAAGCGTAGCCTCAATGAAGACCCACAAAATATAGGACCAGAACTCTAAGGAAGCAGCTTCGCGAGCACGAAAGATGGTAAGATTTTTGGTCAGAATTGAAACCTGAACCAACTACTCCTGAATTAAGAGTACTAGATCAAGCCAAGGTGACAATTTCTCAAGTTAAACTTGTATCCCAGGCCTCCTTTTTAAGGAATTAGTCAGGTCAAAGGAAGTGAAAATAATAAGGCATGGGATGTCTGCCTAATTTAAAACCTTTTTGTCTCTACTGTCATTGACCTGGTCATAACCACAAACAAAATCCATGGCATGGAAGTTAGACTTCAGAAATTGACACCTTGTCTTCCCTTATTTTTAATTTAGGAGTTGTTAATTCAAGTTTCAATTCTGACCGACAATCTTACAAATTTCCTGTGCTTGTAAAGCTTTTTCCTTAGAGTTCTGGTACTGCACTTTGTGAGTTTCTTCATTGAGGCCACACTCACTAGTTACAGTCTCTAGCAAAGTGTCCAGCTCCAGTCCTGTTTACCATTCATATTTTTCTTTAATGACTGATAGATTTTTATATTTGGAAACATTTCCATATTTGAAGCTCATTCAGTTTTTCATTTCTCATGTCAATTTTATTGGCCAGATTCTCTAGAAGTTCCTTACTTGCTTTCATGTGTTTCCTCTTAAACAAGGTCTGAGATAATATATGTCCTTCTCCACCTCCCACTTCCTACAAAGGTATTCTCCCAAGAACCTTCTGTTGTATAATAATCTCCTTCAATAACCCATCCATATAAATTTAGACCAAGGGAATTTCTATTGGTTCCATCATTTTTTCTTGCAGTGCGAGGCTTTGTCTTCCTTTCAAGAAGTCCATTGCACCATTAAAATTGGTCCAATCACTATTGGATATTTACACTGCCGCCAAAAACTTGAACCATTCCCCAAATTTGACACAAAATCATGAGCATAAATCGTCATTAAATTGTAACAAGGTATCGACACCACCGTCTTGGAACCATTTGGCCTTATCAGTTCACACCTATAAAATTAAATTGTACAATGCAGGATCTTATTTGAAGGATTAGTGTCTAATCGATAAAAAACTGCATTTACAAAATCATTACACTTTATGTGTGTCTGTCACGGTAACCTGATCAATTGTACATAAATCCCACAAATGAAAATGGATCCATTCATCTACACACACCTTATTCTTCCTACCCTATCAAGATATGTTAGACAGTGTTATTTATTCATTGACCATATAAAACAGTTGGTGAATCAAATTCTCCATCTGTTGCAACTGATGAATCAGCTGTTAGAAGAAATCAAAACATTTTATTCAATAAATTGTCCTTGTGTTGTAATAGATAATCCATATATTGCAATATATATTGCAGTAGAGGGAAAATCTATTATGACAGACCATCTGTTGCACATACAGACCATCTATTGCTACAGATGATAAATTTGTTATGAAGAAATCAAAACATAGCCTTCAATAGATGGTCCTTATATTGCAATAGATAATCCATATATTATAACAGATACTGC